>NW_022990235.1:1935499-2335064 GCF_902827175.1 Gymnodraco acuticeps | reverse complement strand
TTAGGTAAGCCAGTCCTTTATTAGTATAAAAGTGCTTCGTTAATAGTTCTAACGCTCGAAGTGGAGTCGAAAGAGATGAGTTTTCAGTTTGCGCCGGAAGATGTGCAAGCTATCTGCCGTCCTGATGTCAATGGGGAGCTCATTCCACCATCTTGGAGCCAGGATAGCAAACCCACGTGTTTTTGCTGATGGGAACTTGGGTCCCCCTCGCAGCGAGGGCGCAGCGAGCCGTTTGTTGATGCAGAGCGTAGTGCACGCGCTGGGGTGTACGGTTTAACCATGTCCTGGATGTAGGAAGGGCCAGATCCATTGCAGCATGGTAAGCAAGTACCAGTGTCTTGAAGTGGATTCTAGCAGTTACCGGAAGCCAGTGAAGGGAGCGGAGGAGCGGAGTGGTGTGGGAGAATTTAGGAAGGTTGAAGACCAGACGAGCCGCTGCATTCTGGGTGAGCTGCAGAGGTCGGATGGCACATGCAGGTAGACCAGCCAGGAGGGAGTTGCAGTAGTCTAGGCGTGAGATGACGAGAGCCTGGACCAGAACTGAGTCGCTTTCTGAGTCAGCTGGGGACGCATCCTCCTGATGTTGTAAAGCGTGTATCTGCAGCACGGGTTGTAGCAGCGATGTTTGCAGTGAAGGACAGGTTGTTATCTAGGATCACACCCAGATTCCTTGCAGTCTGAGTCGGGGAAACAACAGAGGTGCCGATGTTGATGTCAGGTCAAGAGTGGGACAATCTTTTCCCGGAAGGAAGAGCAGCTCAGTCTTGTCAAGGTTGAGCTTGAGGTGATGAGCAGACATCCACTGAGAGATGTCAGCTAGACAAGCAGAGATGCATGCGACGACCTGGGTCTCTGAGCGGGGAAAGGACAGAATTAATTGGGTGTCGTCAGCGTAGCAGTGGTAAGAAAAACCATGCGGGCTAATGACTGATCCGAGCGAGTTTGTGTACAGGGAGAAGAGGAGGGGACCATAACATAAATGTTTATGCTCATGAAAGTATCACAACAAAGATTGTCAATCACAAATGTAATTTAGATTAAAGAAAAAATATCTTCAACAAAAAAAAAGTCCATCATCTGTCATCACCTTTCAAAGTAATTGCGGACAATAGAAGTCTCTGTAATGTGTTCTGTTGTCTTCCTTGTATTATTTTTTATGTCCACTAGATGGCGATCGGTAGGATTAAAGCACTGATATTCAGGATCTAGTCATCTTGAAAAATCGTAATCTGGATCAGGCTGATCCTATCCTGAATTGCTTTGAACTCCAGGGACAAAATCTGGCCGACTTGTCTGATCCTGGATCACAAAAAATGGGATTTCAAAATCTGATCTGATTGAGATTAAAAGTTTTGAACTCCTGGGCCCTGTAGATTTGATAAATAATCCTCCATCTTTGGGATTACAGCATAATTGTGTTTTGTTTTCCTAAATTCATGGCAGAATATATTTAGTTAGAGAACTGTACATCATATCTTTAATTTTCATCTTTGTGAAATACAGTCCATGTAAGCATAAACTAACACCATCATCATTCTGTCCTCCCTCTGTCTTCCTACAGGGGATCCATCGACTGTATCCAGCTCAAACGAGGAGCACATGGTTTCAGGAGCTGACGACGGGTAAGGCAGCCGCAGCTTTCACAGTCGTATCGTATACAATGCTGTTTTTGATCTGTGTTAACAGATGTATTCATGTTTCTCTTCTGTGTCCTTTCATTTCATTGTCTACACGGCCTCAGCTCTGTGGGTCTGTGGAGTGTCAACAAGAAGAGGCCTCTCAGCACAGTAAAGCAGGCTCACGGTCGCCATGGTGAAGCGGGGCTGCAGCAGGCTCATTGGGTCTCTTCGGTGGCGGCGCTTCAGAACTCAGATACCGTCGCCTCAGGTGCCTCCGGCTGTGAGAGTCCTCCTCACCAGCTTTTTATTCTCACACATATATACACCCACTCAACTGTGCTGGATGCTTTTTAATGAAACAGTTAAACAACAGTTTTTTGTTAAATGAATTCAAATAATGTATGACTAATTGTCGTACACTTTTGTCGTATTATTATTATTATTAATAATGTGCTATGATAACGTGCAATTACTTATCTGCCACTACGGTTTTTTTTTGCACCACTAAATACTGGTAATATTTTACATTAATGATGTTTCCTGTAGATATTCAACTGCTCTTTTTTACTGCACTTTTAGTGTACATTTGTACTATTATGCTGCTGTGTTTATTGTATTTTTGTAACTGGCACAACATTTCCTTCGGGATAAATAAAGTACACGCATAATTAGAACAGTTGATGCTAGTATGTGTGTCTTTAGCCGCACATTAGACGTTCTGCTGTCTGTATTGATGTAATATTCTCTGTGCAGGCTCTCACAACTCGGAGGTGAAGCTGTGGAAGTGTGGCCAGAATTACCGTAAACTGGAGCCTCTGTTCAGTGTACCAGTGGTGAGCTTCTTTATCTTTTTTAAAAGCGTCACATTTTCTCAAGATGTGTTTTCAGCCAATTATAAACATTATTCTCACTGCATTCCTGCATTCTGTCTCAAATATCTCATCGTGTCTCTCCCTCTGCTTTCTGTCGCAGTGTGGTTTTGTCAACAGTCTGAAGTTTTCCAGCTCCGGTCAGTTCTTGGTGGCAGGAGTCGGACAGGAGCACAGGTAACTGAACTAATGATCATGTAACCATAGAAACAGTAGGTAGAGGTCCTATCAGCTGTCAGAGTGGGTTTATGTCCAGGGAATGAAATGTCCACCAGATGACAGTGTTAATCCATCTCTCTGCCTGTCAGGGGGAAACCACACTTTACTTTGATTGTTCTTTCAATGCAGCCTCAGTTGTTTCCAATTCTCTTGAAAGATAGGATCCTAGCCTCAGATGGCATTAGTGGATTGAAAGAAACTACAGAACAGTATTTTACAATGGGAAATGTAACGGTGGATTTCTAGTATTCGTGACTACACTGTCAAATTAAAACAACACACAAATACTTGGATTATAATTGAATTAGCAGAAGTTGTTGTTGCTTTGCCAGTAACTGTTAAAACTGTAATGAGGGTTTTTATCTAAAGTTAATAAAGCACTCTGAATACAGTCAGTGCTTACTGTCTGAACTAACCCTGAAGGCTAATGTAACTCCAGTCAATGTCTGAGTGCGATGTTGATTCACTTTTCACAAAGGTTTGAGGCACAACTGTTCTTTGTGGGTGGATCAGTGTGTCACATAATTATATTTGCATTACAATCTAAAAACAACAAAAGAAAAGTCGATTGTCTTTATCCTCTTCTGTTTCAGATTTTGTTTCTATAGCTCTCTGGATAATGTGCTCTGCTGGTATCTGTCACCTGTGATTTAACTTTGGTTTGTTTGTTCTGCAGGTTGGGCCGATGGTGGAGATTAAAAGAGGCCAAGAATGGGATCTATATTATTCCTCTCAAAAGGAAACCAACTCCAAGTCCAGAGGAAGTTAAGATAGCTGAATAGTGGACTGTTCAGTGACTTTTATTTTGTAAATTAAAGGTTAAAAAGCTGACTGTTTTGTACATCCTCCTTGAGAAAGAAAACCCAACATTTTGAAGACGACCCTGATCGTTTATACAGGTGTTTGCTGTTGGTTTGTATCTTAGTTTTGGGAGGAGCTTTAACAGCATTAGTGAAGCTGGACAACACCCACCGCAGCCAGCCAGTTCACCGTGCTGCCATCGTGCACGAGATACAGAAGACCCCCCCCGCGTACCACCGGACTACAGAGCAGCCTCTCTCCTCCGGCTGTGACAAATGAGAGGTTTTTTGTCTTTTTTCTTAGTTAGTTACATGTAACTTCCCCTTGTGGCACAATCCTGTGTTATACATGAAAATAAATAATCACTTGTATCCTTGTAAACTATTGTTGTTTTCTTAAAGGATTCAGGCAGGGTTCGCTGAGTCACGATCGTTACCAAAGTGAGAAAAATGTGTATTCTAGGCATCAGCACATCCAGGACTAAACATTTCATCCTCCTTGTTTTGTACTTTTCAGAATTCTGCTTTAATTCTATCCAATTGTGTGCCGGAAAATTCAACATAATTGTTCTGTATCATTAGGGGATGGGTTAAGTGCCTACATTGTCATGGTAACTGCTTATCTGTGGGTTATTGTCAACCTGTTGAAGCAACATTAAATTACAATTAACTCTACAGGCGAAAGACTTATCTCTGTTGGTAGAAGACCTACGGAATAAATTAAATGTTGCAAAATGTCATTGTGAGAGAACATTCAAGGGTAATGCAACAAAAGGTTTTAGAATTACACCAAATAGGGTGGCTTGAAATATTTGAATGTAACCATCAATAAGATTGACAGTGGCAAAAGTGCGCTGAAACCCTAAATAATGGTCACATAATAATACATTTATTTTGGGGGGTGCCTTTCATAACACCCAAGGACACCTTACAGGGCATAGGGGCAATATAGGGGAACAATTAATACAGGTGGGTTAGTGTTGAGCATAAGTATTATATTGAGAAGCTTTTTTTGAGGTTCTGCAGGTGTCCTCTCCGGCCCCCTCTGCGTTTCACTTGCACAATTCCTTATCAGCCTGCTGGTAACATATCCAAATTGAATTGTGTGTGCCTAATTGTAATCCGACCATTCTTTCTACCATGTTGTTTCTACCCACTGTTGAAGTACTTTTGACCTTGAATTGTTTTTTGGATCTGCTGCAGGAATGCTTAATGTTTTATTAACCTATGGAAACAGACAAGGCAGACAGTGGGCAGGTTGTTAATACATGGGTATTTACAATTTAATATCAGGTTACTACTCCAATATGTATAAAAAAGATGCAAAAGTCCAGCTTGGGTGAATACATTTTAATAGGCACTGTAACATGTATAATTGCACATACTTAACTAGTAGTTACACCAATAGTTATAGCTTTGACATCAAGAGCACCAAATACAAGTCTTGGTAACAACGGAATTAGAAATCATGCTGCTTCTCCTATTTAGGCGGGAAATGGTCACTCAAACTTAACATCTTCAGTTTTATTTTACTTGGGGTCAAAATAAAGTAAGCAATACTTTGTTGGTTCAACTAAAGATATTTAAAAAAAGGTTTATGTGTTTTTCAAGATGAAACAACAATCGAACCCATGTGTAGCCTACTCAAGCTGTTATCGTCTCTGAATAGCTGCATTTAGTTATAATATAATTGCAATTGTGAATGCATACAAAGCAGTATTTATTTGTTTAATGTAAAAGAAAAACTATTTTATTTACATAAATTACAGGAAAGCAAACACTAATCTACATCAACACACATCCTTTATGTTCTCTAGTTGCCTAACTCGTTCACATTCACTAAGGTTAGTCACATATTTTGTGGAACAGAAGGGCTACATTTATTTTCATAAGCAATTTTTATCAATGTCTACAACATTTGGATATACTCACAGCACTGTAAGGACGAGATAAGAATAGCCTTTTGTTTGTATAACACTATTGCTTCACAAGCACCCATTTGACAACAAGACTCTTTAGGACAAGGCACGGTGCATTTCGTCTATCTGTAAAACAAGGATATCACAGCATATTAAAATCTATACAAAAAGGCTTTACAAATGATACTATACTGCGCGCTGTAGAAACATCACTTTCACAGTAAAGAGTTACCCTTGCCGCTGGTCAGTCAGTCTACCCCAGACAGAACTATCTCTCTGCAGCATGTTGGATGGCATGGGGGCTCCGTCATACACCGCCCTGTTTCATGGAGGGATGAGTGATGATGGGATGGTGTCTTGTGCTTAGAGGGAAACCTTCTTTTTTTTTTTTACAAAGAGGACGTTGTAGAATCCACAACCTCGCGGCCGTTACAGACTGCTGGCACATAGTTAGAGGCTGATCCTGGGAGAGGAAAAACAACATTAGATAGATTAGATTAGTTTTATTTCCATTTACCCTAAATACTTCCTCCTCCTCTGGCTGAGTCTAAATCATTAAATTAAACATTAATTACAGATGACTTCAATGTCATTAGTCCAGGTGAAGGAATAACAGGAAAAATAGCATCATGTCTTTACATTCACAGTTGTTTAAACTAAAACTGTTAAAAAAAAAGTTATAATAAGTGGAACAATTTATATGTTCCGTTTATTTGTGCAGTCTGTGCTGTGAATGGTCGTCATTAGACGTTATTTAATGAGTTTTAGATAAGAGTTTCTATTATCCAACATGAAAATAATTGTAATGACTGGATTTAAATGCTGGGCCACGCTGATGCAAAACCAAAATATCTTTAAAAAAGGTGTAATATTGTATAAACATTGTCTAAATGACGGTGGTCTATTATGATGGTGTTATTGCAAGTGTTGCATTTAGGTCAGGTTGTCGATTTTTCCTTGATTGTATTGTTATGACTTCAAATTTGTGATGTAGATCCAGTCAGTAACCTTCATTAACACAGTTGCCTGTGTGCCGGTGTTTGCCCAATGTTTCCAATACTAGATAGAGCACTAAGTGGCAGATACTGTGGATACTTGTACCTTTAGAGTAGCTGGAGCTGGGAGCGGATGCAGTCGCTGACACTGTGGCACTGAAGCGGTTGGTTGTGACTCTCAGAGAGGTCACATTTTTCTGGGGCTGGAACAGGATGATGTGAACTTTGGGGGCAAAGAGGCAGCCGAGAACCACCGAGCCGCTCAGACTGACGGAGATGCACATGGTGGTGGTCTGCACCTGTGAGGAGAAAGATAGTGGGTGATGATAATATAATCAGTCGGCCCCATGGAGATCCTCCTTTTGGCTTCAAAGGGACTAATGAAGTTTGTTCAAAGCCCCTGGCACTCCTCACTTCCACCCACACAATACTTGTATGCATACACGCCACATACTTGCATCATATGTCAGATCATGTGCTTTAACTTTAGGACACTTTTAATTAGATGTATTTAGAGGATTCATCCTAAATGTAATCTTTAATTGGCCTTATCATGCAGGCATACCAAAATCCAAAGTCTTCCAAGTCTGTTTCAGGCTATATTCAAGTGGTATTATGTGTGTGGAAGTTTTCAGTTATAAATGTTAGCAATTCTAATAGTGTATCTGTATGTGCATGAATATGAGGCTAGAAGAAGAATAAGGCACGAATAACAGCACAGCTGGCTGTCCTGGAAAGTCAGGGCCTTGTTAGTCATATTTCAGCTGCTAATGTGAGCTGACTGCTGGGTCATCTTCCAGAGCTGCATCTCTTCCCACCCCCACTGGTTACCCCTGCAGTCCAGGAACTTCTATTTGCAGAACCACAGCATGAAGTGGAAATCCATCCTAAACATAACCGTGCAACAACAACACTGCAGAAATATGCAAAGTCCTCATAAATCTAAACTCTAGACTACAAAAACAACTGGTGAAAAAACCCATCAAGGTTGCAGGCAATAATACTTTCACTTGTCTTTTGTCCGCAGCTCCTTATCTCTTACAGCATTGAAACTGTTTCCATTTAAATGAGGTTTAAATTGTTAACATAGGTCAGGAGCATAGCCACGCCTAAAACTCCGCCTCGAACCACGGCCACCCCTATTTATATCCGGCAAAACTTCCGGCCACTGCTTGTCTCCATCCTTTCAACTCACCCTCCCTCTCCCTTCTACCCATACAGTTCCCCTTCCGACGCACACCGAGCGATACATCCATCCATCCCTTCTTCCCTCCCTCAACATTCCCCTACAGCCCCCCATCCCTCCATCCCTCATCCCTCATCCTACATCCCTCATCCCTACATCCCTCATCCCGGCAGCCCAACATCCCTTCAGCCCAACATCCCTCATCCCTACATCCCGATCCCATCCCTACATGCCCTGCAGCCCGCTATCCCGACACCCCTGCAGCCAACAGCCCTACATCCCTCATCCCTACATCCCTCATCCCTACATCCCTTCATCCCCACATCCCTTCATCCCTACATCCCTCATCCCTACATCCCTCATCCCTCATCCCTACATCCTTCATCCCCACATCCCTCATCCCTACATCCCTACATCCCTCATCCCTCCATCCCTTCATCCCAACATCCTCTGCCCGTCAACATTTATATTAATATGCTGTTTATACTAACATTTTAATTCCAGGTATTGTCTGGGGGCCCGTAATCAGCCCACGCAGATCATGCCGGAGACGGAACCCCCACTCTGATTCTCCCACTGCACGGACCACAGCTCGTCCTCCCAGATCATCCCTTCACCCCCCTCATATCATTCACATGTTACTTCAATAAACGTACAAACATCACACTGTTGTGGCGTGGTTCCTGCTAGTGAACTGTTCTTTAAACAAACTATTAGAAAGGACTTTGCTGTGTAAACCCTCCTGTGTTCTTACTCTAAAACTAAGGGCAAAGACAATAAATAATTGAGTTAAAAGCTTTGTGCTTTTTAAATATTCCATTATGAGATTTCTTTGATGTTTTTTCTTAAATAGATATCTTCACAATTGTTTGAAATACATTTGTACCTGGATATAACTGCATATGATAAACTAATGCTGCACTTTTCTTATGTTTTATAATTCAGTATTTTAATTAACGGCAATTTCTCTTTTAAAATAGTTAACAACATATGCGTTAAACAATGACTATTTTCCGTGCCGATGTTCACTTTCCATCATAAGAGGAATAAATGTAAAGGCAAGAGTATAAGTAACAGTTTCTGAAACCTTGAGTTCATCATGATTCACTGAGCAGCAAGGCTTGTCCCCCATTAGAAGATGTCTGTGCTATCCAACCCTAATTTAAAATGTAGCAACTGAACCCACAGCCATTACTATTGCTGTCACACAGGACTAAAGCACCAAGGTCGCTGCTGCAGTACCAAACATCTCATTCTTTTAATATTCTGTGCTGCCTCTCCGGTACGAAGACGTATATCCCACAATGCTCGGCTGGTCTCATAGCTCATACTGGGGATCAGGGAAGGTAAAGGTTCAGTTTGGGATGGGGAAGGTTGATCACTACAGACATGAAAAGCCTGAGGTACCGCATGATGATAAAGCGTGTGATCCAGGCCTCCCCCATCTGTTTGCACAACAAAGGCCTTGTTGCACACCCTAAACAAATGCTGTGGCAACGGCCTTGATTGCGCCTAAGGCAGCGGCGTTCAAACTTACAAGGTCTGTCAGCTTCATGCCCGTTGGTTCGTCTTCCTTGTCTTGCTTTACACTGCATGGATAAATACATTAATATGCCCTTGCAGCTAAACATTTTCTGCTTGAGGAAAATTAAATGTATATTCAAATGTTTGGCATGCTGCTGTACTTCAGACAAGTCATGTAATAGTTAAGCATATTCAACCCATTTAAGCAATTCCATTAATGAGATGCAGGGTAAATGTGGCCTTTAGCATTTATGTAAAAACAGATTATGTCCTATTCCTCTGAATATCATGGAGACAGTAAACTAAATTATCCGGTACTCCATGTCCCCGATTACAACTATATTTTTCCTACAGGTCATATACTACCAAGTGAGTTCACTATAAAGAGCCAGTTGTGATATAATCTTAGCATCTGAAACACAAACTGTAATAAACCTCCAGAAATCATCTTTTGCACTTGGAATGTGTCATTAATAATTTCTGATTCAATGAATCAGTTTGACTGTCATTAATTATTTCTATCTGTATATTCCAGCCTGATGTGTCTCCAGAGTCTTTGTTCTTGTCTTGAAAGATCCTTCAGCCCACATGAAATGAAAGCTCGCTCTTTCATGAGTCTGGGTGACGATGATCAAATGGAATGTGATAGTGACACCTTCTTCTTTAGGAATGATAAACACACTAGGGGAAGTCACTTATAGACTTTGTTTACATTACATTGATACGTGTTTAGATATATTAATTATAAATACTCTGTTGACTTAATAGAAAAGCATTCTCATAGATAGTTACCCTGTAGTCGCTGGCAGTGACATAGAAGATGGGCTGGAAGGCGAGCCAGATGATGCAGGTGGTGTACATGGTGAACCCAATAAACTTCGCCTCGTTGAAGTTCTCAGGGCACTTCCGCGTCTTGAAGGCGTAGACGGTGCAGAGGATGATGAGGATGCAGTTGTAGGTGAGGGACATGAGCATGCTGGTGTCCCTGCTGCTGCACTTCAGGGTGACCACGTTTCTCCTTTCGGGGCTCACCTCCTTCCGAACCCCTGGCACCTCCACCAGCAGCCAGATAACAGCCACCAGCAGCTGGCAGGAGATAAGAATGCAGCAGATTGCTACCTGGGAGGCGGGGCTGATGAAGCGCGGCCGCTGGGCTCCATCCTTCACCCCGCTGAAGATGCGAGCAATACGGTTGGTCTTGGTTAGAAGAGCTGAGTAACACACTGCGAAGGAGGTGCCCAGGCCTAGTCGGCGTAAGGTGCAAACTGCAGTGGAAGGCTTGGCGATGTAGATGAAGGTCATGAGGTAGCACATCAGGACTCCCAGCAACAGGATGTAAGAGAGTTCACGTCCACTTGCTTTGACAACAGGCGTGTTATTGTGCTTCAGGAACAGGCCCAACACTGACAGAGTACACATTATACCAAGGCAGGAGATGGTGACAGGTCCAATGGCCCACGCATCCTCCCACCGGATGTATTCTTCAGGCAGATCATAGCAGCCAGTCAAGTTATCCAAGGGCCACTTGCCGAAGCTGCAGTCAGCACAGGTGAACTCGTCGTGCAGGTACTGGTAGGCCTGACAGGGGATACAGATCCAGCAGCACACGTCTCCAGGCTGCATGCTCTTCACCTCGTTCTTCCTGCAGGGGTCGCTGCACTGCGAGGTGGGTGTCACGGAGTCACGCCAGGGTATCATGCTGGTGTTCAGGGTCAGGTTCTGGTCCCAGTAGCCGACCTTCCGGTAGACGAACTTCCCATCTTCTTTGTGGTAGTGAAAGATGTTGTAGCGGCTGATGCTGTCGCCAAAAGAGTCAAAACGCACCATGTTTCTGTGTGTCTGCAGGTCTGAATGGAGCTGGTAGGAAGCAAAAGTACAATCATTTTTATTAAAGCTAAGGTATAGATTTAAAAAAGACTCAAGTCGTGAGACAGTAAGACAAAGATATTACAATAATTACCACTAGAAGGGGACAATGTATGTTGTAACTTAATTGCTCCGTGAAATAAATCAGTCTAATCTATATCTTTAAAAGTTATGTGAATGCTTCACACTGCTGAAGTATGGTAAAGGGTTATGCACATTCTACAAGTATCTCCATTTTCATTGGTGCTCTTAAACATTAAAATATCAACATAAAAAAACTCACTTTTCTGAGGTTATAATGATTATAAACACTCAACATACTTCTTTCCTGGAATTGAATCGAAAGTATTCATTCAAACCAATATTGAATATTCTTATTATATAGGCATGGGTGATTCAGTGGGAATAAACATATATATATGTTTATTCCCACTGAATCACCCATGCCTATATCATTTGTTTTAATGGAATGATTACAAAGCCTTTTTTCAGTGCTGCAGAGGAAATCATTTCATATCTTGTTCCAGTGCCATGTATATCTGCATTTCATTAAAACCTTCACAATTAATTTAATCAAGTTCTCAGATGTTCATAGAACATAAATGGTGTCTCAATTGCTTCGATTGCTGTGCTTACCTTCAAACTTTGTCTTCAAGATGAACTCCTTGTAGAACCTTTTGCCATTGCCTGGTTTCATGGCATCACAGACCTTGGTTTCGTTGGAGCATGTCGCTTGCCTCATGTTGTGCAGAGCATAGGCCATAGCATAGACTGCATTTACCACAAACATGATCTTGGACTCCTGCTCAAAACGTCCATCTCGTAGGCTGTTTTCACTACAGCCAGGTTCCTGCAGGCTGCAGCCAAAGCGGTGCTCCCAGAACTCTTTAAACCACGGGTTCCTTGTGTTGGTGTATGGGTTCAGCTTGGTGAAGTAATCTTCAAACTCTCTAATGGGGTACGAGGCCAGCTCGATGGTGAAAGCCCGTTCTGCTGCCGTCTCACTGCCCCTCACCACACTCTCCTGCGCTCCCCAGCCATCACTGGCCACCCAGGTGAAGGTGGCGTTCATGCGAGCGGCGGCCACCAGCAGTTCCCGGGCATCTTCACTGCGGGTGAACAGAATCACCACCTTGGCGTTGGACTTCTGCTGCAGAGAGCGGATCACGTTATCGTAGCCCTGGCGGTTCATGGAGCGGCTCACCTTGGCTGAAGTAGCGATGCAGATTTGGTGAGTGCGGGCCTCCAACTGGAAGGCATCAATGCCAGTCTCACCGTAGTCGCCCTCTGAAGCTACTGTGGACACGTAACTCCAGTTGTAGAAACGCAGGATCTCTGCCATGGCCTTGGCCTGGTAGAAGTCAGGTGGCACGGTGCGGGCGAAGTAGTCGTAGCGGCTCTTATCGCTGAGCTTTGAACTAGTTGAAGCATAGCTGATCTGAGGGATCTGGAACAATCGCAAGAGGTTGGCCACCTGCACAAAGAGATGGAAAGAAAGTATATTTTGATCAGATATAATGTTATATTATGGAGTGACACTAACGCAAGAAGCATGACATACATAAAGCCTTCCCCGATAGAATAGTATTGCTACATTGACCTCATAAACCTGCGTACGGCTGAGGGGAATGCAGTGATGATTATCTGAGGGATTCAGTGAACACGATTGACCAATGTCACATTACACTAGTTATTATATCCATTGGTATTCTAAAATATTGATTATAGACACTTTAACAGAATGACAGAATGATACAGCTGCTCAATCATCAATGTTACATTTATTTGGTTAAAATTGCATTGATGATTGCTGACAATTGTGATTGCAGTAAGTTCAAGTTAAAGTTATGATCAAAGTCCTTAAATTAGACTTATTCAACAAAAAGCTGCATTGCTGCATTTCAAATCTCTCCAGTCTTGTTAAGCCTTTTTGCTTTCCATCTGGTCTGTAGGTGAAGTGGAGCCAAAAGGGCGGCGCTGCTGTCTGATGTGCTTCAGCTCTGTGTTGGAGACTGGCAGTGTAAAAAGCAGCAATTCCATGTTCCTCTATCTCAAACTGTTTACTCTGTCAGGGATCCACATCACCAGCAGCTAGCGCTACAAATCCTTTCACGGAAAGTGCCAGATAACAAGTGCCAACAATGGCACGACGATAAGAATTTTATCAGTGTGAGTCTGCTGTTTTTTTCCTCGAGTTAAAGCCATTCTGTCAAGTCATTAAGTCTCAAGACAGATTCTGCAAGAAGTTTTGATGCCCACCTACCCCAGACTAGTTTATTGATTTCCTTGTGGAGATAATAGTTGGTGGTGCTAACAACAGCGGTAGATGATAATCTTTTACTAAAAACTCAGTGAGGAATCCATGTTGGAAACCAGCCTGCTGAAACAATTATTTCATGGTAACATAAAATCATGGCAATTACTTTCCCACCCAGCATTACAGAGCTGACAGGGAGCTGGTGAAAAGTTGTCATTTTGCAGGATTCCCCCATGAGAAACAGTGGTGATTAGCGAATACCCATGAGCTTCAATATGACTATCTCCTCCCTCAGGCATCATGGTTTGCCTCGAGGCTTCCCAAACAATGGCTTCACCATGGATGTAATTGAATCCTTCCAGAATCACACTAAGTCCCATTAAAAGTATTGTCACAGTTATCTTTATTCAGAAGCATTTAAACAGAGCAATCACTCATTTCTGTGACATTATAAATCAATTGGGCTGTATGGGGACTTGGTTCACATTTCTGTTGGCAAATGCCCTGAACATGTTACTCATCAACCGCCTTTTAGTTGGTTTGTTTTGGACTAGAATACCTGAAAAACGTTTTGATAGATTTGATACATTCTTGTCTCAGTTGATTTTCTCTCTAGTCTATTTCTCTTTTCTCTTGCTTTTTTATTGATTTCCAAGAAAAGTATGCACATATAATAAACACAGGAATAAGAGTGTGAGTTTAAAAATAATTCCTTGAGTCGAGTGCAGTGCTTGCACATTTATAAAATAAGTGAATGGAACACCTTTTATTAGCTGACTTTTTCTTTAGGACCACCATCAAGTAATCTTTTTATTTACCTTAATTTTTTGTGACCAATGATTGCTATCCTCAGCCTCTATAAAAAAAAACAGTATAATCATTACCATATGCTATTTAATTGTTCAATTAAAATGGCGAACACATAAAACATTATACCTGCAAAACAACAACATGTTACTATCATGCTGAGCCTTTTCAGCATAAATATAACTTCACAAAGGTTATGTACTTTTATCTTCCTTCAAGAGTTTTCTAGCATTTTCTGACCGCATACAGTACATCTAACCTCCTGACACATTCACCTTTCAATGCTATGGCGAGCCCTAATAAAAAGTGAAGCATATACATTACTTGACTGAGACAAATGGAGGAGACTGTTTGACTTGAATATGCAATTTAATCCCACTCCAGTATGCCTCAGAAATGACTGACATTACTCCTGATCTCTGATTGGCTGTGTGCTTATCCTGCACAACCCAAATACAAGCGCCAGCAGGAACCACAGGCACACTAAAAGTTCTTGAGGGGATGAATGTAGTAAATATGATGTATTAAGACAAGTGCACTGCACCCACAGTAGCCCTGTCCACTGTTTACAGCAGAATATAGGACAGAGGTCTCATCAAATTAGACTTGATTTGCGTTGTTCATGTATGGCTATGGCAATTTTAATGTTAACATGTACATTTCCTTATATGTTAACTCAAAGACATAAACATAGGACAATATGTAGCATATGGGGAAACCTAATAGCGTTTACTGATTCATTTTAATTGCCTAGGTTATATACAGTATTTTGTATGCAGCACATACGAGGAGCAACACTGAGACAGTCAGTCACACTTGCATAGTAATAAGGTAGTTTCCTCTTGCAGGATTTTCAGACAGACAGTTGGCCTTCATCAATTGATTCTTGGAAAAGCTTGACAGCGCACCTTTCAGGACGTTACCGGAGTGTGTGACAGTTACCGTCTGTTCGTCTTCTTGTGATGTTTCCCTCTTGCTCTCTTTATTGACAATTTAGGAATATAGCCAAATAACTGCATTATACAGTCTTTGCTTTCATCGCACGGATTCCAAAAGCTCAACTCAACTTGCATCTCATTTCTTAATTATGTCATACCACTGTAGACGGTACATGTGCCATGATAAACCTTTCCGACATGCTGATGGACGTCAATTACCTACAACATCCTGATCATAGTCTATAGATGCCAAGAACTTTAGACTTTACTCTAACCAGAACACATCCGTAGTAAAGACACAGCCCACTTTATAGGTCATTTGGAGCAACTGCGGCTTTTTGAAGTACCAATTAGGTGTTTTTAACGGTCCACTGGTTTAAGATCCAAAAGAGAGCCCTATTTACACCACATGGTCCCTGTATAAGAAGCTCTGATTATAGTTTAAGGCAGCCTCTTGCATACATTATTATATTAACTAGTACATTAATCTGTTGAAAATAAATTATCCTTTCTTTTTAAAGATGTAGAAACCATTTAAACAGTGCCTATTCTTTGTGTGTGTACAACTACACACAAATAATTGCTGTTCTTGCAAATCATTGCATTCATTCGATTAATGACGGCATTAGCACAACAGGTTATATCTAATATATCACGATGATAATGGCAAAACATTGTGCAGTGAAGGTCTTGTTTTGGTTCTATTATTTAGTAGGTTAATTAGTGAAACAGTGATTGTTTTCTTTAATGTTTCCAAAGGAGTTTAACGTTTAACGTATTCTGTTAAGGCCAAACTTTGTATAATAGAGTAAGTATAGAACAAGCTCCATTATATACACATTGTGACTGTAATATATTGTATAGAGAGATTAATGCTGCACTGCAATAGCTTATGTCATGATATGTCAAGAAAAAGCCCAGTCCCAGACTTCAAATATTAAACATTAAGTAGGTTTAGGTAGGCAAATAATTGGAGAGGCATATTGTATTATTATAATGCAGTGTATTTCATATTCTTTATATTAGAAACAATAATGTCCAAAAGAGACTCGGTCTGCTGAGACACTTTGTTCAGACTTACAGAAATGAAACTGCAGTTTTAAAAAAAGAAATGATTTAAGTGTTTTTCATTAAATGTTATTCATATCTCACACTGCAGTGTACATTTAATTGTTACGTATGTATTATTCTCATCTTAAATTCTTTGTATCTATCTTTTTTACATTGTCTTGTATTTCTCTTATAACACTTTGAATTTTGTTGTTGTTAAAAAGTGCTATGAGTTTGACGGAAGAGTTCTTTACTAGAAGGCTGTTTTTGTATTCAACTTCTAAAGGGAGAACGTTTAATTCATTGATTAAGGATTTTTCAATTAAGGAAAAGTAGCAGATACTGTTTGTAAGAGTTTTCACACAAATTGGAAACAGGAATATGCAAAGCATCAGAATATTTATCTTTAAACATGCCTGTAGGGGATCTTTAAATAAAGAAATGCATGTATGTGTGCCAACTAGAAAACATCGATGAGGATCTCTGAGGTCCCTTATATTTCTCCTTCACTTTAAGCACCGGTGTAACACTTCTCTCTCTGTTCCCTTTGTGATCATAGGCTGATGAACTGCAATTTTTGGCACTTCCATATAAGCTTTGTCGCTCAACCCAGAGGGATGCAGCTTGTTTGTGACAGAAGCTGCAAACAACCACATTACATGACGAACAGCCGAACAATATTTAATGTGTGCTTAATGCTTATGAATTTACTGTGAATTTGACTGCAATTTCTTAGTTATTGATACTATAGCTTTTAAAGTAGTGACAAATGTGAAAGAAGGTGGACTGCAGTGTAAAAAGGTTTTTTTTGTGTCCATATGATCAGTCAATACATCTAAATATATTTTCAACAATGATTTTAAAGCTCCTCCTATATCATCAAGCTCTACTGTATGAGTTTGACGGTAATGCTTGATATGATGTGTAGATGCATCATATGTGATCCGGGCGCTGAACGAGGATATGAGACAGCTGGAACAAGGGCGTACTCATATATCTGTCATGATTCTTTCAACATGGAAAGTCCATCTGTATGTCCCCGAGGTCTCTGTCAAGCCGAGCCCTACAGTAGATACAGTATGGCATGCAGGGTGAAGCAGGATGTACAATGCACCAGCTCTGCCACTTTAAAACCCTGCGTTGTATCAAAGGGAAACACAGATGTTGTATAAACAGCAGTCTATACTAAAATTGCGTAAAATTGGAAATAATGTTGTTGTCAATTACTGAAAATTAGATATTATTCCTGTTGAAGGGAAATCACCCAAAATGCAGCATGAAAGGAAATGCTGATAAATCGTACTCTTAGCTCTCCTGGATAGCAAACATTCTTACGATTCAAAAACACAACTTTCCTTCTATGTATTTCTATGTGAAGAAGCAATAGTTTGAATGAAGACCTTGAAATCAATATGATTTCCGAATACCATTTTGATTACATGTTGATGATTGGAATATGAATAAAGGCTTGCATGGCATTAGATATAAGACACGTCATTATACTGCAGAACACCAGTGTGACTTAAAATAATCATTCAACATCAAAGGACACACTTTTTACCTTTTTCTGTGCTCATTAAGTTGGATTTAGTTTGTTTTCTCATAGACAAACCCGGGCACCGAGCATAAGGCTCTTCACAATGATTGCAGTTTCCCTCTCTACGCGGGGCTGATTCTTCCTAATTGGAAACTTCTCAACGCTACACACCTGTGATGCATTCACTCGTTTGCATTTGATTTGCCAACTGATATCCCAGCTCCAAGTTCTTCCTCAGTTCATCTCACTGCCAGAAAATAAAAAATAAATAGTCTGTGCCATTTAATCATTTATCTGCTGGTTCAGCTATCCACCTGTCCTACAGTTGAAGAGGATTTGTATTTCCATTTGTGTTGGATAATGTTACCCTACGCTTTAAACAAGATGAAAGTAACTGTTATTTAATGGGAAGACAAATGTTCCCCTATTAATTCTTTAAAATATATTTGTGATGAATAATTCTAACAAGTTCCCCCTTACATATTGTGGTGTAGCGTAGTGTTGTTCATTTATGACAGCGTGCTACCATGAACAAATTCATTTTTAACGAAAAAGGCTCCAATCTCTGACTCTTTTTATTTTAACACCACGACAAACAGGAATATATGATCGAGTATAATATGAAAAACATGAATGTAAAAAGGACCTTGTAAACATTTGAAAGACATCATCTTTTATGAGACAGTGATGACACAATGGGTGGGGGAAATATACTGTAATATTTTTCAGTTAACATTTAGACAGATTTCAGAATTGTATGTGATCTCATGTGTGGTAGCCTGCAGTATTGTATGCATAAGGCAAGGGAAAGCACATTCCTTTACAACTGACCTTAATGTGTGCTGTATTTGCAGACACCCACACACACAAACACAGAAGCAGACATTCAACAAAGACCTAAACAGAGTGCGATATGAACATGTCAAAAGATATGTTTCAAACAAAAGATCACACTGCTCATGTCTGTGCAGAGCTGTGACTTCATATTGGAGCTTGTATAGCTGCAAAAAACGTTTGTGTGAATCTTCTTGCATGCGCTATTTAAGGAGAAGACAATTCTTCACATTAAACTTACAGCTATAATTTCCACCCACCAGCAAAACAATGCTCACCACAAGAGCGACCTTTCAAAGCACTCTCAAGTACAAGGATACATCTGAGAAAAAAAAATACTCTTCATCATCTGCTAAGCTTGAAACATAGAAATATTACTTAGGGCCTCTGGCACTTGTGAAATAAACTTGATAAGTCCAGAAATCTCCCCCCGTTATTGAGTCTGAAGTACAGCCACAGGTTTAAGCTAAGACTGATAATTTATTCCTGGGATACCGTGTGAAAAAAACAACAACTCTAAGACAGACAAGATGAAGGGAATTGCCTATGAAAAATCAATGGGTTAGCAATATCATTGACCAAGGAGGTCTGATTGAACAACCTTTCAGTGATACAATGTTTCCCTTCTCTTTGAATGACATTCTGTTGTGCTAATTAGGGAGCTGAGACGTGTTCTCCGAATGTGCTAAAATCTCCAGTTCAAAAACAGTTTCTCGGAGAGGAGAGAAGAAGGGGAGAGGGGGAGTTGGAGGGGGATTCAGCCATAATATCACATTATAAACAAGAGCCTTTTGGAGTTAACACCAAAGCAAGATTTCTTTCCAGCCGCCTCACTCTGTGAAGACAGAAACACAATAAGATAGAGCCCTCTCTGGTTCTTCTGCACGACACAAAAACAGACTTAATAAACCACCGCACACCAAAAATATTGAACTTCAATATATGGTGGGACAGATATGAAGTCTTACAACTTTATTATTATTGAGGATCTTCCCTGCAGCTTCTGCAGTGGTTCGACAGAGTTTGTCTAATGGTCTTAAAGGATTTAGTGGGTGTTTTTTGGTGTATTTTGGGTTATTACATTTTGTGGATCGTAGCATCTCAATAACAATCATTGGACATATACAGACATATTACATTGGCTGTAGAACTTTCTGGAAAGAAAAGTATTGTTCTTTCGTGGTTATTACATTAGCAATAATTAATAACTTTCAGTGTAGATGTACTAACGGTTGTTTGCAGTAAGTCCTAGTTGAAGACAAAGTTCTGAGTCCCTCTAAGCAGAATTTGAATGATGAACTTCAAGATGAAAACCTTTTAATTTATAAATGTATTATTTTAACAGAAAAAATTGTGCGGATAGTTTAGAATGTGACCACTCCATGTGGTCTATGTTACATTTGTAACATGTAGGATGTTAGGACTGAGTCATCTCTAATCATGGTCCATTCTATATGGCAAACATCCCAGATGGCATTAAGGATTCAGTTTTGAAAGATTAAACAGTGAGAAGACAACAGGGAAGACAAACTACACCAGGATGAGCAAGAAGATGATGAAAGCCTCCTAAAAATTGCTTGGCTAATTATAAAAGAATCCTTTCGAGGCTGAGGAGAATCTGGCTCGTCTCCCACCATATTTCCCACATCTCGTCCTTGGCCCCGTCACAGGCAGCGCCAGCCTCCTCTCCACACGCAGGTGGACACGTCCCTGCCAGCCAATGGGGATGCACCCCACAGATGGGAAAAGAAGAGTTCCCCGGGACCATCCCTGGCACATTTCCTGCTCAGTTTTGTAACACTCTTCGTGCCCCCAAAGTGCTTTTCTGGGATAAAAAGGGACTGTGTAAATCAGTGACCTCTCAGAAAAATCCCACAACGGGCTTCTCTGCGCTCTCACGGCTCGATTCATTATAACGCCCGGGAAGTGAAAGGGGCTGACAAAGAGGCTGTTGAGCATAGTGACAGTAGAGGTATGTATTGAAATCCATACAAGAACACTCAAAAGCAGTGAGTTTCTTTTTGTGAATGTGCAGTTGCTGAATACTTATTCACTCTTTTCAGGCTTTTAAAAAAACATGCTGTTCTTTTGTCAAAGCATCATCAGCTTTACAGAGGGGAAGATCTATATTATCTGCTTCTATGTAAAGAAGGGGCTTTAAATGTCCGGCAGTGGCTCAGTCAGTAGGGGCTTGGACTGTGAGCCGTACGGTCGCCGGTTCAAGTCCCCGACCAGACCTAAATATAGAGTGTGGACTGCTACTTGGAGAGGTCCCAGTTCACCTCCTGGGCCCTGCCGTGGTGCACTTGAGCAAGGCACCGGACACCCCCCTTCCCCCCTCACTCCCATTGCTCCCCGGGCGCTGTACATAGCTGCCCATTGCTCCTACTACTAGGATGGGTTAAATGCAGAGAACACATTTCACTGTGTGTGCTGTGTGCTCTGCATGTGTGACCATTAAAGAGGGTTTCATCCCTCTGATTCTCTCTCTAAATGATTCCAACCTGAGGTGGACATCCTCTGCTTAGTCCGTCTGAACTGTTTTGGCCATGAATGTACTCTCCATTCAGCTTCAGCATGCTGACATATAGAACATTTCATCAATGTAGACTTTTGTCAAACTTCTCTGGATCATATACTGATGAGTTTTAGCAGCCATTAACAAGGGAATCACAGTTAAAATTCAACTTATTTAAACAGTGCTTCTCAGTTTTTCTTTCTGTGGATCATTATAAATGAAATGCTGTTCCAATTTTCATACTCCACAAGAACAGTAAGACATGTGGTTATTAATTCTCTACATACATGTTAGCAAGGAACTCAAATGTGTGTTGAGACTTGTACGACTTATTTGCTGCAGAGTCTGCAATCAATGTTATGCTTATATCAGTTTTCTATAGGCTAGCTTGAACCAGGATTTACAGTAGCCTCATCCTGTCCAACACTCCATAATGCTACTACAGTATTAGTTGTTTTCATTTTGGCCTTTGTATGGATTCAAAAATCTAAATAAAGTGTATGAATCAGCAAAGAGAATGTTCTTTATTTTTTCCACTTTTGGAAAAGAACTGTTTTCTAGTACTCATGCTCATGACTATCATGGCCATCTACTCATATAAATCTCATTGGCACATTTTTTAAAACTCCTTAACATCAGGATATGATTGAAAATAAATGTAAAAGAGGATATTTGTGTGGACCAACCAGCAGCTGTAGAGCTTGTATTTGTATTGTAGGATATATTTCCATTACAGTGAATGGGTGCATTGTTTTTAGCAAGGAATACAAAATGTGTTGCAAAACACTGCAACATAAAGCATTTTATTAAAATTGGTTATCAAGTACAAACTGTGATAAATAACTTTTATTTGAGCACTAGTGCAACACAAGGACCTAACAGGACTGTAATGCCTTAGAGCTTTGTAAGACAAGCATAATGAGTTGTGGTTTCAGCATCTGTGGTTTTTGAACTTGTGTCGTTTTGTTTTCTTTTTGGGTTAATTGGGTTTAACTTCTCTCTTATGCTCGTTTATCATTTCATATATTATTTATGGATTAAAATACATTTCACATCCAGAGGTCCCACCCTCTTCTTTGCTGAGCTGGTCAATGTTCTCAATCTCCATCTCTTTGTTGGAAAACACTGGAATTTCATTTGATTTCAAACCTTTATTTATACAGATAAATCCCATTGAGATCATTGATCTCTTTTTCAAGGGAGACCTGCTCAATGAATGAACCTGAATCCATTCCTCAGCATCATCTTTAAAAGCAACCCTAAGAATCAAGCGTCTAAAACTGAGTGATATGAAATACATGTATTAACTTAACACTTTCAACAGCTATACCTGCCAATGCCATCTTCATGTAGTATCGTTTACCCTTGATCCGGCTGCATAAACACTACTGCATGAAAAATATTCATGTGATGCTTAATGTATGTCATGTGTGAAAATGTCCAACGTTAGTCATGCTGCATGTGTAATTGTTGCACACAGCACATGTTTTTTATCAGCGCTAACCTTTTTAATGGACTGTATTAAAGGATGTGTCTTGCATCATAAGATGTTGCTAAAACAAACAACCTTGATATCCTCTGTGTGTGTGGGTCATGTTGAAGAGAGGGATTGTCTATACGGGGTGCTCTTAAATCACGCAGCTGGTAATCCTATTTGTTTAACCAACTTTTGAATGAGAGAAAATTATTATTTGAACAAGCCAATCTGAAGTGTACCTCAGTGTGATGTCACAATGAGGGTCTGTGACACTACCAACCACAATAAGTGCTAGATGTGGATCACTGGAAATCCATTCATTTTTTATAAAGTTAAAAACCTTTAGTGGAAGATGTCACTATGGTAGTTTATAGACACAAGAATGTACACATATTTATACTAATTTGTCACAGAAATAGAAGACACTAGTCTAAATTACAATAAATTGGATATTGTAATTCTTTGTTTAAGCTACAGTATTCTGAATAGCAGGCAAAATAACAATGATGCAAGATGTAGTGTAATCAGTCTATTACTCTAGTCTATTTAGTCAAGATGTCATATGTTTTGTATAAGGGAATTATATTAGCTTGGCAATGCTGCAAGTAGAACAAGGAAATACAATGTAATATGAAAGGTTATTATCTGAAAGCATTTAAAGTCTCTATGACTACTGCATTAGGTAGAGCCACAAGCTTCACTTGTTTTTTTATAGTTTACTTTGCTTCAATTTGAAAGATAGAGCTTATGTATGTGTGTTTTTTAGTGTGTATAATGAATGTGTTGTAAAAAACGAGTTCTAACTCGACACAGTCCGGACGACACTCAGTGCATCATATAATAGTAATTATGGCGTGTGAGGACAATCAGAATGAATTCATTATGCTCAGATGCATCGCCTCTGGCAACCGTGTGTGTGTGTGTGTGTGTGTGTGTGTTCCGTGTGTATAAAAGGTCAGTTTTCTTTGCAAGGCGGAGATGAAGTTGATGTCAAAGTGATAGATTTCTCTGTGAATGTGAATGGTTCAAACTGAATCCTCCCAGGTGGATCCTCATTTCAGCCACAGCTCAGTCCGCTGGCTTGGTAAAAATGGAGATACAAGGCATTTTTTATTTAATGATTTGTGTTTGTGAGTAAATGTGTCTGCATGTTAACAAGCTTATCCATTAGCTGCAAGTCTAAGATGAAACACTGGGTGAGGGAATCAATTAATGAATTTAGTGTGGGTTTTCTGTGAGGTATAAAAGTTTTTCAAGTAAGTAGGTAATACTTACAAGGCATAAACAAGGAAAAATGTTGAAATGGGGGGGAAACAGACATAACTAAACTCACTAATAAACAGAATTGCAATGAAGAACATATCAAGATTATACAAAACTAAGTGAGTGCCAAACCCGGTTTCAGTGATTAAAAGAGAATTTAATAGTTAGTAAAATCATGGAAGAAAATCTAATATTCACAAGTCCAAACCTGACACCTAAATCGGAGGTGGGGGAGTGAGGTTCAGACTAAAATATTTTGAAAGTTAACACCTTTGAAACTGATGCACAGCCTCATTATCTCAGTTGCTATTCCTGGTCAGAGCAGGACAATGACGTCTATTAACGATTGACCTTATCATACCAAAGAAAACCCAAGCCTATTTCTAGAAATTAATGTGAGTATTGGTTTAAAACTCTGGATTACAACCATTGCTAATACATATTTGTTGGATATTTTTGGATATTTTCAACACTACACTACAAGTCTCTCAATACAAACAATGACAAAAGACCGATTTGGTGGCATAGCATGGCATCGTGGGAGTTTGCCAGGATTTCCACAGGAGCCAAATGATCTGCACAGGTCTCATCCTCTCCAATACAGCTGGATCGGAGATTAAAACCATTTAAAACTTTAATTAAAGCAGTTTCACATTAATGTTTCCCTTACAATATTATACATTCAAAGTCTTGCTTTCTGTAACATGTGCATCACAACTAAGGATGAGTTGAGAGGAAGGTTGCTTTTGCGGCTTTATGGCTTAGATCAGTGGTCCCCAAACTAAGGCCCGCGGGCCGGGTACGGCCCGCCTCCACATTTGGCCCGGCCCCCTGAACAATACCAGAGACGCATTATGATTTTTTTTTTTTTTTTTTAAATTTTAAAATTTAAAATTTATTTATTTTTTCAGTCTGGCCACGCGAATCCTAGACTAGCCCCTGTAAAAATGTTGTGACCTGCTCTATCAAAATCAGTCGCATTGACCCGAAGACACCTTTTGAGTTGTATACACTGTTGGAAAGAGGATATTCCTAGCTTTCTAATGATATCAGGATTGTTTTTGTACTTCAAATATTAAGCGAAATATGTCACATTATATAATGACTGTCACCGAGTCATCATTTTGAGAAAAAGGCCTTCAAAGTTGTCTCTTCTCTGGAATCCATCGATCTGATTGATTATTAGCAAATGATCAAAATACTACCGAGGGAAGATATTTTCGTTTGGAGGGGAAGCTCGCGAGTGTGTGTGTATACGTGTGTGTGTGAGTGTGTGTGCTTGTGTAATTTTGCGTTTGTGTGTATTGTGTTTGTTTCCCGGGGAAAACACTCACGAGAAACACCGGCTGTTGTTGTGCCTGCTGTGACGTCAAGTTACTCCGCTCTCCGCTTGTAATTATGCCGAAGCTTCAAAGTTGTATTTATCATCTGAATTTGCCAAAACAAGTTTAATATTCTGAAAGCCAAGACTTTGTTTAATTGAAATCAGATGAAAACAAACTGTAACGGACCCTGCCGTGTTATCTATGATTACTATACTCTTACATTCATAATTTCAGCGGAGTGAGGGGGGGGGGGGCGGCGCTGCGGAAGAGCAGATTGCGAGTGAGAAATAAATAAATTGGAAATAAAATTTTCATATTCTGAAAGCCAAGACTTTGTTTGTTTAAAATCAAACAAAACACCCGAACCCCGAAAAAATGTTTTTTTTAACGTAAATCCACGTTTATTTTGAGAGATTCTGCTCTGACAACTAAGCTAAACTTTTACCTGTTAAGATTGTGCACGTCACAACAGAAAGTTACAGTAATTTTCAATGGACTTTTTTTCTGTGAAGAACCCAGAGCAGTAGCGTGGCGTGGGGAAAAATGTAGGGGAAGCCCATTTTTTGGGTCGGGGGGGGGGGGGGGGTCAATAACGTAACCAGATGAGTGATTACAGCGCCCGGTATCATTTGACACACATTTGTATCACACAGATGCAGGACTTGCACACGCCTGTTATCTAACCGACAGGTCCGCACGCACTCTCCAGCTGAAACTCTCTCCTTATTAATTTAAGCGTTTTACTTATTAATGTATGCAGACAATCACACAATCTATGTGATTTTTGGATTTACCGTGCCTCTCAATTGCCCGTGACAGGTTGGCAAGGTCGATGAATCCTGAAGTTGCCCAAGGATTGTTCAGGGAGCACGAATCCTTGTCAAAAAGAAGACATGGCCAGCAAAATAGACGCTGAAGTTTAGCGCTTCCAGTTAGCCACTCCGTGAGGACATAATTGTCCTCATTGAACGTCCGATTCTCTCCCTTTTTCCTCTGTGTACACACAGCTGGAGTGCAGGCATTGGCCTGTCATCTGATTTAATTTGTAGTTGCTGCTGTAGCGGAAGTTTAGTAAAGTTATGTTTGATTAAGTACGCCAAATCTCCACCCTCCATAATGCTTCATTTGCTTGATAATTTCTAACGGCGGTGATGACAGTTACAGTATTAAAACTGATGTTGATGTGATTTGATTGGATGGCAGTGTCCAATCAAATCGCCAGCCGCCAGCCGCCTCTGAAGGGAAGCAAGAGGCGGCTGGCTTCCCTTGGCATGGCCCTGACCAATCACAGGTTGGCAGGGGCATCACGTGAGCCTCATCTGATTGGTCAATCCCTCCATTTTTTTTCACCAAAGGAAGCCAGATTCGGCTGGCCTCCTCTCGCAACAGAGAGTGCAATCTACTGTTTCACCATAACATCTAGAGGGGCGCTGTTTCACTCTTTGTAAAGTACTCAATGAGAATGGGGGAGAGACGGGCCGGCAGCAACACACAGCAAAGGAGAATTATCGAAACAAAACAAAGTGTTTTTATTTATTTATTTAAATTATAACTACAATCCGAAAAAACAGGGGAAGCCTGGCTTCCCTTGGCCTCCGGGAGAAAACGCCACTGACCCAGAGAGGGTTATTTGGTTATTATTTATTTCATTAATCGTGTTATTTATTTCATTAATAGAGTTATTATTTATTTCCTGACTTTTTTTCTGTGAAGATCCCGGAAAGGGTTATTAATATTTGGTTATGTGTGGCTTTCTAGAAAACAATAAATGTTTACGTTTAGACACCCATGCGATCGTCACACTTTTTCTGTTACAAACTGACCCGGCCCCCATCAGAGAAGGGAAAAGTTATGTGGCCCTCACAGGAAAAAGTTTGGGGACCCCTGGCTTAGATAGTTGAGTTTGTTTATTACCTGGATTGAAACATCACTGTAGGACCCTCCAATGACCCCAGAGATGGCCAGTGGAACCTCGTTTTGGACGGGTCTGGAGCCGTCTGGGCAGATGAAGCCTGGATCGTGCACTTTGGTGAGGGAGGCCCTGACGAAGTCTAGAGACTGCTCCAGAGCATATGTGTCCTTGGAGCAGGTGTCCAGGATGTGGGCCCCCAGCTGGAGTCCGGGAAGGATGTGATCGCTGGCGTTAATCTCATCAAGTGCCAGCAGCATGGCCTCCAGCCTCTGGATCCCCCTCGCCTCGTTGATCTTCCCGCAGTCCTCTGTGCCATCGCCTTTTTGGTGCACCGGGAACAGGCCACCAATCACCAAGTCTCCGTCCAGGATGATCTCACGTTTGGCCGGGGGCGGTAATCTGGAGATGTTGGGCAGGACCCCCGGTATCAGCAGCTCCAGCAGGAGCATGTGGAGGGGCCAGTAATGTGCAGAACTGGCCCATACCTTTGGCCTGAGCACAACACTCAGCATGGTAGGAGAGGGTTGAGGGCTTCAGCTGGCGGGAGTAGAGAGGAGCTGGAGTTCACAGGGACTGGAGGCAGATCACATTGAAGTCTTCTCTCAGCATGTTGGATATTTCCTGAGTGAATGAAAATAAAAGCTAATTACCCAGCATGAAGTCTATCTATCTATCTATCTATCTATCTATCTATCTATCTATCTATCTATCTATCTATCTATCTATCTATCTATCTATCTATCTATCTATCTATCTATCTATCTATCTATCTATCTATCTATCTACCTACCTACCTACCTACCTACCTATCTATCTATCTATCTATCTATCTATCTATCTATCTATCTATCTATCTATCTATCTATCTATCTATCTATCTATCTATCTATGTATCTATCTATCTATCTATCTATCTATCTACCTATCTATATCGATGTAAGGCTATATGAAACAGAATAAACAGAATGGCCTTTTTTTCATTTATTTGTATCCTTCTTTCAACTTTTCGCTAACAGTGTTATTCCAACACATAAAACAGTCACATGAAGGCATAATGAAAGCAGCCAGTTCATATCCAAACTTTCTTTTCTTTGGTTCTTAACTTTTTTCGTATTGCTTTTCGCCCAATGTTTTTTTTTTTCTCAGCCTAATGCGATCTTTAGAAATGTTACAGACAAATAAAGCATCTATTGGACATCACAAACTTCAGACTGTTTTTTCAGGAGGTTGAAATTGGGCTACAAATCTTACGAGTTACTTTTTGAAGTGAGAAAATGATATCAGCCTCTGTGATTTCTGTGTGAAATATAATCACTGCAGTTTTATCTGAAAGACAAACTCTGCTGAGTGACCACATCAAACATTTATAGATATTTAAGGCATCTCTCAAGTGAAGCGTAGTTTCCAAGCTTACAACTGAAATATCACACAGACGGTGGTTCTCCTCAATGGCTGGGGTTGCTATGGAAACATGGTGGGTGAAAAATAAGGGTTGGACTGCAGGGAAGTGGGCAGTGAGACATGTATGCTAATATAGATTCCTATCGTGTGGGGGGCTACAGGTTGGGGCCTCACTGCGAGTTGTTATGATGTCTGATTAAGGGGTGGCCTGCTTCAATCACAGAGAGGAAACCAATCCATTTTCTTTCAAACACAGTCATTCATCACATCCATCAAACAAACACACTCAAGTTCAGAAAACAGATTTAAACTGCCCTGGGATTTATAATGACTCATAATTTACAGCCTATTGGGACTATTATTAATCTCTCTTTAACAAAGAATATATTATGAAGATTAGTCACATTACTTGAAAGAAGAGTGATGTTAAAATGACACATTGAATCAACAAAACGTTTTATTTTAGTGTGTTTTTGGACATCCAAAAAAATCCAACCTCATATGAGAGGATTCACGTTGGTAAGCCCACAGATCTTGGCTGCAGTTTGGACTACAATGTGCTGCTGTTCCCTTCTTTATTAACAAACCATGGGGGGCTTATTAGACACTCTTCCTATTCTGACAGTGTTGACACTGACAGTATAACATTACACAAAACGTGTCAATTGAAACCTAAATGTATTATCAGATCTATTATTAGAAGCTCTCTTAAAAACGTTTGATCAGTGTGTCCTGTTTCTCTCCATAGAGGGATTTACAGAGAATAGGTTAAAAATACAGCTTCTGCAACTACATTACTACACTGTGTGTGTGTGTGTGTGTGTGTGTGTGTGTGTGTGTGTGTGTGTGTGTGTGTGTGTGTGTGTGTGTGTGTGTGTGTGTGTGTGTGTGCGTGCATGAGAGTGTGTGTGAGTGAGTGTGTGTATGTGTGTGAGAGTGTGTGTGTGTGTGTATGTGTGTGTGTGTGTGTGTGTGTGTGTGTGTGTGTGTGTGTGAGAGTGTGTGTGTGTGAGTGTGTGTGTGTGTGTGTGTGTGTGTGTGTGTGTGTGTGTGTGTGTGTGTGTGTGAGAGTGTGTGTGTGTGTATGTGTGTGTGCAGGGACATTTGAAGAATTTCCTATGACAACCCTGAGCGGTTGTTCAAGAAAAAATAGAGAAAAGGATAAAAAGTATAACGAATGCTGAATGTCCCCCCAGATAGATATTGCATCAGGTTGTGGGTAGGAAACCTCATGGTACATTGATAAAGAAACTACCCTAAATCCAGAGGAGAGGAATGTAAAATCTGTCTCGGGCACGTTGTTCGTTATAGACAGTCGCCTTAGGTGTTCAATATTTCTACGTCACATTTGCCCTATTATAAGAACTAAGGTGAGAAAATAACTTGAAGAGTTCAACATTAAGAGTCTAATTGCTCCTCTGTGCTGTCTGCTAGAGCAGATGGGGGCTTTCTGGTTGCAGGACTAGGTCACTGTGTGAATTAATGGTGCAATAAGGAGAAGCCAATTATGCAAACTAGGCTAAAGGGAGAATAGCGGTCCAGGAGAGCCTCTATCAAAACCTTAAAGAAGTGCAAATATATGCTGATATCCAATATTTTAAACACTTGTGATTTCAGCTTGAATCGGGCTCTGCTAAGTTGCAAAGTGGCTCTAATCAGGACTAGATCACATCATTAAAACTATCTTGATGTAGAAGCAGCTGTCACACTCGCACTCAGGAGCTGAGAGAGTCACATGTCTGCATACAATATTCCCTCTGAAAGGCAAGTTCTTATGTGGGTATATGTGAGTATATGGGTACATGTATTATTGTTACTATTCTTTATTTCCTTATCTATTAATTTTCTTTTAATATTATCTTCTACATTACTTTACTTTTACCTATACATGTATCTATTTATTTAGTTATTTAATTTACTAGCTAGGACCGGGAGGGGGGGAAAGGGGAAAAAAATGTAAACTCATTGTGCCTGACTCAATAAAACAAATATACAGCAGTATACCAAGACGATAAGACACGTTGCATGACACTTTACTTGAAGATATGAGTCTGGTGTCTTCTGACATCAACACTCATATCTGAGTTTGGAAACTGTGGTTACTGAGGTTCAGCTAGCTTGTCACACAAATCAAAGAAATGTTTGACTTGGCTGACTAGGCACACATGAACCATGTCCTCATTAATTAATCTACATAATGGTGAATAAATATGACCATTTGATTAAAAGAAAAAAAGAAAAGCAAGTGCAAAAAGAAACAGCAGTGTGCTCTAGTCAGCTTTGAACCATCAGCTAATGCATTACTGCTCTCACCCAAGAGGATTTCGCCAGAGAGGCTTTGAAAACAACAGTCCTTATTGTCTTGTCCAAATATAGCTTAAGTGTAACATACTATATGACTCACTGCAGTGTCTTTCAGCAAGGACACTGATTGGCACGCACATCATGTGTTATGTATGTATCATGGTTTAATTAAAATGCTGTTAATTATTTGAAAAATGTGCTGGAAATAAACACCATTTTTAATTTTATAATAAAACAACATCTACAATTCGAAAAACGATGTATTTGATGTCTTTATTAAAAGTGTGATGTATGATAACATTATTAATATTAATGTCAGTAACATTGCCTCAAGCATTTACAGTAGATTTTGCCCTCAGTTTAGTTCAGTGCGTTTTGTTAAATGCTTAAACGCTCATGACATGACATTTAATTTAGAGTCTAATCCACTACACATGAATCATTAAGCCTGTTGAATAATAACAGCCGCAACACTTGTCCCATAAGATTCATCTAAAATACTGTGAGTAACACTAATAGGATGATAATTTATGGCGGTAGAATATTTTGTGCTCATTCTTATGACAAACTAGAGAAGATGGATTATTGTCAAAATGTCATCCTTTTCCCCATGAATTTCTTTCCATTTAAAATGACAACAGCCGGTTTTCACATAAACCAGCCAGAAAACACAAGACTAATCACTTGTGCCATTTACCATTATGGCACTTGATTATCATCTAAAGGAGCTGTTGAAAGCGATATACCTATATTTACTGATAATAAAACACCAAAATGAATGTAATAAATGCAGCCTCTCTACTAATCATTTCCATCATTATATCAACACTATTGGGGAAACAGTTTATCCCTCCACCTGGACTTGTCAGCTGAAGGAATTAGGATGCCTCTGTGTTGGCCAGCAGCCGTCTGAATTGTACATTTGAACATAGATCAAGTGCATAATTTCATCAAAATAGCACAGGGAAATCAGTCATGCTGTTTAGCCCTCAGAAACATTATTTATTGTGCTAATATCTCACCTGGATGTTTATTCATAAGAAAACGTGTGTGTTTAAATTGCCAAGAGACAAAGTGCATGAGTGAGACAGGTTGGTGGCACCATCTAATGATAACATGGTAATCTAATTCATGCAGACAGTTGGTGGCATTACAGTAACGTATAATAATCAATCTATCACTGTCCACCTCTGAGAGAAATCCCGCTCCATCACATCCTGTGTGATCTATCAGCTATTTGATGCATGGGATTGTGGGTTTGTCTATTATGCCAAATCAGATTATACCATTCGTGAATCTTGCAAACTGAAGAAAACAATTACTCACACAGCCGGATGCCATAACATTGTTAAACTGTCTGAAAACAAAAGCTCTGATTGGCTCAAGGAAAACAAGCAATAATTTTGAAGACAATTGTTACTGTGCTGCTTAATTGCCTATAACAACTTCACATATGTATCCCAACCTATGCAGTCACACTGGTGTTGGATGTCTTATTGTGAAGAACACTAATGGGTAAAGTTCAGATATATTCTTTGGTTGTGCATATTGTTCAAAAATGCACATGTTGGGGAAAATATATCAAATTGTATTATAATGGATTTAATTACAGTAAAGTTAAGGTTGTTGGATTCTGCATCAAATCTAACTATAAGAAGAACAACATTAAACATGCATAGGTAGCTATGTGGGACAGGCAAATACTGAAACAAAGAGTGTTCTGTACGTGGGGAAATCATACTACTATGTTAAATTCGAAGTTATTAAGTGACCATGTCTTACCTTATAGTAGCACTAGATGTATCTTGCCGGATTTATCTGCAGGTCTCTTTTCCAGTCGAGCGACAATACAACGTGCAGAGCTTTAAGTGACAAGCGGAGTCCAGATGTTGTTCACTTTGAGCATGTTTGCCAGGCAGCGGTTTGGATCTGTCCTTGGTTCTGAAGTGTTTTCACAATGGCGAAGTCTGACAAACTCCTTCGGTGCTTTTCAACTTAGTGCCTGCCAGCCACCGTGTGCACAGCAAGCCTTCAGACCGGAGCTATACAGCCCACCGCCCAATGCTCATGTGTCCACTCGCATCGATAGTAATGATGGGCGACGGATTCTCCTCTAAAGCCTATGTGACTGCCTGGACTGAGAGACAAGTGTATCTAAACTAACCTGTGATTTCACTTTTGTTTTGCATTAAATATCCTATGTGTAGTCGTTTCTCGTCGGGTAGTGAATCAATTCAACTTCAAAACAAGAGCTGTGAGGAATCCTCCCGCGCATGCAGCCGCTCTCTGCAGCTCCACAGCTTTAGTGAGTGCAACGAGTGGACGCTGCAGAATCCTCCCTGTGCTTCACACAGCGTTTGTTTGCGAGGCACTCACACCACTAACATTCGAACAACTCAACAATACTGAATAAAAACGTGTGCTGGATGTATGAAGGGGTAAATAATGAACACAATGACGAAAGTGCATTATTTAAAAGCACACATCCTTTATCACATGGTCTTTTTTTAACACTTTGGGGACAGATCTTGTAAAGTATGATGTTGACCTAACTTTTAATGATAACCTCTAACCCTCTTTAAAAAATCCCAATACACAACAAATGCATAGCTTTTCTTTTAGGAAAATGCATTTTCGGAAATTAGCAACTTGTTCCCCCTCAATAAAGACTGACTAGCTCCTCATTCACCTCCATCTCATTAAAATTGAATAGCACTCCAGATGAGTGGCACTTCACAAACTCAAGAGGGAACTTGCACAGTTGTTTTTTTACTGAAAAGGCTGAAAAATCCCACACAAACAAAACTCGAAAGCTAAATTGTTTACATCCTTTAATCTGCAGTGTAGTCCATAGAATGAAGGCCTACTTGAGCTCAAGGTTGAATCAATACAGAAAAGAGCAAATTCGTCCAAAAGTGTTGCCACAAAATAACCATGAAAAAACCCACTGTTTTGATTCAGCGACATGTATTTATTATTTAAAAGCACAGCCAGCAGTGTGAAACTTCAAAGTCTCACTAAGGTGAACTACCATGTGCTGTTCTAGCAAATCATTCAGCAAAGATAGTACTTGATGTGACAAACTGCACTTTCCTTTCCTCATCAAAAACAATATTACATCAGCAACATTCCTGTTGCATAATTAGTGAGGAGTGCAGAAAAAAGGTCTGCTGCACTAGTTTGGGTTATGTGTCCAGTTCTCCACAACACAACTAGTTACAATTCAATCTGGAAATATTCAGGCAAAAACAAGAAGTTCATTCAGATTTATTTTAGCTTCATTGCTCACCTTCTCTGTCATCTTCACACACTGAAGCACCACCACCTTTCCCCACATTGTCGCCTCGCTGCCACCCTCCTCTCACCCACACTACAAAAAACATCTCACCATTTTCAAATGCTCCATAGCAACACTATCAATACTTTGTGGTTAGAGGTTGGGAAAATAAGAACTTTCTCTGTGTACACAGGCAATTAAAATGACGACCGGGTCCTGCTTGCATAATTCCCTCACTTAACACAAAGGGACCAATTTCCTCCTGAAATAGAATTGTAGCTTATATTACAATAGTTGAAAGCATGTGGGTGGAATGCGAAGTTCAGATAGGAACATGCTAATTAATGTCGAGTGAAATTATAGAGGACAGAAACAAAGTGTTTCTAGCCAGTGGTCAGCACCCATCAGTCTGACGGCTGCCCTCTTTGTGGGCTTCTGATGGTTAGATGGTAATGCATAATGACAAAACAATCGGTCTCAAATCAACAATTTAGTGTCTCTCTGTTGTGTTTATGTTTTGTTGAGACTCAAAAGTATGTAAATATGTCATCTTGGCTTTTATTAGAACTACTGCTTTGTATTAAAGATTTCAAGACAGATACCAAAATCTGTATATTGCAAGGTTTTTCCGAGTCATATTTCTGTATTTTGATACATTTCATTAACCTGCTTTTTCACGATTCTGTGGCAGCTTCAACTTTCCACCCTAAGTCTTCATTGTTGCTTAGAGGATGATTTTGTTGTATTACAATATGACACCATTGTATCATTAAGGTATTGCTGGGAACACAACAAATAGCTTAACATTGCTAAAACAAAACAAGCATTCGGACACATAGAAAATAGCTAATCCATTTTGGTGATGACAACACCTCTCAGATCACAACTATTACTTGTGTGAATATTGAAGGATCCTTAACAATAACAAACAAGGTATATTGAACCAAAACAACTCTTTAATACCCTCCCAACTGCAAGGGCACGACCAGCCCTGATCATTTACCCGCTGAGATAATAACTGTTTCATACCAATAATGCCGTATTTAAGTCAAGGTTTAAGTCTATGTTTGGATTCCCTATGCACCACCTGTTTGCACAATAAATATCATAGCCTACAATTAATTCACAGATCAGCATCAGCAGGTGACCCCATTATGTACATGTAAGAAAGAGAGGAGTACCACCACAGCTATCCGAGAGGTTTTACATACATACAAAAAGCATCTCGGAGCTTCACTCTTATACTCTTAAAGCTCATTCATCTCCATTAACTTTATCCTGTGGGAATGTAAGCCGATCTTTAGAGCAATCAGCATTTAGATTACCGATGTAAACGCCCACTAGATCATCTGATTTGTAGAACATTTGCCAGGTAAAAGCTCAGCATTCGGCCAATTAGGTCTCTGAGGCAAGGTCAATTCAGATGAACAAAATGAATGAGTGATTCTGTAACAAGTTGTTATTTTTAAAGGTTTCCATGTGGAGTTGCATAGTTAAACAAGCAATTGATAGAAGAGTTGGGTAGTTAAATATCCCTAATGCATTTGTATCAGACCACACTGAAGAAATTCAGACAAAAAAACATCCTTACTGGTCAAATATAAGGTTTACTGGCTTATCCGGATAACTTAGTACTGTCCAAATTGTTCTCAAGTTTTAAAGATAACTCATAAACAGATCTCTAAATGGATACGCACCTAAGAGCCTCAGTGAGCTAAAAGAGCTGAATTAATGAATATCTTGATTTTAATATCTATTAATGCATAATGAGTGTGCATTTATAATAGCTGTAAATGCAAACTCATAGACAGAATATCACATCTTTAATAGCTTTAGTTCTTGTATAAAATACAGTCTCTTCCCTAAGGGCTTAACAGCCTCTTTGTGTAGCCTTTGCAGGATGACAGTTTATCTATCAATGTAAGGCCACAGTTATATTTAAAGAGAGTCTTGTTGGTGGTGTTTTTAGTCATATCAAACGTGCAACAGTAAAGCGAAGGACCGACAAAAGCTTTCAAGTATTACTCATTTCTGTCCAAGTGAAAACCTGGAGAATGCAAATTAACATATCTTAGCTTAGATAAGCAATGGCTTTCTCAGGGTTTCTCAAACTTTTTCATACCAAGGACCACTTAACCAATAAAAAAACACTCGTGGACCACCTAACTCCACAAATATATAAAAACACATCGTTTTTCTAGAACAGATTACAAATCGCCTGAATATGGTACAAACAAGTGGAAACATGTGTGATGAAGGCTTTGCGCTGGGCAATATCATGCAATTGAAACTTAACCTCGCTCCATTGCTGAGATATTCTTGCGAGAGTGCGGAAAACTTAAATTTATTTATTTATTTCAAATGTGAAATTTTACCAATATACTCACGGACCACTAGGGGGCGCTCACGGACCACCAGTGGTCCGCGGACCACACTTTGAGAAGCACTGGAAACTACCATATATGGCTTTCCTCTTGATAAAACACATGCTCATCCCTTTGAGCTGCCTGCTCCCTCCAGGTGAGCTGTGATCTCTTGTTTGTTGGAAGATAAAGGATATTGATATGACTGGACACACATTATAGGCTGTGTGGGTCATCAGGTGGTCTTTCAGGATGCACCTGCCATATTTATTTCAGAGGGGAAGAGAAAATATCAAAAGTAGAGAGAAAAACAAGCAGAAATTAGCATGTGCAAAGAAAAGCAGATGGCAGAAAGTAAAATAATAAGACAGCTGAACAGGAAAAGAATGAGCGGGGAATAAGTATGTGAGAATAATTTAGGGATGCGAGAGGGCAGGTGTAGTGACTGTAAATAAAAGGTAGAGTCACACAGAGATTTATTTGCTTTCAGTGTAATTGGAATTAATATTAATGTTTAGTTCACTTGCCTTGTCATCTCTTTTCTGACTGATAATGGAAGCACGCCACACACTCACCATAATCGTGTCCACAATCTCAGAGGGGCTCAGGAGGAGTTCACAAATAAGGCAATTATGCATTCACTCACACTTTCCTCTTTGGAGATGAGGTAACATTTATATCAAAACATGTGCATCACCAACAGAGCTATGCAATTGCACAGGCTTGTAAAAATACACAGAACAATTCTAACGGGACAAACACATTGTCAAACACAATATTTAAAAACAAAGTCAAGCAACAAAATATAGATCACATTGTGAGGTCCATGTTCATACAGTCACTTCAATGTCTTTTGCCAAGTCCTTAAAAATGTAACAGAATTCCATTTGTCTGTGAAACAAAAATGGTTAAAATGCAAGTAATGGTTAGCCTCAGTGCAGCAAACTAAAGACTTTTCAAGTAAAATGTTTTTATAACAGTTCATTCCTTGTCATTTGGACAAACATAGACATACTTTCTGTACAAATGTTTCAAGAATCTCAGGCTACCTGGATAAGTTCTGGATATTTGTGGTTGCTTTTTTTCTGTCAGAAACATCTGGAAGTTTATAATACTTTCATTTTAAAATTGTAATTAAAAGAGTATTTAATAAATCTGGTTATATTTTCTTATTTTGGACTGTGTGACCCTTATTACAATGAACACGGTCACTATAGTTTTCTTTAGAGCTGGTCCTGAATACACTTTCCTGCTGTAGGAAGTACTCACTAAATGCATTTAGTATTAAATGTACGATTCACTGCTGTTTGAGTAATATTAGCTAAAAACTAAAGCGCTGTTTAAGAAAATGTACCTTTTTATAAAACATTTAAAAAAGAAACCAGAAATTCATAAGCTATTTTTAAAAATATTGATTTTTTTGTAAATAATTAGCTTTCAAGGCAGGGACTGTGACAAATCATTCAGAATAATTGTTGATTCTTTTCATGGGATTTGTTTAGTGTTCAAAATACTGCCTCCCTTATCCTGTAAAGTCTCTCCTTTTGGACATAGATCCAAAGAGGGACACATGTTTGTAATTGTAACTTCCAAACCTCTTACATTTCAATCCTTTCCTCTCTTTCCTGAACTAATATGCCTCACTGAACTTTTACTCCTCTTCTCCAACAGCCCCCCACCACTCCTGAGCGGGAGCCTCTGGGCTCTTCTGGTTGGAGTCTTCATGAAGTTGCTCTTCTCTGTTTTCCTGCTCCCAGTCCAGCTCTTTAAACGAGTTTCCCCGGGAGCTTCTTCCATTGTAGTTTCTCTCCTCTTGATCCTGGAGAGGCACTGAGTGGACCGAGGACGCCGCCAGGGACGTCTCCCTGCTGTCCGACAGGAGAACCCCACTCCCTGAGCTGTACTCACTGTTGGAGTCTGCACCTAGAGCCGTGATAAAACAGAAGGGGGAGGGGTGCACAGATGGTGAGAGGACTTCTACAAACAAACACCACATGAGGAAAGCTACGCTGCCTAGAATATCCAGTGCTGGGATGTTACCAAAATCTGCATGATTGTATTTAGGCTGCGATATGAATATAGAATATGAGTTTCCTCTTCAACAAACATGTGCTTTATTTAACTCCAGACTGCAGAAGGTGAATTATTTGGAAATACATGGAGAAACATGTATATATGTAAAGCATGTAACTTCAAATGAAATGCATATTAAGTATTAAGGAGCCAATAAGATATGATAAGTTAGAAAATACCAACATGCTTACAGATATAGAGTTAACGCAAGGTATACAAGGTACAAGGTACAAGGTATAATGTTTACCATGTTTAGGTATGCATGCTGTTGTGCCCATTTGTATGTTTGTGTTGTTTGTTTTGATCACTAGATGGCGCAATGGGGCACAGGGTATTAAGGTGACCTCACCGGCACAGGTGTGGGTGATGTTTTGACCGTGTAGCTGTGCACATCCCGTTTTTCTAAATAAAAATAAATAAAATGGTATTGAAAAATAATAAATAAACTTGCCTATTGGAAGCATTCATCGTGAATGGAGATAACACAAGTCCAATTAGTGTACCCAGTTTAGCCAATCCTTCGGCGATATTGAGTGGAAATAGTCACCACACATGCAAACGTACAAACATTTGGTTATTAGCTCTAAACATAGAGTGCAGCTGTAAATGAGATGAAGTTTTGACCTCATGCTGGCACTTGGTGAAAAGTCAGGGGATCAACAGACTTATTATAATCCATCCTGAGGGAGACATGGATGTCTGTACCAACATTAATTTCATCCATCCGATAGTGGTGTAGATGTTTCACTCAAAACCACAAATGTCAACCTAATGTTGGCGCTGAAGGAAAAGTCACGGGATCCCCAAAGTCATTAAGATTCATCCTCTGGGAACCATGAATACCTTTTCCAAATGTGATGGCAATTCATCCAATAGTATTTGAGATAAAGTCTGTTCAGTCAAAGATAGGCCAACACAAATATATTTAATTTAGCAGTAACTATCAAGTTTTATCTTTTCTTTCAGCCTTATGTTTATGGTAACTGGACTATATTTTTCGATGGTAAATAAAACCGAAAAACCACTAAATTAGTGGATACTAGAAAGTTAATGGCGATCATGTTACATATATTTAGCTATTCATTGATTTCAGGTCCCTTACACATCCAGCTTGTTTTTATCTTATGCTTTATCCATTTGTTATTTTCATAAATGTATATTGAACATGAGAAGTACTGTTGCATCTTGCACATTCAATTCAGTTTAGAGTGCGTAGTGAACAAGACATCAGACAGTCTTAATAAAGTTAAACTGCAAAACAATTCTGGTTGTTTATGAACTATGGGATGAGCAGCAACACGTGGTGTTACAACTCAAAGTCTGGAATCAAAATAGGCACTGAAATGTTGTTGCTTAGAAACTCCTGTAAGCTAAAGGTCTTCTGCTCTTTAATTGGAGATTAACAGCCCAATCACTTGACTTCACAGTGATTTGAAGTTTGGTGCGATTGCAGATTAATAGGATCAACTGCATACCTGTGTGCCATTCTGTTGACCTTTTGTCTTTGTGTGGCTGAGAGTGCTTCCACATAAAGCACCTCTCAGATCGATATCTTACATTAGGCAAGCTTGTTGAGGACAGATGCCAGAAGCAGGCTTTGTCATTGTACAGGTGGTTATGATATGAGACAAGTAGCTGAGATTTGTACAGTTAACAAAATGACAGATGCCAGCTATGCATTTCAATTGAGGAACAATGTATGAAAAAGTATAACGCTTTAAAGGTCCCCTATTATACTGTTTTTCATCAATATATTATATTACAGTTCACATATATATACAAAACATGGATTTGAAGTGTTTGGCTCCAAATACCAAACAGATTGTGCATTGTAGCATCCAATAATTTGCCCTGTTTCAAAAGTGCTGATTCTCTGTCTGTTACTTTAGATGAAAATAAGGAGCCACTCCCCTCTGAGAGATATTTGGTTAAAAAGAACACAATGGTGCTCTAGGAAGAGATTCAGGTGATAAGGTGGTTGGGGGGGGTTACCTTGGTTGGTGATTGGCTAATGGTTACACAACCCAAAAAATCATTATGACATCATAAAGTGGCCAAAATCTGATCAGCTCATTTTCAGACAGATTTTTATATAAATGGATCAGGACAAAAAGTGAATCTTTTTTCCTGTAACTGTCAGAATCTCTAAACGTAGAGGGGACACATGTTTATGTATAAAAGACGTGGACAAGTGTATTTTGCATAATAGGTGACCTTTAAGCTCATACAAAAGTGTTTAATAAATTACCAAATCACCAACTAACAATCAACAAATGTATTTCCTCTTAAATTCATCCAAGCACTTGTTGTAACCTAAAGAAAGTCATAGATTTCCAACAACAAATACGACAAATACAAATTGCTGCTCACTTGGTCAGTTACTGCGAGGAGCTCTTGGGAGACCGAACGGCAAAGCAAGAATGTTATTCCTTATAAAACTTCAAAGATAGAAAACAGAACTATACGCTCTAGGCACGCTTTGAGTGTCACACTTCTGAGCTCAAGTTAAGAGACTCCCAGCAAGCACTATGCTCGCTGTAGTGCTGTAATGCACTTAGTCAAAACATAAAAGAGCTTAAGGAGCACACCATTGTGCCACATGCCCTCAATATGATATTAGAAAAAGATGAGAGATATTGCAGTGGAAATCGTATCATGTTGACAAAGAATATGAGACTGGGGCCAGGAGGGAACAAACAGAAGCTCTAACTCAAACTAATTGCATGTTCATTGCACAGCTGATTAAATGATATATTATTTATTCCAGATGATAACATTGCATCCGACTGCATCTATAACTATGATGAATTTCACAGTTGCATGCATGAAAAAAACAGGCATGCAAATCAGTGCTCAACGCAAAGAACACTTTATAAATAACTCTTATTTATCTTTATAATATGCATAAACAATGTAAATAAAAACATACATATTTGAATGACAGGCACAAGCTCCTCCTGGTTAATTCCCATCCACCCTAGGTGCATGAGATTGATGGAGCCAAAAGATGAAGTACAACATTTAAAATATGCATACAGAGCTCCAATAGACCACACGTTAGGTCTCGTGTTGGTTTTCCTTTGCTGGTTGAACGCCTACAGCAAGACGCAAAATTAAATCAGTCAATGGGAAGAAAATTCCCATTTGGATGGGAAGAGACATTCAGAATGATAGCCTCATTTTCTTAAGGTGGAAACTTTCGCTGCATTAGATTGGAGGGGTTTAATAGCGCCTTCAGGCATTGGTCTCTACATGCCTGTGAGTGGCAGTACATCTTCGATTATTGGAATGAGACGGAGATGGTTGCTGCAGAACTTCAGCAGGTTAAGATGAGCAAACTCACCCTTACCTTTTAGGAATGTCATTCTCATATGAAGGCTTAAGTCCACTGTTGTCTAAAGGAGCTTTTAAGGAGTAGTTCATCGATTTTAGAAAATACGCTAGAGAATATCACGCATGTCTGTAAAGTAGTTAGCTAAAGCAAAATGTTTGAAAGTAGGGAGAGACAGTCGGACTGTGTCCAAAGTTTAAAAAGAATCTTCTGACCAGCCCTTTCAAAAGCGCATTATTTAACATGCTATTATTAATTGGTCACTCTCTGCTTGTTGCCTGGCAACCTTAGGGTGAGGACACTGAGGAAGTCACTGCAGCAGGCCAAGAAATATATCATAGCAGGTAACTCTCTAAAAACACAATCTGTCTTTTCTTCATTGCTGTTAGAGTACAGATTAAACAAACTAAATATAACTAAATGGTAATGGTAGTTAAATGGTAGATCTTTGAGAATGTTTTTTTCTGGGGTAAGAGTAGCTGTTTATCCCTGCACAGTAATTATTGCTAAATTAAAGGTAGGGTAGGTAAGAATGGAGAAACCAGCTCGAGTGCGCTAGAATTTGAAAGTACACAACCGGAAAAAATCTGCCCCTTCCTTCAGACTTCCTTACAGAGCCCCTCCTCCAACACACACGAATGCGCACATGACCAATGAGGGCACGAGATAAGTTTGTGCACAGATGGAAGGCTGACAGGCAGGTAGGCCATCCAGTTATTTTAGCCGGGCCGGCTAAAAAGGTTGGTAGGGCTTTTTACAGTAAAACTGCTTCCACCGATGACGTTTTTTTATGGATTTTTTGTCAAAGCATTTAAGATATTCATTGCTATCGGGATGTTAAGAGCATTCTGAAGTGAATTACCTACCCCACCTTTAAGTTAAAAGCTACTGGCAACAGCTTTTAATTTAACAGACAGGTATGAGTCTGGTATATTCGCATCCAGCAAAATAACAACAAATGTATTTCCCAAAATGTCAAACTGTTCTTTAAGAGGACAATCTTAAAATGTCATTTTAATAATTTTTAATGGTGAGACAATTCAGAAAATGTGTGACTCGGACTTGAGAATTCATTCTATACTTGTTTTGACAAATCTTGATATGTGGCATTGGCTGGCTACATAAGACTTTAAATATCTCTGGTGACAACTAACACATACTTGTAGTAAACCTGCTAAAGTCCAACTAGAATGAAATGTTGCAATATATCAACTCTGACACTTGTGTGGATCCTCAGAGAATGTTAGAGAATGATGATTTTCTACATCGCTGTCTGACAGTGAGCAGGCAAGAATGACGAGTCTGGGGGTTGATCCGGTCACACAGGCTCGGTATGGGGGGGTAGTGGGGATCAGATGGGTTTGTTTGGGGTCAATGGACCAAAGAGGCCTCCAGTTTCCTGAATGCTCCACTGACCTGGTCCAGTTGATGCTACTGTGACAGGAGCATGGCTGCCTGTCACATTACCATTCCCAGTCATGGACTCAGATGCCGTTCCCACTCTGCACCGCACCCATGACACATAAAGAAGCAGGGAACGTGACAACAACACATTCAGCTCATCTCTGAGGCAAGAGAGGAGATCCAGATGGACTTTTAAGGCACTGTATGTGACGCCAATGTCAAGGGTCAAACAAATATAAGGGTAACAACACGTGTTGGGGTGACCGACTCATTAATTTTTCACGCAAAATGAGTCATTACCAGCCGCAAGAGCGCTGCTGATATTGTTTTCAGTTTGTGATTGTGTGCGTCATCATGGAGACATGTTTCCCTTTCTATCTTCTTTCAACAACATGTTCATAATTAAATATATACTGTAACATGTTGTCCCCTGAGTCAATTGTTGTGTTTTATGTGGTTATATTTCTGTGTATATGTGTATTTCAAGTCTCAGCTGGGCTATATTTGGATTGATGGTCAAAATGGCCACACAGCTGGAAGCAGGAAGGTGCTAGAGACTGTTATCATCAAAAAGGCTTATTTTCACAATCCATGACAACTCATGATTAGACTTGCTTCATCTCACTTCAAATTGACTCTTCAAAACACTCCTTCACAAGCATTACATCTCGTGAAGGTGAATGAATGTCAAGTAGAACTGTGCTAAAGTGAATCTTTAATATTGAAAGCAAGACTCCCAGTGGTGTCCGTATAGCTGTGGACAGCCTCTGGTGAGTGGCTGCACAGTTGCACCTGAAGCTGTTGTATCTGGGCTTTTCATTAACACCTAGGAAGGCGTCAATCACAGTATGCTTCCGCAGGGCAGCTCATAAACAAAACAGTAGTAGCAAAAGGGTCAAATTCCCCTGGGTCCCAGCCAAGCATCTCCATGGCTTGTTGCCCAAGCCAAAACCCAGGTGCCTAACATGCTGCTTTCTAATGGCTATGAAAAGGTGGCTGACTAGATTTAACTGATGGAGAAAACTTTCTGACTGAAAGCTTTTTATATATAATTCTAGGGTATTTATAGCCCATTTCAAATGTTTTGAAATGTGTCTTGGTTGCTATTAAAATGCTTAAAGCACCACTTATCAATGTTTTTATAGCAACAATGATTCAAAAGTAGTAAACTTACAAAGAGTAAAAAGGGTCAGTTGTTGTGACAGAAGATAATTATCACAGTTCCCCAAAGAGTTACTAACAGTTTCAGCTTGTTTTACGGCCTGCATCTTTGATGTTTGGGTTCACTCTTATTGCTCTCATCAACTTCATTTCTGGAACCACTAGCATTGCCAAAACAGAGAGAAAATTGGACCTCAATTTGTCAGGTGGCCAAAAACGGAAAATGGGATTGCTTTGATTCAGGATTGACTTAATCGAATAACCATAAATGTTGCACTGCAGACATCTGTTTTAAAGATGTTTCATGAATATAGAAGGCACTAATCAAAATGAAAAAAAGTTAAACTGCAATTGTTGGCATAATCATTTACCAAATTTGACTCAAGGGGTGCATTTTGGTAACAAAAGTGACAAACAAACAGACGGACTAAGCTTCATTTCCAATTATCATCATATAATAATAATGGTTATTGAGCGACACTGCCCATGTTTTCCAGCAGTAAGACTCACAAGCCTGTCCTGTGTAGATTAGCAGGGCTTGGAACACCAATAGCCTATGAGCTTGTTCGTACAAAAGACAATTATGTTCTTATGTACAGCAAGAAGTCCACGTACCTGAGACGTCTGAGTCACTGTGCAATTCCTCTTGTTCGGACAGCCTCCTCTCTGCCTTTCGGACTTCTCGCACGTAGAAATCGTCTTGCCGGGCCAAGGGGGCCATGAACAGGATCTGACTCTCTCGGTAGATCTCGAGGAATGGGTGTGCACACAGCCGCCTTTCCTGCAAGAGATAATTTGGGTGATTTAAAAAGAAACCTCATTATTTAAAACAAACATATAACATAATGTACTTATTGTAAGTCGCTTTGGATAAAAGCGTCAGCTAAATGCAATGTAATGTAATGTAATGTAACATAACACTAACATATAGGGTTCCTTTAAAGGAGGTGTTTATTAGGGATGAAGCTGCACAATTCAGTCAAATTAATAGTTGAACATTTAAGGTGCAATTGTATTACTATAAATGATTAAAAAAAAAGAGTTCCATTAACATTGTTTAACACTGGAAATGTTTCTCTGTGTTTACACCTGTTAGGAAAATATCACTCATCACCGGCTTGAGCTTCAATATCAGAATACATGTATTTATTATCCTCGCTAGAATGGAAGTAGTGATCACATACAGAGCTGCATGGGACAAAATATGTCCTTCACATGCTTATATACAAGAGAGGGTGTTACAGTCACAATATGCAGAATACCGGTTCAAAGCAGTATTCTGTGCTTAGTTCAGATTAGCTAAGGCTTGCGTGAGCAATACACATGACAGTATGTCTATCTCCATAGAGGCTGAATCATCATGTTAATCGTTGTCACATAGTTATCATATGCCTAAAACAGTGTGTCCTGACGCTCTTCTTGGTAATCATACATCCGGTTACGTACACAGCTACGTAGGGCCTTTGTTATCATGTGCTACTCTGATATTAGAAGAGGACATTCAGTATTTTCCAGATGAAACACTATAGTAGGATACAAGCACAGACATGCCGATAATCCCATAAGTCAGTGTGTTGTCAACAGTGAGAGAAAATTAATTGACATAATGTGTGGGAACCTCACCGCTACACCAACTAAACAAACATGTACTATTTTTTCCCGTCTTCACACCTCAAATGTGATGCAACACATCTGAGATGCCTACAATCTGTCTCCATGAATGTTCCACACTCTGCCTGCTGATCGTCTTCTGTTACTTATCTCACTCCTCTAGAAGTGGGAAGTCTCACATGACAGATACCACTTTAGTTCTCTGGGCTCATTAACCTTTCATACACCATGTTTTGTAATTCTGCTCATGTTCATCCAATTTCTGTTACTTTCACCCTTTTGGCATATGCTAAATGTCAAGCAATGCTTCAAAGACATTGCAGCACAGTACAGTGCATCTCAACAGGATCAATTATTTTAAGGTAATCTATTTTAATTGGCTCTTTAATTGTCCGATTCCATTGCTATGTGTCCATTTGACTATTGCCAAAGTGAGGTGTTGTTTGATGCAATTCAACAAATAAATAAATGACATGTTGATAATCATCTGATGCTATACTCTACATTTAATCACAAGTCATATTATTTATCTTATGGAGAAAATTACTGTTGATTCAGAGGGTGTTGCATGTGTGCATAACGTGAGAAATAAAGAATGGTTTTATTATGACGAAGACTTGTGTTTTAACACCTCACACTATTCCTGCTTCTTTGAACCCTGTGTTTCATCTCTCTGTCTCTAAATATACACTACAGTATTTAAGACCATAAATCATTTCATACACCATGGCAAATTCATGACATCTCTCCAAGAGTAGAGGCTCAGATTGTTATCATTTCTTGTCAGATCCTGGGAGATCGGAGTCCCGGGCCTGCGCCCCTTGCTGAGGTTCCAGATTCAAGCAAAGTGAGATGCTGACAGTTAAGTTACAGGAACATCGCACACGAAGCATCTGATAATCAGGCTTGCAGACTGACAGACAAACATAAGATATATTCTTTTTAGTAGACAGCTCGCTTCTTTTTAAACTTCAGCCAATCATCTCGCTCACCATCTGTGTCCTGGCTATGACAGAAGTGACTTTTCTATTGTTGTCATCTGCAGAAACAACATTGTCAGTTTCACATCAATTATTTGTGCACTTTTCCTAGAGGAACATCTGTGTATCCTCATTGGCTTTCCTCATCAGCTACTACTACATATGGCATGTTGAGGTGCACGCTTGCAAGCAGACATACACTCACAAGTTTAATTTTGCAGTTACAGTAAGATGCTATCAATAAAAAAATCTAATGTGAAGATAGAATATATCCCACAAAAGCTACGTTGTGAGTGTCAGCGTTAACATTTCCCTGGCTAATTCTGATTTGTCAGAATGTTTTTTGCTTTAATATACAATGTACAATGCAAATATACAATGTTGCATAACTAAGGATTGGAGAGAAAACAAAAACTACAGTACTGCAGAATAAGATGTACAAAATGAGAGTAGACTCCCCTGTCTAATAGCCCATGTTAAAGATCCAAGCATGAAAGCAGTATATGCTTAGGATGGTCATTAAAAGCACTACATTTACCCATAAAAGGCATTAATAGACACTTCTGCCACATTTTGTAATATTGTGACTTGAAAAGAAAAATGTGGCTGCTTTCTGATGATCTTTTTTTGTTAAGATTGAGATCTACTTTCCTTGTCATTGTTAACAATTTTGATTTTGTGACCTGTTAGTTCTTGACACCTTATTCCACTTAGTTACTTACATACGTTGTTTGTTTTTTAGATAACATTCAGGATGCTTTTGCAAGAAGTAGATTTAATTATTATCTGTGCATCAGCATTTGTAACGGAATATTTGAAGGTTTCATGTGTTCTATTTTTCTTCTTTTTTTTCTAATCTTTCTATGAATACCTAACAAATTCACATTCATAAAAAATGAATCTCACCTCAAGTGAATTCCTTCCAAAAACAGAAGGCAGAAAGTGTGTCAGCACATACAACTTTTAAATGTTCTTTTCATTAATGGAGAAGTTAAACTACTCTTTGACAGGAGCTTTAGAGTGAGTGCTTCTTACATTTTCAGACCAATAGTGATGTGAGTGAAGAATAAAGGAATGCTAAATGCAAATTCATTCTGAATGGATTAATATTCAGTGGCAGGGTTCATTTTAAAGTGTGTGCTCTTAGCAGAAATTGTACTCCAGGAGGTTAATAACGGAGGTGCTTCTTTAAAAATAAGAGGCTTGCATTTAGTTTAAACTATGAGTGAAGAAAAGCCAATAAATGGGGTATGGCATTCAATAACCATGACTTGACTGCTGCAGCTATTTACAGCCTAAAATCATTGCTGTTGTCAGTGAGAAAACAATGGATTTGGAGAAATCGTGCTAGTCATCGTAACTGTGAAAAAAAACGTTTGCCCCTTGTTTTCTGACATCTGATACTAAAACATTTAACTGATTGATTGAGAGGGTAATCAGCAGACAAGTTGATGAATAAATGATCACTAGTTGGTCCCTGCAGTGGTTTTGAAATTCTGATTCTGAATGATACTTTTTTGATGCAATCACTGCAAGGTGAGAAAAACAGCAACCTAACCCAGTGAGCCTATAGCTATACAGTGAGGTAGGTTTCTCTGTGTCTTATGCACTGAATGCCTATGATACAGGTCAGGCAAAAACCGACCTGAATCGCTGAGACAAACTGTGAACGGTTGGCTTTTGTGATTGGGGTGGGGAATGAGGTTAGTGTATTTATTGATTTCTGTTTGATTTTCTCCAAACTCCTTTCCTGCAGTATCAGGGCCTCAGGAGCCCAGGAGAGCACTTAAGGCAGCCGAGAACAACAAGGTCATAGGAATGTCTTTTTATTTTTGCTCCACATCCACCTCCACCGCAGAGAGATACCAATATTTACAGACAGAAAGATATTATTTTGTTCCTCAGGCATGAAGACATTATTACATTATAAAGGAGATAGACATGGGAAATTACAAGGCCAAGCGAACACGACCTCACTTAACTTTGATTGAATTGTTTCAAAATTTGAGGAAAAAAAACAAAAATAGAGAAGCAGAAATAAGAACTTTGATCACTAAAGTCCACCATTGCCAACCATAACTTGATATACAGAGTGAGACCATAAACCTTAACCATAAATGTGTTTCAGAATGAATTCCAAATATTGAGGAGAAAAGCAGATATTCTTAAAAACATCTTCAGGAGTGTTTCACTTCACAGGCCATGCAAAAGTACAATGGCAGATTGTTAATGGCTTACAAAAGCTTGAGCTTAATCCCATGTCACACCTAAGTAAACCTTCTTTTTTTGCTTATGGAAATTTTGTGAAAGGAAATCTGCATGAACAACAGATTAAAAACGAATGAAATGTGTAGAGTATAAGGGATTACCATAAAACAATCACACAAACAGGCACACAGACCTTTAATCACCTCTCAGGCACACCCTCTCGCTAGCTGTGTATTTGTAGAAACTCTGCTGTATTAAGCAGACAAAAATATCTAACAAGACACTGTACACTTTCAGTGTAGCACCATATGCATATGATTCCCTTTAACTATAAGCTAAGAGCTTTTTAATTGTTCCGAAAAATATATATAATATTTCAATATTGTTTACAACATCATTATGTTCAATACTTTTCTCTATATTATGAAATGTTTAAGTTTATAAGTATGACCTTTCTTGTCAAGAGATGTTACTAAGTATACAGTTTCCTAATCTGTTTTCCCTTACGAGCAGCAATTAAATGACAAAAGAAGAGCACATTTATCTCCAGTGTGGAGCGTGGAGAGTTGATGGGGAAGAGGACACCAAAGCACAGACTGCCTGAAAGAAGAGATGTTTTACCCGTGCAATAAAGAGGCACTCTTTGACCGCGTGACACATTTAGTGAATACATTTGGGCACCATGCAGAGGAGGGATTTAACAAAGGGAAAAAAGCACTGTAGAGGCAAATCAACCAAGTCAAGACTGACATAAATAAACCTACTGTATGCAAAAGCTTTAATTAACGCAATCCTTGTGAAATGTAACCTTTAACAAATGTTATTCGGAAGTATTGTAATCTTTGGGAAAACAGATGCTTTGATGTGAAGTGTTTTGACACTGGAAGAAGAGAGATGGATTTGTCCCGGTGTTAACGGGTCACCCTCTTTCAGAAATCCCCTGGGCCAAATGGTGTTTTACGACCTGTGACTCATCTCTCGAGAGACAGCAACTGACTGAAGTTGAAGTAGAATTAGTTGAATGTTGAAACAACATTTATTAGAGTAGCCATTTAACCAAAACACACAAAGAAATAAGATATGCTTTTTTCAGGTGGCTCTTGATTAATTCCATCTAGTTTGCATTTCCATGAATCTATCTTTACCTGGTGCATACACATGCATACCATTTTATTCTTAAGGCAAACAAACATGGTCCATTTTCTTGAGCACAATTCAACCCCCATCTTATCACCTTAGATCAGGGGTGTCAAACTCAATTTCATCGCGGGCCACATCAGCATTATGGTTGCACTCAAAGGGCTGGTTGTAACTTAAAAGACTATATAAATATACATATATATAAATATATCATATATATTAAATAATGTATTATATTACATTATTGGCTCTGCATTGGATTATTATCAGTTCTGGTAATAACTTCATAAATAACTACTTCTGAAAGCAGAAGTCTAGGGAAAATAATTAAAAGCAAATAATCAACAATTACACCAATTCTATTGTATGTTATATATCTTGCGGGCCACATAAAATGAGGTTGCGGCCCAGATTTGGCCCGTGGGCTTTGAGTTTGACACCCCTGCCTTAGATGATAAGAATATACCAAATAATCATCGATGGGAAATTCAACAAACTATCTGACCCTTTGCTTTGTGTAATAGAGGTGATGTTATGTTCCAATCAGCTACTTCATTATGAATTTATTGCTCAATGTTATTTTAATATAATTCAAATTAATAGTAAATGCAAAAAATATATATAAGGGCTCAAAATGACCTCCTAGCCTTTATGTTTTTCCTGATTAACAGTGTAAAACCCGCCTGTGTTGCAACAAAAGCTCTCCCTTTTTACAGATAATGGTGAACACCTAGGCTGCCATGTTATTCAGACTCGACGTAGTGTGCAACTATAAGATAGGAAGGAAGTGGGTGGAGATAATGCTGCTCATGTAGAATGCAATGAAGTAGTCAAGTCATATTATCGGCATTTTCCTGCATTTGACTGTGACTAAGAATAGCAAAGTGACACCAAATCCCAGGGGGCATTGCACTTCCTTGCCTAGATGAGATAAGGCGGGTATAAATTGATGGAGAAAAGTGAAGAGCTGCTGCCCTTGGGGAGATAGATGGGAAAAATAGAGATTTTGTTCAGAGAAAAACAGCCAAAGAATGATCTTTCAGTACCTAGACGGATACAAACAACAACTACTGACTAAACAACGGCTCCTTGTCTGCTAAGGAGAAAGCTAAAGGAAGTGTACATCATGCTGGCAGCGGTAAAGTGGTCACATGATGGGACAAACATCGGGAAAAGTGATCCCAGCCATTGTAAAACAATCTGATCATCTACAAACCAGGGTCTTTTTGTGTAATTTACCATTTCCTTCGCCGGAGAAATGTAGCAAATATGGCGGCCCGAAGAGCTCAACACAGTGCAAATCAAGAAAAAACATGCAAATAGACGCAAGTACTTAAAGAATCTTAAATCTTTATCCAACATATACATACATTAACTTGACAATAACACAATTATAAAAAGTACCCCAAAACAACAAAAAAACTGATCTCATGGGTCCCAAAACATTTTGCACATATCGGATACAGTACTTGTTGCCACTGTTACGTTTTGTTTTACCTCTAGTGGCGTTATGGTGCCCTTTTTCTTTGACTCCACAGGTCCACCTTTGAGTACAATCCATTCAAGTGTGTTTCTACTATGTGCAAACTTTCCATAAAAAGGAAACTAATCGACTTCCAAGAAAATAACTGCCTATGTCTGAAGGTACGTTTGTAATTCCTAAATTACCTCTATTTGTTACAATGTAGATTGTTCTATATCTTGTGACTTTTGCATCTGGAAAGTGATAAAAAACTATTTATTGTCTTTGGAAAAAGTCAACAAATATGGTTTGCTGCTGGACTTTGAACAAGGCTGTTTTATATAAAAGGCAGAACATCTTGGCCTCTTGACAAGACAAGCAACGGAAGCCATTGACAAATATACTGTATAAGACCGCCTTAGCAGGCCACCCGTATTGGGTGCACTAGAGATATTCCTTTAAGGTAAATGCAATATACCAACTTTCAAAGGTAATTCAAATATGTGTCCTCATCCCAGGGTAAGTGAGGATTATGGTTGATGTGTGGTTTCACAGATGAATAACATCCATTTAAATAATACATCTATAATACATCTTCAAATTCAACTGAGTTCAAGGTTAACTGTGGGTGCCTCTTTAGCTTTACAGTAATGGTTCTGATTCTTTTGAACTTGTGCTATAAAAATGCAAGAGCAGTCTTTGTCTCAGTCCAGTTGTCTTTTCAGGGTCATCCATGTCAAATTTGCCACATGTTTGAGTTCAGATTGCAGTCAGCAATGGTTCAATGCATTTGAAGAAGACATATGCACCAGTTATATTTCATAAAACCTAGATCAGACAATGAATTGTAGCAACAGAAAGATAACATCCATCATTTCAGACTCAAGAACTGACATATTGTGGTGCTAAATGCCACAGGGACAATATCAACTGTTCAAATTACTTCAAAAGGATATTCGCCTGATGGTTGCTAATGACAGCCGGCTTTCAGTGGCTGCAGTGAACAGAGACAGATAACATGACCTCAAGACCTTCCATCTTATCCCACAGCACAGTTTCTTTTGGATCACAGAGAAAACAGAAACTGGAAAATGGAAATGAACCGCCGCCAAGACTTGACTGCCGAGTCCCACTGGTATTAAGATTACTCAACTTCATAAACTGCACTCAAATACAATTTGACTACAGATGGTCAATATAAAAATGTTATATGATTAAAAAAGCTTGGTAGGAGATTCTGGTAATGCTACCAGCTGATAATGTATCATTAAGAAGAAAAGCAGAGCAACAGAGGCATGGTGACTTCTTTCCTATTTCACACCCATATTTCAGTAAAAGACTTGGATCATCCTCAAACAACTCTGACAGGCAGATTCATCAGATTTCAGTATTTATTTAAGTGAGAAAAAGTGCAACACTGACTTTAGGCATGAATTTGCCATTTGATGACTGCTATATAGCTCCAGCTGTTAAACTACATTAATGTGTGGATCAAGGAGCACTGCAAAGCCAACAATAGCAGTCAGTGGCAACAAGAACATGTAATTCAGGGTGACATTTGACTGCTTCCTGAAGCCTGTGTGTTAATGACAGTGATCTGTAAGATTATGGAGGATACCACTCCATCTGTGGCCTGCTACCCTGCTCTCACTAGCAATTTACTTCCCTACATTTCTATTCCGTCACTCTTCTAACCATTGCAAATAACACTTCATTTAAATCGCATGTTTTTTTCTCTTTTCTTTTTCAGTTAATTTCTCTGTGCATATTACTTACTGTAAGATGGCAGAATTAGCCAAGAGGCACGTTTTTATCTGTGCCTGGATAGATGTGTAGTTGTCAGCCTTAAATCATCCTCTTATGCTTTATCGCATTGTTATTTTCAATGTGAACACAGCAGTGCAATAATGTTTCCTCAATAGTACTACTGTCTTTTCAGACGATTTCTAAGAGTCCTATTGTTTCACACAGAGGAGGGGATAATGGAACATCGTATCTCTATAGCCCCTTTATAGTCTACATTTCATTTCAAAGCCCTGAAGGGAAAAAGCAGTTCAAAGGGGCTGGAGTGCCAGGGCGAACAATCCAGGTGTCACTCAAGCAACAACCCTCTTTACACAGACTTACTCAGCCCTGACAAATGAACAAGGACCGTTTGAAAGTCACTGAGCTGAATAAAGTAGTTAAGTCTTAAGCCCCCTTTTTTTTTATCTTTCCCATTTTCTTTAGTTATCTTAGTGAGGTTCCAACCTCTGGTGCCCCCACCCTCTTGTCCGGGCTTATACTTGAATGGTTCAAAATTGCCTCTTGGATTGCTTTTCAGAAAATCCCTCAAGAGGACACTAGAGCAAATTAATTTAATTTGCATGTGTATTTCAACAAAAGACACAACTAAATTGTTAGAATATTTTAGCCAAGACAAGATGATGAGTGTGTGTGTGTGTGTTTTATTTTCTTTTTGTTCCAAACCACATCAGAGATAGACAGACTGACCAGGTGTTGGAAAGAGCTTAATGAATGCAATGTGTGGTCAAAATAAAGCTAAAACTAAGATTGTTTCTGTCAGCAGCAGGTTTAATGCCACAGGTTGGTTTCAAAGATTGCTTTTGAATGCAGGATATCATTTTGTTTAACCAAACTATTTACCATATATTTCTAAAAGTCTGAACATTCACTTGGACAGTTTCGAGGGATTTGTGTTATTGTAGTTCTACACAAAAGACGAAGATAATAAGACAGCTTCGTATTTACTTTAAATGTATGTATCTAATTCTAAAGGATTTAAGTCAGAAAACTATGGCCACAATGGTTATTTGCAGAGCTACTCCAGTCAGCTTCTTAAAACATACCTTCACTGCATGAGCAGGACAAACCAGGGAGACAATAAACAGCACACAATCACATACTGATAACATCAGAGTAGACAGCGTACATCTTTTAAGCAATAGCTACATTTTCACATCCTAAGTGATTGATAAGATGGCTGCTGGCCCCAAACTATTTGTCCCATATCCAAAAATAACTATACTTCTAAAATGGTGCTCTCACCCTACTGCCTGATCTTAATTCAGAGCGACAGTGCAAAGAGGGTAAAGTTTGAATCAGATCAATCATATGTAGATGTGACATTTACCACCAACTGTAGATTCCCAGCTGTTGGAGGATAAAAGCCATGTTTGAACATTTGACGGGCAAACTCCACAGAGCAACCCATGGGAATGGGCTTGCACGATCACGATGTAAAATACTTGAAGAAAGAGGCCAAAAACACTTGGGTTCATTCATATAATTAATTGGTCCGTAATAAAACAACATACCAGAGGTATTGACTTTATAACAACTAAATTGCCCTCATCCTCAGAAGAAATAAACACTGCTGATAGAATCTCTGAGGTCTTAAACTAAGCGTTCACCCTAATTTGTATTGCATTATGGGTAATAAGGCACTTATTATTATAAATGTACATACTTTTAACTATATGCAATGACTGTTGTTTGTGATTACATGACATTCGGAGGGAATTTGTAAAAAAAAGATTATGAGAGATAAGTGGGATATTTAACAAATGGGATACTTGAAATTCCTCACAGAAATTATAGATGGTCTGAGGGTATAGAATTAGAAATGGATGATTCAGGAGGATACTTCTAAGACAATAGTACTTTAGAAAACCCTCTTTATCTTTGACACACATCTCAGGTACACAGCACACACAGTGAATTTTGATCCCTGCATTTAAACAGTGGGGGGGTCTGGGGGTCTTGCTCAAGGGCACCAGGAGGTGAACTGAGACATCTCTAAGAACCAGTCCACACTACCTGCTTTGGTCTGTTTGGGGACTTGAACCGGCTACCCTCCGGTTCCCAAGACAAGTTTCTTAGAAAAATAAAACACAGCAAAAGTGTTATAACAGAAACAGGTCTGATACTCTACCAGTTCATACCTTACTACTAACAATACTTTGTATTGTGAAATGAGTCCTAATAAGGTACACTTTTTGATTGGGAATGTGATTTAAAAGAGTTGAAAAGGCATTTTTTGTTTAAACTTAGCCTTATACGAGTTTTTTCAATAAATCAAGGACAAAAATAAATGTGTACAACTCCTGAACACTTAGATATAGCTCCAAACGGTCGACATGGAAAACATCCTAAGGAGCTTTGGATTTAACGTCCAATGAGAATACATTGTCCGAATGAATAGGTCCTCTTTCTACTTGATAAGAATATTTCTAAAGTTAAACACCATCCGAATTATATAATTTAATCGGACTCTACATCTTTCAGCCTTTGACACTGCTACCATAATTCAGGCACATAAACCTCACAACCTTTTATGACCTTTCTGAATGTATGTCCCCTTAGCCAAAAGTCTGCATGTTTAACATGCCCTGCGGACTAGCATCTGTGAACTGCTTTGCATCACTCTTGGCCATTTGGATGTCATTAATAAGAACTGTGAGAGCCAGCACCTTATGCCTAAAAGCAATTGTGCTGAGGAAGACTTTATGATCCCTGTCACACCATGTGTGTCAGTTGCTAAAAAAAAGGCCATTTCTAAGGAATAAAGGAAAACATGCTTTATATTCAGTCCAGAACCTCTGTGCTGGCAAAAAACCTCAGTGCCCTGAAGCGAACAAATGTTCCATCGTCTGCCTTTCACAAAACTTTAGATCTTTGAATGTCAGCAATAACATTCTACAACCCATGTCCCCAATCCAGTCTGAAGGCCTGGCCACCGTGCTCGGAGCAAATCTCAAGATGCCAAGGCATCTGTGATGCAGCCCAACACTAAAGTGCCAAAGCACAGAAGAAAAACACTGGGGCCGATCAATGGTCTGACTGGGCAAATATCAGGCCCGACCATGGGGCAGCGGCTCAAATGTCTGACAGACAGAAATCATTCTGCTATGACAAGCCAGGCATGTTAAATGCTGATGAGCTTGTTTGAAAAGGTCTCCCCACTTGGGATATTGAAAGTGTCAGCCATCAACAGCATGCTTTATTCAATAAAAGAAACCGATTTAGAGCAGTTTGAGCTGTTAGGCTGCTTCTGTTGAATGTGAGCCATATTTTCAGTTTAAATATTTGTGTAGTTTTATATAGAAATACCCACCAACCCAACAGGACCTTCAAAGAAAGAAGAAAAATATTTTATTTACCAAATGTATGAGCATTCATTTAATTTTGGCTCAGTCTTAGAGTTTTTTACTGCATTTTGCTATCATTTACTGCCGCGCTAGTTTCTCCCCTCTGCTTTGATCTCTGTGTTGCAAAGAGTGGTGGGCTTTGCACACACACACACACACACACACACACACCCACACCCACACACACACACACACACACACACACACACACACACACACACACACACACACACACACACACACACACACACACACACACACACACACACACACACACACACACACACAGAGTTCAAAAGATTGGAAGTCCGCTAACTTGTTGCTCTTGCCACCAACATAGCTAGAGTGGTAAAACAATGTTAGAATGTGAAAACCTGAACCTCAAGTGTTTTCTGGCAGGAGATGCAGTGACATCCAAGTAAGAATAGAAAAGCTATGATCATCATATAAGATAGCATTTAAGTGCCAGTGCAAAGATATAAGAGAACATGACAGGTAACATCTACAGTTCTTTTAAATGCCCAAACCATTTCACAATGGACAGATGGTTTAGTGAGTTTGATGGCTAAAAATCCATTGATTTGCAAGATAATATTTGTGGTTGTCTCTCTTTGAATGTTGATGTGTAATATTATTAGGATTTCAATGTCAACCTTCATAGGGCGATGCCTCTCACAAAAGACTATGTCACATGTGTTGAATAAAGTCATGCAAGATAATCCCTCTCAGGATGTAATACAGTTTTATTACAAGACACAGGAACAATTTTCCAACAAAATTAAGAAAATGTTGCACGATGAGGTTAGTGGCCATAAGGGGAGGATAACTTCATCCCTGATGAACTGATACTCAAGCTCACACAGCTGTGTTTAAATCAAAACATGGCTTTCTTGCAAAAAATTATGCAAGTCCATGTCAAAAAACAAAGAGCTAACAGCTGCAAACTCCACCTGCACTGAAGAACTGTCCAACCTACTAGTTACACCCAAATATGTAATTCCTGTAAGATACATTTCAAATGAAACATATTTCCTGAGCCTCTAGCCATGACCACAGGATTTGGAATCAAATCTCATACTGGATTTCATCGCTGTCGATGAAATGTGTTTTCTATTGGCAGAAATCCAAGATCCAGAACTCTTAAAATATAGATAAAGACACAACTGTATAATCATCCGCGTTCTCAGCCTGCAGAAAAGGTCAATATGAGAGTTGCATATCAATAGCTGAACCGGCAATAATGGCTGGCCCACATGAGACATAGACAGAAACTATATTGGTTCAAATAAACACATGTTCTGTACCCTCAGCTTATTGAGTTTATTCTGACCGTCTAACTTGAAATAGCAGTCTAACACAATAGCCTGCAGCAAATGTCTTTCTTCGTGAAGTTATAAAGTTCAGTATTTCTGAAACTATGTTAGAGAGTTGATGATTAAACCTTTCTGGGCCATTTTGAAGGATGTCTCTGGTGGGCCTCAGGTACAGTCACACAAAAGAATGTAGATCCATCCATCTATCTATCTATCTATCTCTCTCTCTCTATCTATAACAATAGCCTTCATTTATAATAGGCATAATCTTAAAACAGCATACATCTATTGCAGTTATGATATATGACATAATAACATACAATTGTATAAAACACAATTTGCTTACATCTTTGTTCTCTTTTGAGAATCAAACAAAACAGATTTAAATTAAAAAAAATAATGCAAACAAACAAGTGAAATAAACTAAATTGCTTTTAATTCACTGGCAGGAGCGACAAGTGAGGAGGAGCAAAAAGTGAACAACGAGGGAGAGATTGAACAAAGAGAAAGAGTAGAGGACAGAGAGAGTAATGAACAGGAAGAAGACAGAGAGACTCAAGAAGATGGAAGAGAGGGTGCAGGTTATGGAAAGGAGAGAGACATGGAAAATTAATGTTGACAATGTTTTGTGATAATTTTAGCCTCTTCTGTATGTCCAGATCATTAATAGTAACAATCAACTGATTCAATTTATTATGCATTACACTTTCAAAAATATTGGATGCTGCAGCCCACTGACATGGTTTGAAATCGATATATTATCCAATGTGTGACCGCCCACAGGACTTAAAAAGCACCTAACTAGATCATGAAAATCCCCAAAAATCGCAGGGGGTATACCCCCGAACCCCCCTAGCATGTTTGGACCTCGGTATTTAGGAAATCCTGGATACGGCCCTGAATACCATTATATTCTTTTATCTCACTCAAGACTTATCAACGTATTTATGCTATTTTGTGAGAGAATGTGTTTTTTATAGTATGTCCCATTATATGGAGCTATATTTAGAGTAGAGAGACAACACAGTAAATTGTAGCTAGTTTAGAAACAATGATCAGAAGAAGATATAATATTGCTGGAAAAGGAGACTGATGTCCCCTTTGATGGCTATGAGCTGACCTCTCAGACAGGCTAAGTGCCATTGGAGTAGAGCCACATTTAAACAGAGTCTAGGCAGATGGTAGAGGAGGCCAGACAGAACACACACACACACATTTCTTCAGCAGAAGCAGAGTGACGGAGACAACCTGTGGCGTGGCCACCTGTTTAGGCACGCTACATAATTAAACCACATCCACAACTCTCGGCTCATCACAATGACTCACTTTCCCAGCATCCCTCAAGCAGCACTCCGTGACAGCTTTAGTTATACAGTGCTAAAAGGAGCTTATATTGTTCTGGTCCATATCCTCTCCAACTTTAAATTGCATCCTGCTGGATTACATTACAAACACTTCCCAACCCTTCAGGCCATGAAAATAGAAGAAGTTGACTTGCATTTTTTTATAAAACATTCAAACTTGTGTTGCCTGAAAATGCACAGTATGACTCAGATGAGCATGTGACCATCATAGAATTTGATATTGATCCTTTATTTGCTTCCCGCTTGACGCAAGCCCACCTTAGTGGTAGCAATGATTCATTCTATAATGCACACACACATTTCACATTGCTCCTTTCCTTTAAAGTTGTCTTAGCACATAGACAGTGGGCAATAACGCTTATTTAATAAATTAATGACCTCTTGCCTTTGACCAGTATAGTGTTATCAACAGCTCCCGGAAACGTAAGTTCTAATATTACACTAGATAGTAAACTAGAATGCTTTTCAGCCATTAACCTTGAACAATTAAATTCAATGATTCTCTCTTCTAAACCATCAACGTGTATGTTAGACCCAATTCCAACTAAGCTGTTGAAGGAAGTTTTTCCATTAATTAGCACTTCTTTATTAAATATTATGAATATGTCTTTATTATCAGGCTATGTTCCACAATCATTCAAAGTAGCAGTGATAAAACCGCTTCTTAAAAAGCACAACCTCGATCCAGAGGTTTTAGCCAATTATAGACCTATTTCTAATCTTCCGTTCCTCTCAAAAATTCTTGAGAAAGCGGTCGCAAAACAGCTGTGTGATTACTTAAAAAACAATGATTTATTTGAAGATTTTCAGTCTGGCTTTAGAACACATCATAGCACAGAGACAGCTCTGGTTAAAGTCACAAATGACATTCTAATAGCCTCTGACAAGGGACGTGTCTCTATTCTTGTTTTGCTCGATCTCAGTGCTGCATTTGATACTATCGACCATGATATCCTATTGCAAAGACTAGAGCACTTAGTTGGCATACAGGGAACTGCTTTAGACTGGTTTAGGTCCTATCTATCTGAGATAGCCATGGAGTGCCACAGGGCTCAGTGCTTGGACCTATTTTGTTCACATTATATATGCTTCCGTTAGGCAATATTATAAGGAATCATTCTGTAAACTTTGATTGTTATGCGGATGATACTCAACTATATTTATCAATCAAGCCTGATGAAATTAATCATCTAAATAAAATTCAAGACTACCTTAAGGACTTAAAAACGTGGATGACCTTAAACTTTTTGATGTTAAACACAACCAAAACTGAAGTTATTGTACTTGGCCCGAAGAATCTACGAAACAAATTATCTAAGGATATACTAACTATGGATGGCATTAATTTGGCCTCCAGTGAGACTGTAAGGAATCTTGGTGTTATATTTGATCAGGATTTATCCTTTAACGCCCACATAAAATCAATTTCAAGGACCGCCTACTTCCATCTACGTAACATTGCAAAAATCAGGCATATCTTGCCTCAAAACGATGCAGAGAAACTAGTCCATGCATTTGTTACTTCAAGGCTGGATTATTGTAACTCTTTATTATCAGGGTGTACCAAGAAGTCAGTCAAGTCGCTTCAGCTGATTCAAAATGCTGCAGCTCGTGTACTAACCAGAGTTAGGAAAAGGGACCACATTACTCCTGTTCTGGCTGCCTTACACTGGCTCCCTATAGAACACAGGATATAATTCAAAATGATTCTTCTCACCTACAAAGCCCTTAATGGGCAGGCGCCATCTTACCTTAAAGAACTCATTATACCCTACTGTCCTACTAGGGCATTGCGTTCCAAGAATGCAGGGTTGTTGGTTGTTCCTAGAGTCTCTAAAAGTACAATGGGAGCCAGAGCCTTTTCTTATCAAGCTCCACATTTGTGGAATCAGCTTCCAGTTTGTGTTCGGGCGGCAGACACCCTATCCGTTTTTAAGAGTGCGCTTAAGACCTTCCTTTTTGATAAAGCTTATAGTTAGGGCTGATTAGATTCAGCCCCTAGTTTTGCTGATATAGGCTTAGTTTGTCGGGGGACATCTTACTTCTTCCTTCTCTCTGTCTATACCTGTGTACTCTCATGTTCCGATTAATCCAGCTTCCCCAAATTTCTTTCTTTTTGGTGTCTATATACGCCGGGATCCGGAGTCATGGATGATCCTGCGCTCCTCTGTCCTGCATCGCGAGCCCTGGATCTTGAGTTGTGGCTGTGGTCCTGGATCATAGGTCCTGGATGGATATCCTCGTGGATTCATCTTCCTATTATACACACATGCATTTCCAAACATTTGGACTACCTATGTTGCAAATGTATTATCTTTTCAATTTACACACGGCATCTATTGCACGTCTGTCCGTCCTGGGAGAGTGATCCCTCCTCTGTTGCTCTCCCTGAGGTTTCTCCCATTTTTCCCTTTAAACTGTGGGTTTTCTTCGGAAGTTTTTCCTTGTACGATGTGAGGGTCTAAGGACAGAGGGTGTCGTATTGTCATACTGATATTTTGTACAAACTGTAAAGTCCACTGAGACAAATGTAACATTTGTGATATTGGGCTATATAAATAAACATTGATTGATTGATTGATTGATTGATTGATTGATTGATTTAATGAACCTATTCCCATTTTTTTATATTCCAAACTAAGTCAAAAAAGAAACACTGAAAGCCAACTATCTATATCTGAGCTCTTTGAGAGTTGTATTGGTGCGTTGTGTGCTGACTTAATGTGCAGCCAGCTTTAAGAGAACATTAAAGCCCATGGGACAAGTACTGTACTGTATGTGAAGGGCTTAAGGCTGATAATGCTGGGTGTGTGTAAAGAAACAGTTTGTTCCACTGTGATGCACAGGGATTCATTCTTATTTTCATAACCCATACATTTAGATAACAAAGGAATTAAGAAATTGTTCACATTGGCATTCATGTAAAAGCATTTTATACTATTTTATCATATTTTTCCTGAAACGATTTGTTTTTGTAAAATGTATGAACAACTAATTGGTTATTTTTAATGAAATATTTACTTTCAAGATAATGTGATATCAAAAAAGACACAATACCTTGATGTAGTGCTTTAGCCTTGGGTAAATTCTTCTTTCTCCCAGGAGGACAGAGACAAAGCTCTTGTGGGGGAACGAGGTAGTGACCACATGTGTGACTTCGGGAAAGGAAAATACATTAAAGCCAGATGTCTCATAGCTCTTTAGAAGTTCCTCGTCTGCCTTGTTGTCGCCCTCGCTCAGAATACTGCCGACAGCAGAGCGGCACTGTGGTCCCGGCACCTAGAAACAATAATTAAAAAACAAATAAATAAAAATTGGTAAGAGAGGAAATATCAACAAGATAGACTGATGTAGCTTATAAAGATTAGATAGAAAAATATGCACACTCTTTTCTTACCAACATTTTACTTTTCCCACCCAGAAAGACAACAGCAGCACTGACAGATAGATTATTGCTTGCAAGGAAAAAATGCTATCTATAAAAATGTCTAAATGTTGGTAAAGTGTGCTGGTTTTTCTGCACAAAACACTGTCGACCCCATCCCAAATTTCCATGAAGAAAAAGTATTTTAAAAAATGTTTTAAGAAACTCTTGCATGTCAATCATCAACACTTCCAAAGTACCATCTATGAAGACTGGGGATTCATAAAAACGAGGTTGTAATGCAATGTGATTTTATGAGTAGTTCATAGCCTCCACTACATAACAAATGTATTTTTTTTAAATATATTTTCTCTGATGTGCAACATTTAAGAAGAAAATATCCTCATTAATTGGAGCTCTAATTGGAGCATTTGGCAGCGAAGCAATAATGTCTCCTTCCTCCATTCTGAGCACCCTGGTGCCCTTAAAAAAAGGAGAAAAGGGAGACACTCTTTATAAATGAATACTCCTGGGATATCCAAGACTTTCTCCCCACTGTGCTGAGCAGAGCATGGCTGAAAGCTTATGTAATAAATAAACTGGAATATTCCAATTTGTCCATAAACCTATCAATGCTACGCTTCTAGCATAGCCAGCGTGTCTGAAAATCCCTATTTTCTCCTCTGTTCCTCAACACGCAAGGTCAGTCATGGTAGAAGTGTGGTTTCCCTGTGCACTGCAGAATAAGCTCATTTTTCACACAACCGCCATTCAAAGTTTCAAAACACAGAAAGATTGGTCTGTGTCAGCAGTTGAACATCTGATGACACTTTTTTGAGTATTATTATAATCAGAATACCTTTATTAGTCCCACAGAGGGGAAATGTACATTGTTACAGCAGAAAAAGAACCACAGATATCTTAATGTTACATAATGTTACATATGTTACATGCATTAAAAATGTATTAAAGTTTAAAAAAAAGTTGTAATATAATAAAAAATAAAAAGTTACACAATTTACAAAATACACATCCTGTAACAGTTCTTAGGATTTAGCAGCCTGGTATATATATATATATATATGTGTGTAAATATGGTATACTTGTAGTAGACTGATTTTGTTTTTAAATATTTCGATAATTTCTGATTTTCAGAATCAGTTTTTAAAGATGAAAAAGGACTTGATGGATTGAGAGAATATGTTTGAACAGTTGGTTGGACTAACAAGCGATTAATGACATCCACAAGGAATCGATAAGGAAAATAATAATTTGCCGTGGCTCTAATTCATGGTTTTAAGAAAAGGATCTTGCATTTGATCAATACATTAATGTATTGGTCACATGTATTAATGGCAGGTAAAATTCCGGGGGAATGTCATCCTGCAGTATGCAGTAAGTATATATGTTGGGGCGATGGGCAGTCTTAGGCGGTGAACTCATTAGGATCCTATATCGGCCTGAGGGTAGGAGCTCTTCTTGAGCCTCTCAGTGCTGGCCAGGTGTATCCGGTGCCTCCATCCCAAACCTCAACAGGGAGATAAGGCTGTTATTCGGACGGTTGGGATCCTTAATGATTCTCCTTGACTTATTCTTACAGCGCTTGGTGTAAATACCCTCAAGGCAGGGAAGAGCGCCTGTTCAGCAGAATTAATCTTTGCAGTGCTTGTGTGTTTCCAAGCCTATATTACATACACTGTGGTTTAATTTATAGATTTGTTCCCATATGTTGGCATTGTTGTCACGCATGAAAAATCATACATAACTTAAATGCAAAACGTATGAAAGGTAAACCACCCTTTGTTCGACCGGTAAGACTCGCATCAGAATGAAAGATTAGTAGTGATAATAATGAAGAACAAATTCAAAGAAAAATAAATGATCTTCATCAAATGTACTCGCTGGAGTAAGGTTTGCACTAAAATATATTTTTGCCAAACATTGTTTTAAGTACAAATTAAAATGAATATAAATATTCAGGCAATGGCTGCCTTTTTACTTATCTTATTTTAAGTACCAAAAGCACATTTGGAAAACTTTACAAATGAGGATATTTTTGACACTGTGGATTTTAGGGGCTCACAGTGGGGCGTCTCAGGCAACTGGATTTATTAATCATCACGGGGCTCCATGTAGGGAGCACAGACCAATAAACTAGCACCAAAAGCACAAGCCTCTGTCCACAATCTTTGTTTTCTTCTCTGCACTCATCAAGTCACAAGCACACTTTCTTTTGAAGTTTCATCAATACACTCATCTGAAGCAAAAAGTATCCGAAATCCTACTGAAGGAACAACAGAGTTGTGTCTCTGTTCCACATGGGCTGAATGGAGTCGGGAAAGGGCAACAAAGTAAAAAAAAAGGCAAAACTATCTTCACCAGCATACAAAGTATTTTCCGTCCACTCTCACATTCAGACAGGCTTACATTTTAAATGTTTTACCCTGACTTTATTAAAGGGCAAGTATCAGAGAGATTTTCCACTATTTCATCATTCACCACAAAGACTAACATTTGAAGAGGTACACATTTTGTGTCCGGCCCCTGCTTCAGCTGACATGCCCACAAGCGCTCTTCATATTTTGACCAAAACATGGGTCCCTGAAGATTTGCAGACACATGTGTCATTTACCCACCATACCACCAGCTTTTTATTCAGACATCTCAAGGACCTAAAACCCTGACCCCTTACTTGGAATATCAAGTTTGACAGAAAAACGCATGATCCCCTCCGTTACACAGAGGGGAAGGAGGAGAGGAGGGAAACAGGGTAGAGATGGAGTGGGAGCTCTGGGTCAGAAACCCCTCTGGCTTTGAAACTGTGACTAGCGGGTGAATGAGACGGGTGTTGTGAGCGGGGTGCATGAATATGTTAGCAATTTGAAGGAGCCGACAGAACTGCCTCAGCACTGTATCCATGGCAACCATCCAAGGACCAACTGGAGTCCTTGTTGAGGTCTTTTGTTTCTCTAGAGTACGTGATTAAAGGAGGTAAAAGTGAGAAAAGCCAGAAAAGAGACCAGACACGCTGACACTTATCTTCTGCCAGCTGCACTTTTGAAAATCGTTCTCACTGCAAATATCAATGGACAGTGTCTCACAATGTACATGCCGAATACCAGTCCTCCTTTTTGAGAGCGCCCTCTGGGGCTGGGGACGCTGGGACTGAATGGCATCCTGAGGCTCGGACGCTAATGAGCTGAGATTATCACGCCAATTATTTTAACTTAGATCAGGACTTGGCTATGACTGTGCAGAGGAACTATAGGACCCACTGCTAGCCTAATTGCAAGCTTGGGAAAAAGAAGGATGAGCATAACCAAAGTGTTTTGAAGCAGAGCTGAGTAGAGTCTATCACTGAACCTTACACTCCAGCAGGTTGTTGTGATACGGTTTAAGTAGTGCCAATTAAGTCCTTTCTGTTTAAAGGTAGCTCTGAAATGGCAGATATCAGCATTTTTCGAGATTGAGTGCAAATAATAACAGTTGGGTGACAATGAAATGATCATAGTGTAGTAGATTGAATACTTAAATCCCAAGTTAAACATACTTGGGTTATACTATTGGTGCTTACACAATATGTCCTCCAAAAACATGGTAAGAACTATCATTGATAGTGGCCAAATTAACTGGGTTGATCCTTTCATTTAGCTAGCTTCTAATGTTGCTGCTAATGCACTCAGTAGCCCTGATTATTCGTTGAGTTTATAAAACAACTTTGAAAAAAAATATCCAACCAAATTCCATCAGACCAACACAGGATATTCAGTTTACAATGAGATAAAAAAGAGAAAAACTCAATATCTTCATATGAAAGAAGCTCAAACCAACCAGGTATTATTGCATAATAAGTTAGTGTTATTATTCAGTGATCACATACTCATAAATGTTTTCTTATGTATTATTTCCATTTCTTACAATATTCAAGATATGTATTATCAGCTCTCCACTGAATGATTGAATAGAGGTGACAAAGAGGTCATCATTTGTCTATGAGCATGGCAGCCAGCTAGTGGTCTTCTATATTTCATATAAGCGGTGGAAGACTTTTACAGATCCCACGTTTCCACCCTTGTTGCTGAACTTCCAGACCCTCCACAGTGCATCAATCTAAAGCCCACTGCTGCTTAACCATTTCAATGTGCTACTCCTTGTCTCATTCCTTCTGTTTCGGCAGTGCCTGTTGAAAAAACAACCCACGCTGGACCTGCTTTAAAATTGGCGAACTAGCACTGCGTGATTTCGGAAACCCCAGAGATTGAGCCGTATTAGGTATCAGAAAAACAGATCCAGCAGATCATATTTCCTGCTTATAGACACTGAGATTTTGAGATGGATGTAGTTCACACAGAGAACGATTGGGAATGTAGGAATTAGGAACACATCTCAAAGAGCGATACAACTTACTAGTTTTGCTTTAAAGGAGAATTGTTGTGGCAGTAAAGGAGACCACAAAAGTGTCAGTCATATTAAAGAAAAGTGTTTTGACTCTTGATCTTTATGGAACTCCAAAAGAGCCCATATTAAATAAATATTGTATTAACCCCAAGCTAACAAGACAGTTTAACTGACAGTCAGAAGATGCATCCGTAATAACATTACTTGCCTAGACAATAGTTTGATTAAGTTATTGATGGAATATATGCGATAATTAAAAAAATAACTCTTCACAACTGTAGTTGTATAGTGTATTAGCTAATTTGACTAACCCCCTAATCGCACCAGGAGCGTCTGCGCTGCGGCTGCGCCGCGCTGCGACCTCCTCCTGCGTCCTAACCCATCAGGCGCGTTTCAAAACGTTGCGGAAGCGGAGCGTCGTGTGTGCAGCCTCGCAGTTGTTGGATGAACATTCTACTTCCTGCCTGCGCCGCGCTGCGCCGCGTCAAAAATAGGATTCATCCTATATTTTAGAAATTCCTTGCGGCGAGGAGCTTCTGGGACGCTTCGAGCCACGGCGCAGCGCGACGCAGCGTGTCTGGTGGAATAGCACCCATTGACTAGAGTGGCCGCGATCGCTAAAAACGCTGCAGCCGCAGCGCAACGCAGCGCAGCGCAGACGCTCCTGGTGGGATTAGGGGGTTACCCACCAGGCGCGTTTCAAAACGTTGCGGAAGCGGCGCAGCGTGTCTGGTGGAATAGCACCCATTGACTAGAGTGGCGTTTTTAGCGATCGCGGCCACTCTAGTCAATGGATGCTATTCCACCAGACCCGCTGCGCCGCGCTGCGCCGCGGCTCGAAGCGTCCCAGAAGCTCCTCGCCGCAAGGAATTTCTAAAATATAGGATGAATCCTATTTTTTACGCGGCGCAGCGCAGCGCAGGCAGGAAGTGGAACGTTCATCCAACAACTGCGAGGCTGCACACACGACGCTCCGCTTCCGCAACGTTTTGAAACGCGCCTGGTGGGTTATGACCTTTATATATACAGTCTATGGTTATGACGCAGGAGGAGGTCGCAGCGCGGCGCAGCCGCAGCGCAGACGCTTCCGGTGGGATCAGGGGGTAAAACTCTCTACTGATGAATAGCATTAAAGGATTTCAGGCCAGAAGAAATACTAATCTGATCTCATTCAACTGCCAAATCAGCTAATTCAAACTGTAAACGAAGGAATACTGTAGTAGGTTACTGTGAAAAGAAAATCAATATCATTCAAATCAATGTTGTAGTTTTTTTTTAAATGTGTTGATTTATTGTGGTTATTATTGTGGTTACTGTTAGCAGATGACCATAGTGTTTTGATCTGATTAAAAAATGTTTGCATTTGTTGAAATATAATAATAATAATATATACTTTGTTGTGTTTTAGAGTCCCATATAGACCTCGGGTTCAGCTCTGATTTAAAAAAGAACATGGATAATATTGTATGACATATGTGACACTAATACATCCACAAATCACACCATACCCTGCCCAGATGTGTATTGTTCAAGGAGAAAAAAGATAATATATTTGGTGTCAAAAATCTCCTTCGAAAATGCCAAGACAAGGGAAAGAAATACAGGATATCAGGACTAAATGGGATGCCACTAGACGGAATATGAATTGTGAAAATTAATCACTTTGATTGGGTTAATAAAGTTATTTAAAATGAATGTTATCTGAGAGGTTATATATTAATCTCTGAACACTAAACGTGTTTAATAGAATGGCGTTGGCCCCATCTAGTGGTCATCTACACTACACAACTTATTTAACAGTCAAATCCACCTTTATTAAAGTGAAAGTATTCACCAAAAATGCAAAAAAACACATGCAAAATAAACTGCTGATCTACCAAGTGTTGTAAAAGGTTTAGTGCAAGATTACCTTTTTAGGATCATCGTAAAATACTCCGATACATGAAAGCTTTGGTCCAATACTACGAGACTCCTTGAAAAGTTGTCTGCAGTCTTTGTAAGGTCCTTCTTTGAATTTATAAGCAAATGTAATCTTCTTTACGGGAGGAGAGCCAGTTTGAATGGGGATGTCTGAGAGGAGTCTCGAGTACCAAAGGTAACCAACTACTGTTATCAGACTTATCAACACGCTGATGAGCACACACACACCAACAAAGTCTGGCATAATAGCTTAGTAAACGGCGGATAACGTTGTTTAACTTCTTCTGAACCCTTAACACGTGTGTTGCAATTTCCCACGACCGTCTTACATCTTTAAGAACGTTTTTGATCGTTTTCAGTTGGCAATTCTGTCCTTGAATGAAATCAAAAAGATTACACATTGTTCAGGACTTCCTGGAAAGTACCATCTACGCCGACAAAAGGGGGGGATTTTGTTCAAAAGAAACTTGTAGAATTCGTGAAAGGAGCCCTCGTCGAAAAATGTTTTATAATTTAGATTTCGATGGTAATATATGCATGTGAAGTAAATATCTGCATAGGTCATTTGATAAAGGTTTAACAATTTCCACATGTTATAACGGGTAACCTACACTATTGTGATGCCCATTTCGCCAATGTTTAATTTTGGTAAACGATATAAGGAAGTAGAATCCAATGTGCGAAGTGTGTGATCAGAAACACACGAAGTTGGCTATTTAGAAGCTCTGGTTTAACTGATTTACCATATTTGGGTAATAATTCATGTTAACTGGGCGGCATGATGATGGTAAACTGGCTATACCTTGATGGCGTTCTGAGTTTAGAATTGCAATTATGATCTCTCACAACGTTTGCGATAGAATCGTCTGGGTATTGAAAACAACACAAAGAACATTTGTAATAAATCAGAAAAAAATCAGCATTGAGAGTAATTTGAAATGCAACCTGTCCCGCCCATTAAAAAAAATGAGGGTTGGATTTAAAAGGAACTTGATAACATTGGACCGCCCAGCTCAGATAAACTGAACGTTTCTTTCTCCTTAAATCTACTTGATTTTGTAATCCATCCGGAATTTGTGAGTATGGCAGGCAATGTGAAAAGGTTTTACGACCTGACAGCTAAGATGCTGTCTGGAAAAAGCTTTAGTTTTTCTGCCCTGATGGACAAAGTTGTTCTCATTGAGAATGTGACGTCTCTTTGAGGAACAACAACACACTACACTCAGATGAACGAGCTCAACAGGCGGTACTCTGAAAAGGGACTTGTTATTCTGGGTGTGCCCTGTAATCAGTTTGGACATCAGGTAGGTAGGTTGATATAGGCTACTGTTTACACATGGTAGGATTTTAAATATTTTGAACACAATGTCCCTCAAGGACATAACATAGATAAATGAAGCCTATCTGTATATCATAGACATATGATAGATCAGTAAATCAGAACATAGCACAAAAGGAAACATGTAGGCTACATTGCAGGCTAATTTAATCAGCGGATGTGTGTGCGTGTTTGGGTTAGGTGTTCAGATCTCTATGGTTCAGATGTGTTAATGTTGTGTGTTGTTATTACTAATGCATTGCTGTAGTTTTGTTGTAAAACCCAATTATACCTACTTTATATACTGTTGGGTAGTAGTAGCCCACTCTATAATGGTCCCTTATATTGAATTATTAGGTGATCATTTTTAGTGTAGAACCTGAGTCTGTACAAAATAACCACTTACTTCAGCTGTCAGATAGATAGATCTATAGATAGATGGATAGATCGATAATGTAATGGTCACACATGCAGAGCACACAGAACACTCAGTGAAATGTGTTCTCTGCTTTTAACCCATCCTAGTACTAGGAGTAGTGGGCAGCTATTGCACAGTGCCCATCGAGTAATGGGAGTGGGGGGGAGGGGGGTTTCCGGTGCCTTGCTCAAGGGCACACCGGCAGGGCTCAGGAGGTGAACTGGGACCTCTCCAAGTAGCAGTCCACACTCCACATTTAGGTCTGTTCGGGGACTTGAAGCGGCGACCCTATAGCTCCCCGTAAAGAGCCAAAGACAGCTTAATGTTAACTAAGAAAAAAAAAAAGACATACAGCATAGTAGGCTATAAGTATAAAGTAGAATACGATAACATAAAAACTTCTGGATGCTTTCATCAACCCGATTGCATTATGCCCATACAATATTAATGTAATGTCACTATCTCTTTTATAACAGGAGAACTGCAAGAATGATGAAATTCTAAGGTCTCTGAAGTATATCCGTCCAGGCAATGGATTTGAACCTAATTTCCAACTCCTTGAAAAGGTGGATGTGAATGGAAAGGATGCACATCCCTTGTTTGTATATCTGAAGGAAAAGCTTCCATTTCCCTGTGATGATGCCATGGCTCTTATGACCGACCCAAAGTTCATAATTTGGAGTCCTGTTAGTAGGAATGACGTCTCCTGGAACTTTGAGAAGTTCCTGGTTGGCCCTGATGGAGAGCCTCACAAGCGATACGGCAGAAATGTCCTTACCATTGACATTGAGACAGATATTAAAAAGCTACTTAAGAGGGTCAATTAAAGTTTGTTACAACACACAGACTAGCCTGGTCAAAAAGATTAATCAGTACACATCTGTTTGTTTTGGGTATTTCATCATGTTTTTCCACCTTCCTAGTTGAAGACAATTGTAATAGCATGCACCCCTAAATGTGTACTGTGCAGTACACTATGGTAGTTCAGCCTCTTTACTCAATGAAGACACTCTTTTAAACAAGTTTTGTGGGGAGTTTCTGATGAACATGTAAAATACTAACTGCCTGACTGTATAACTCACATGGCCATTTTCTTCATTGGATTGTATTAAAAAAAATGTAATGCCATTTCTGTATACTGTATGCAGAGCTGCAAAATACAAATGTGGTGGCCACAATAACAAAGGTGAACAGTAACTTAATACATTTACTCAACTGTACTGTATTTGAGGTAATATACTGAGCATTTTCATAATGTATTGGTACACTATAGGCTACTACTCCACTACCAAGGGGCACAGGCAGCAGAGCTCCTATAACTTGTGTTGCATAACTTTAGTTAAATGAAAAAGCTAATTATTTATCAGAGCAATAAAGTGATAAACACAGCATCCATAACTATAATCCAATAATATAATATTCAGCCAATAACTATGGGCCCTTTTTTTTTATTACAATGAGTGTCATCATTTGAATAATGCAAAATGTGTTATTTAAAAGTAGTCTGTGATTAGTAATAATTACTTCCCCAATATTGAAAACAGAAACAGCGGCACTAGTCTCTGCTGTTCTTCCTGGTTGAAGGCAGGGGGCTATCCTTGATTGAACGCTGCGCTATTAAACCTCAACTCCTCCAAAATGGCTGGCCAGGAAGATCCAGTGCAGAGAGAGATTCACCAAGATTGGGCGAATCGAGAGTACATAGAAGTGATAACGAGCAGCATCAAAAAAATCGCCGACTTCCTTAACTCATTTGGTAAGCTTTTTAATAGCACTAATGTGGATACCGTGAGTAACCATCTAACGCGGATGTGATGAACAGCTAGCTACTTCTGCTAACATTAGCTCAGCTGTTGCTAGCATTGATGTTGATGCTTTCAGTGGCCACTCCCAGTTAGCTTTATCGTTAGCTGAGAGCTGGTTATTGTTCCCTCTTATACATATAATAACTGCTTGGTGGCGAGTATTGGGCAGCTAACATAACAATTGCAAAAGACTAATGTTGAAATAGTTGAATTAACGTGGATACAGGGCAGTGAAGCCAATGCAAACGCTGCTCGGCTGCGTTATACCAGCAGAAGCATAACAATCCAGTAACAGTGACACTATTAATTCATGTCAATTGATCAATGCTAACGTTAAATGTGTGATTGGTGATCGTTACATGCTAATTACAATGTTTCCTCTTCAGATATGTCGTGTCGATCACGATTGGCCACCCTCAATGAGAAGCTCACAGCGTTGGAGAGGAGGATTGAATACATTGAGGCGAGAGTAAGTATACTGCAATGCAATTTAAAAATGTCAATGCATTTTCTATATAATATTTCAAATAATATAAACATTACATCATGTTTTATGTGTCGTTACAGGTGACGAAAGGAGAGACCTTGACCTAGACATCATCATGGGAGTGCATAACATCCATGAGCTACCTGACCACCCACCTCCCTGATTTTTTTTTGAATAAGTGTGATGGATTCCACCCTTACTTTTTTTGAAACCTTGTGGACCATTTTTATATTATATGGTTGTGTTTTTTTTTTCTTCTCAATAACATATGGGTCTGACTTGGGTTTCAGTGACTTGTTACAAAACAAATATTAGCTCCATATGTATTATTAACAAATATTTTGGAGCTCAATTATGGATCTGTTGTCAGCACAATGTGTGTTGTATACAGTGTCATTACCACATTTAAGATTTATGAAAGGGGTTATCCTTGTGTGCCAAGAACAATTAATTGTCTAGTCATCTTAATTGAGGACCTGCTTGTACAGTGAACTGTGTGGTGATGTATCAGGTTTTAAATACTGTAATAAATGATAAAAACAAATTCTGTTTCATGTTGTATTTTACCTCAGTAGGTTAAAAAATCAGTGACCAGGTACGTTGACACATTGAAAGACTTTTAAATATCAGTAGCTCATGATATAATCAAACAGACAAGACAATAGCAATATTCAAAATAAAGACAAACAACTAAATATACACAAATGTACAGTGCAAGAGCTGGAAAGCAAACAAAACAAATGGAGTCAAATTGTTATTGAAACTCCAGGATTAGTGGGATGCAGTGAAATAGTACACATCACTGGCATCAATGATGTAATAAAACGTTTAATAATATATTTTTGTTTTAAAGAACAAAAGAACAATACATTAGTATAGTTTTGTGAGTGTGAAGACAAACAAGGAATTAAATAGCTTCACTTTCACCAGTAATTTGGATTTAGGAGTCATATTCAGCAGGTCAGTTCATTGCAATTAACTTTACAATGCAATCCAGTGAACGTATTAAACGGAATTGTTGCACATTTTACAGGATCATATGATAACAAAAACAATATTTTGCAAAAATGGCAAACTGAAACACTGAAAACCCATTAAAATGGCCGAAAACAAGATATACGTGTGTATTTACCCTTACTTTTGTCTGGTAGGCAGCACTTTTGTTTTAGTTTAGGCAGGCACACACACAGCTTTAACAACTTGGCGCTCCAGCCCCAACTGTTTATGTTCTGTAATTTGAATCCTTAACTTAACCAGTCAACATTGTGGACGGCAGAAAAAGTTAAGTCACAAGCCTAATGAGACTGAGAGCATATATTTGAACCAAAAGGACTAAGTGCTGCCTGTATGGCAAACACGGGGCGAAATATTCCTACTTCCCATAATGCACCGGGTAAAACACCAATGCATCTTGGGACAAAGAAGGTGCAGTCGTAGTGTTGTGCTTAGTCCTTGAACGTGAAATGAGTCTTTTACCCACGATTTTTCAATTACATTTTTGATAAATTACTAGTGGGTAAAAACATTATTAGCAAACTGCACTGGTGAGTCATTGCACTTTCACACAGGAAATTGAAACATTTATATGGCTTCTCGCTAAAGTAACGTGTGTTTGCTGACGTTAGGCCTGATCCATGTTATGGTCTATTAGCAGTTGGTTGTGCTCATAGTTAATTCAGCCAATTCGGTTTTAGTGGAACCGTTTTTAGGCATGCGTATTCACTCAAAACACAGCATTTTAAATCAAAAGTCTTGGCTTGCTTTCTTTCTAGAGTCGTGCGGGTGCTTTTGGGAGCAATGGGAGCAGATAAAAGGTGAGTAGTTGTTAGTCACGTTAAGCCCTGTCGCTGTCGCCCATAGTAAGTGTGGCTAATTAAAATGGCAGTGTTCATTTTAATTTAAGTTTAAATGCCTCTTCTAAAGAAAGCGAACGTTACACGGCACCAAGAACACATGCATTAACACTTGTCATAAGTACGTTTAACAGTTAACTTGTAAAGTTATCTTTATAGGGGATAATCTAACAACAAGTAATACATACTGGATTTGATCAAATACAAATGTGATTGAAAAATAAAATATGATGATACTTCATCAAATGTTTTCATAAATGTAAAGCTAATTTGATGAAAACAGTTGGGATGTCAAAACTTGTGTCTTACTTTCTTCATTCCACACACCCAGCAAAAACTTGCATTTATCATTTAAAGAGTAAGAAAGTGTCCTCTAGGGTGGGGTTAACCAACACAATGTAAGTGGCAAATATTCAAAATAATTCATGTGTGGTTTTTGTGTACCAGAAGACTACAAATAAAGTTTGTAAATCATAGATTGATGTAAACGTAAAGGCAAACATTCTACACATAAGCACTCCAACAAACACTGTAAATGTTGCAGCATTTAATGGAAGTTTTTGACATTTTCCGAACAAAAGGAATTAATTAAGGTTCATTCTATGTGTAATATCAATTAAGAACACATTTTGGCGAGTTTGATACAAAAGTAGTTGTTTAAATCATATTCTAAGACATATTGTACAATTGCAGGCTAGTTTTACTGATGTGTTGCCGTGCTTTTCAATGTCCTCCTTAATAGGCTAAGTCGAACAGAGCGTAGCGGTAGATATGGCTCTGACGCACCCCGGGATGATCCAGAATGGCGCGATAGACGAGAGAGGGACCAAGAGCGTGATCACAACCAGCGCCGCTGGGGCGAAGAGAGACGCAGTGATCGGTTTGAAGGAGATCGTCGACCAACAAGAGACAGTCCAGAGGTAGTTATTCTATAGTTCTCGAATTATTGGCAGTATAATGTATTAGTAAAAATACTGTCAACAGAACAGGTTTCACAATTAACTGATGCACGGATTTGTTTGTTCTAAAGCAAAGAGAAAGGAAACGACGTAACAGTGATAGATCAGAAGATGGGTATCACTCTGATGGAGACTTCCCAGAGGATTACAGAAGGGAGCCTGGGGACGATAAGAAGAGCAAGACTATCATGCTCTGGGGTCTCTCTCCTCATATCACTCAAGACGATGTAAGTTTGTAGCTTTCTTTTGCAGATATGCAACCTCTTAAGTGTTTTTCCTTTGGTTAAATCTGTGTGCACTACTCATTCTGTTAGAAGTACTGTATTATTTAAGGGGGTTAGGTTTCAAATCATAATATTAACATACTGTCTCGTTCTTTTTCAGATTTGTTTTTCCATAGACCAACTGGAGGGTCCACAGCCAGTGGATGTCAGGCTGATGAAAAAGAAAACAGGTGAGACCTTGAAATATGACGGACCTCAGCCTCCCCCCAGTCTTTGACCATAGGACAAATCTGCTTCCATTCAGACCCATTTTCCCATAGCAGCTAGCAGAGAATAGTATCAAGGATTTAAGATGTTTCTATAAGACTTATCATTTCAGTTTACTAAGGAACTTTAAAAGGTAAGTATGAGCAAGAAAAACTGTTTAAACAGAAACGTAATTGGCAGAAAACAACGATATTCAACAGGAAATGTTGCTATGGTAAAACTCTTAAAGAGTGGCCTTACCTAACAGTGCCTGGGTCATGAAGCAGTTTGTGGAAGAGTTTGAATAATATGCCCATGGACTCTTAACTAACACGCCTCCCGTCTATATTTGAATGCTGTCTCTAGGTATAAGCCGTGGTTTCGCCTTCGTGGACTTTTATCACTTGCAAGATGCTACACGATGGATGGAGACCAATCAGGTTGCGTCACAATCGCCAAGTCTAGTTTTTAATCTTGGGGATCTGGAAAAAAATAACCCAAAAGGCAACCTAAGTGCATTGAATTAGTGGTGTAGAAATTACAGATCTTTTGAAAAAAAGTCATGGATTGTATGCCAGAAAGCAGAAATATGTGATTTTTCTACATTATTAGAGATACTTAAATACATGATTTACAACTTAATGTTATACATTATATTTTGTTAATTGTCATAGTATTAGCAAAGCTAACTCGTATTGAGAGGTTCTCTCCTGTATGTGCATTCAAGATCCTTACTTGGTGATAGTCATCAGTGATATTTCTGAGTTGGATGTAAGCTCAGCCTATTATTTTTTTAGCCTAAAACTCAGTAGATGAGGATATTTGTAGCTTCCATTTTTCCTTTTTTCTTCTTAAAAGCACTCAGAAATGTCTGTTAGGGTCACATTGTACACTCTGCTCCAGCTCAGCCTGGGCACTCGGGTCCCAAACACCTTAAACCCTCTACACATCATGCTCACATACATCATGTGCCTGTCTTTTACACAAAGGATATCTGTTGGGGGTCCCTCTCCCCCTTCTCTCCCTTCCAACACTGCTTGCTCTATTGATAAGATTATTCCCAAGAATGGTTGACTGACTTTTGTTGTCTTCTTTCAGAAACGTCTGACAATCAAGGGGAAAAGCGTGGACATGCACTACAGTCACCCCAGAAACAAGTATGAAGACTGGCTCTGCAACACTGTAAGTTTATAATATATCTTGGTTTCATGGCTACATTATTCGAACCATGCTACTACAGAACACTTCACACACTGACCCACATTCGTATAAGTATATATGCTAGGCCCATAAGTTACAATTGTTGCAGTCCTGTTAGCTTACTTTGTGGTACACCTACATTTGAATAAGCGGAAACGGTTAGGTTGTGTCTCAGGTAAGTATGGTATGCTGCACCAATATAGTTGCCTGTTTTCTGAGGCAGCTCTGTTCAGGGCGTTAGTAGGTGTATAATAAAAATGATGTGAACGGTTACTTGCAGTGTGGCCTGTACAATTTCCGGAGGAGGCTGAAGTGCTTCAGGTGTGGAGCAACCAAAGCCGGTAAGTAGTTAAATCAACAAGAGGCCAAAGACTGCAGACATCCGCGCAGCCTGAGGCAACAGTGCTGGGATGCAAAGCAAAGTTTGTGTTTTTGGTGTTAGGCCTAGTAAACCAAATGATATGGATGTAGGTTAAGTGCATATAGGAAACAGCATGCCTTATTTCCTTGCTACCTGACAATAATACAAAATTGGAACAAAATATTTAATAGAGTTCACGGAAAAGGCTCTATATTTTAAACACTACCTTAAGGATAGGGACACTTTTTGACGCAACACTTTAAACCCAATTTCCAGTTTCTTGATAACACATTCCGGACCGCTATGTTAATGCATTATTTCTCTTCTGTGATTTCCTCAACAGACAGTGAAAATGGCAATAATACTGGAGCGACAGAAACTCAGCCCGGCGGAGATTTCTACGGCGACAGTAAGGACTCTTTTATAGAGGAAACATCCTGCTTGTTTAGAAACAAAAAATATTGCTAACCTTTTTTATAGGATTTTTCTTAAATAGTCTTTTTTTTCCCTTCACAGCAATCATCCTGAGAAATATAGCTTCTCTGGCCACCGTAGAAGCCATCTTGACGGCCCTGGCACCATATGCTAATCTTTCATCTAACAACATCCGCCTCATAAAGGACAAGCAGACAGGCCAGAACAGAGGCTTTGCCTTTGTACAGCTGTCCTCCCCTCTGGTGAGTTATTTTTTAACATGTACAATTTACTGTTAAAACCAACCACTTAACGAGTGTACTGCCTTCCACTTGGCCTCCCGTGGTGTTAGTCCTGAGATTTTCGTATCGTTTTTCTCGTTGATGAACTTGCCTCACTGATGTCTGAATATCCCTCCCTTTCACAGGAGGCCTCTCAGCTGCTAACCATCTTACAGGGACTGCAGCCGCCTTTAAAATTGGATGGGAAAACCATTGGGGTGGATTTTGCTAAAAGCGCTAGAAAGTGAGTATAATAGTGTGAATTGTCCAAAGATTTACCTACATCTATTCTATGTTCTTTACTTTTTTATATCCTTCACTTTAAATAACAGAATCGCCCACACTCTTCAGAGGTGGGAATAACTGTTTGTTTGCTAACTCTTCCCTTTGCCTTTGTCAGGGACTTATTGCTGCCTGACGGGAACCGTGTCAGTGCCTTCTCCGTGGCCAGCACAGCCATCGCTGCAGCCCAGTGGTCTTCAAGTCAGGTGGGTCACTTTATTGTCAACATCCGGCTATTTATCATATATTGAATTGCACTGTTGAGGAACCTGCGATCTAAGTTTTTCATACATGACATAATTACACCGTAGTTGTGTTATGACGATAAACCTTTGAATCTTGAATCTCCCAGTGTCAAAGTTAGAGGCTCATAACCACTGCTTTACCTCTCCAGCCCCAGCAGAGCACAGATGTAATGTCAGAGTACAACTACCTGGAAGAAGGCTATACTCCAAGGGCACAGGTCAGTAGAACAAATGAACCAACATTGTAACTTGAGAGCAGATACTTTGTGATTGGTTTCAATGGGTTTGCTTTAATGGTGCATTTAGTAACTCATGGCTCTGTAGTAGCATCTAGTGGCAGCTATAGAAGACTACAACACATGCTTAATGACCATTATATAAGACACCATGCTGTATCTGTACATCATAAAAGCGTTACACATTTTACATCGGTAGGATACTACATCCTAATTTGATTTGAAAAAATACCACGGTTAGGTTTTAATGGAATGAATGACTTTTTGTAGGACTACCAGGCATTCTACCAGCAGGCAGCAGTAGCCAGCACCTCCCAGGGAAACGGGATTCTAGGAGGTAAGATTGGCTCTCACGCCTTCCACAGATGTTGCTGCAGTTACTGACCCTTCATTGTGCAATGTCACGGTTCTCTATTAGTGAAATGGAGCCTTAAATAGCTTTTTATCCGCTAACATGCAGCTTTGTTTTTACATTTTAGCGGCCCCAGGAGTAAAGATGGTTCCAGCTGGAGTAGTAATAGCACATGGTGCACAAGTCTACCCACCCCATATGATGGCCCATCCAGCTGTTCAGGTGACACACACGGTTTTTGTAATTCTGTAATTACACTAGTAATAATACTCTACTACTTCAATCAGAATGCATAGTGTAACATTCTCTAAATAACCATTTATTTATTTTCAGGCATTGTCGCTTGCCCAACAAATGGAGGCTAACGCCCACTCAGGACATCTTCCCGGCATAGACGCTTCATATGTTCCTGGATTACAAACCTCAGGACAGTCGGCTGAAGCCAGCTCTGGTACGAGAACACTATTTATTTCCACATGTCCAGTTTGAAGTGTGATGTGCACTAAGATAAACTCCTCCACAGATCACCGACATGCGTGTTCATATAACGCATGTATATTAGTGTTTCCCTGGGGAAGCTTGGAACACAGAGACCTGGTGCTTCATTTATAAAGCCTAGCGTAGGATTGACGTGGGAACGTTGCTTACGTAGGACAAAGCAAATAAATACGCACAGACATTTTCCGATTCATAAAAGACTGCGTACGGCACATCCTACGCCGGTTTCCCTTTTTTATAAATCACAATCGACTCGAAATGCGGCGCAGCTTTTGCCGGCTTCACGTAACGCCCATATTTGCCTATAAATGGTCAAAGAAACGCCCATTCCTTCATTTTGACTGACTTTATGAAGAAGCAGGAAATGACGACAGAACAGCTAAAAAAGACATCTCACACCGTGTCAGATGTGGGTTATTGTGGGGAGGTGGAGATAAATCACATTGTTTGGTGGATGCCGTTTGAACCAGAGTAGCAGCATGGAGGTCGGATCGTCACCAACATAAATAAATAAGTGGTCCGAAAAAGGTTAATGACAAAAAAAATACACATAGCCTTCCTCAGGCAGTGTGTTTGTACCGGGGACAGGAGACACCCCTTTATGAGAAAGTGTAAGAAATGATCGGGGAATCCCCCCGGAGTGGAGTCATGACGACTGGATCTGAATTATGTTTTTGTATTTGGTGGTTTGTGTTCCAGCTGTCGATCAGCAACTATATATCCATAGTCCACCAGTTAAAGGAAACTAATGTGTTGATATCAGCTGTACAATTGACCACATATGGTTTTCTTAGTTTCCATACCTCCTGTGTGTTACGAGCGACTTATCAAGTAGGCAATTGGCGAACGGCATAAAACATGATGGTATATAAAACCATGCTCCTATACAACCTATAGAAATGCAACACAGCGTCAGTTTAAAGTAATTCTGTCCTTCTGCTTAACGCATCATTTATGAGAAAACATTTCTTAACAAGAGAACATAATCTAGGGATGATCAATAACATTTCCGTATTTATTTCTCCAAGTTATGTTTTGTGTGCACTGAGGAGTCTCAAACAAGCGTTTGTTAAATCATTTTAAGATTGGCTTTAATCAATGTTTGCAAATGAATTCTTCATATATGATAAATGAGAGGTAACATTTTATTTATGGTATTATTTCCACATATTTCTCTCCATTCTTCCTTCTGCCAACGGTGTCGCAGTTTCTCGTCTCTCCCGTGTTTGTGCTTAGTGCGTACGCATGGGTCAGAGTTTGCGTGGAGGACCGCACGTTTTCCAGTCAAGTTAGTTTTTTTTATAAATCGCAAACATTGCGTAGAAACTGGCGTACGCCATCTTTTGAGCGTACGCACCGTTTATAAATGAGGCCCCTGAACAGGCATTTTGTGAATATCAAACTGATCAAAGCAATATCCACAGCCAGTCCTTCAGATGACAGACAGCTTTGCATTACTGCTGAGGCTTAGCTAGAGCTTAACATTCAAAAACAGTTGCCTTTTTAAAATGACTTCAGCTGGGAAAGCTTGTGAGATGATAACTAGGGATGCACCGAATATTCGGCCACCGAAAATTATCGGCCGAAAATGGTTAAAAAGGCCCTTTCGGCTTTCGGCCGAAAGGGTTTTAGCACCGAAAAAATATCACCGAATGTCAGAACAGGCTTACGTTGGTAACCTAACGTGTTGTTGTGATGACGTAATAAAGACGCGGCTACCATGCTCGCGGCTGGCTCACAGGGGGGGGGGACATTGACCTTTGTCATCGAGATTGCCCTGAGCCTTTAACAAATCGTATTAAATAATGTGATGACAGACTGTAAACAGAATAGCTGAAATTTTAACAAACTAAATAACTCAGTTTCCTCTAATCATTAACCCATGTTTGTATCATGGAGTTAACTCCGTGTGTTGCTGCTAGCATACATAACACCTGACGTGGAAACGTTACTCGTGGATGGGGCTACAGAGCTGCTAGAAAGACGGTCGAACCCGGTACATTCCTCCGTCTGCATGCGGTGCACTTTTGCTAAATGTTTAGACAAATTGCTCGTGCTTACATGCTAAACTCTTATTGCACTTATGGTAACAAGTATTCTCCACATCGAGACGGGTAAAGTTTAACCACACCTCGGAGCGCGTTCTCTCCGCCATCTCCGCAGTGTGCTCCACTGCATGTAGCAGCTGCGTGTGTGTAAACTGCCCCGCCCCCTCGCATACAGACGGGGGAGAGAGATCTCGTCTGATCGAAAATACATCATAGACGCATTTGTTGTCTTTGCATATTAGAAACGAGTTGGCGACACTAAGACTGCGATATAATGTTTTTTAGCAATAATACATGACATATATAAATGTACTGTATGCATTCAAAAGTGCTGAATAAATGTTTTATGGACCCATAATAGTGATTATTATTTAAGTTAAGTTTTGCCATAATCATGTCTATTTCCATAATCAGGTAGCTGAACAACATTGGTAAAAAATGTATACATTATATATATATATTTCTATTAATCATTTTCGGGCATTCGGTTTTCGGCCAACTGTTTCCTATTTTCGGTATCGGTTTCGGCCAAGAATTTCCCATTCGGTGCACCCCTAATGATAACCTAGTAATACTAGTAACTGAAAAAGTTAACAGTGTATTGTTTTAACATCAACAGCCCCTGATACGTCCTCCTATCAGTACGATGAGTCCTCTGGCTACTATTATGATCCACAAACTGGCCTCTACTATGACCCTACCACTCATGTAAGTATGCCATCAACACCAAATGTAGGTCACGTGGTGTCTGTCGCGTTGTTAAGAGTCACAGGAGTTTACTTTGTTATGATGTACATTGGTGTTCATTTCTTTTCAGTATTACTACAACTCTCAGACTCAGCAGTATCTGTACTGGGACAGTGAGAAGCAAACGTACGTTCCTGTCTCAACCGACGCCTCTGCTGGAGCGAACGATAACGCAGCATCAGGCAGCAAGGAGCCTAAAGAGGGCAAAGAGAAAAAGGAAAAGCCCAAAAGCAAGACTGCTCAGCAGGTATTGTGATATGATTCCTACCTCAGACATATTGTCTATTATGCATGTGGCCTTTCCTTTCTTGAACTGTATGTAGCCTTATCTGAATCTTTTTGAAATGTTAGACTTATTGTTCTTTTCTGTTGATTCTTTCAGATTGCCAAAGACATGGAACGGTGGGCTAAAAGTCTCAACAAGCACAAAGACAACTTCAAGGGAGGCTTTCAGCCCGTTAGTCATGAGGAGAGGAAGGAGGCGGCCGCTGCTGACGCTGGCTTCATACTGTTTGAGAAGAAGGTAATCCAGAAGGATTTCATATCTGACATAGTTCTCTGCTACTGCATGTTTTAGCCATGGATTCGCTCATTTATGTTCATTTTGTTTCTTTAGCCGACTGGAAGTCTAGACAGACTAATGCCAGAGGTAGAGAGGGGCCCCGAGGAGGAGCCCCCAGCCAGCTCAGCCAACACTTCCAAGGTGAATGTTTTTCTACATTTCCTTTAGTTTTTAGTATTAAAGAAGTGATTGTCAAACATATTTAAGTGCATTATAAATATATTTATTAGCGTATATGATTCACGTAAACAACACTTACACCCGCCTCCGTCCATCTGTTAGTGTGGCCTGGTGGCAGCTTACAGTGGAGACAGCGACCCCGAGGAGTTGGTATCGGAGCCGGACGGTGGAGAAGGAGGCCAGGACAAGATGACGGACTGGAAGAAGCTGGCCTGTTTGCTGTGTAGGAGACAGTTCCCCAACAAGGAGAGTCTGGTTCGCCATCAGCAGCTATCTGACCTCCACAAGGTAACACCACACAACGTCTTCAGGCCTTAGAATGGAAGTCTAAAGTATCAATCCATAAAGCCATAAGACCATTAACTAATTGGTGTATTCATCTGATCGTTTCTAGAAAAACTTTGAGATTTTCAGAAGATCTAAAATGACCGAAGCAGAGCTCGAAGAGTTGGAGAGAAATGAAACCGAGGTTTGTTTCAAAACAGAATCACTCAGCTGCGAGTGAGTCATATTGTTCCCCCACTCGGTGTGACTGTATCTTATATTTCTGTTTTGATCCTGCTGGTAAATAGCTGAAATACAGAGACCGTGCAGCTGAGAGAAGGGAAAAATATGGCATCCCTGAACCCCCAGCGCCCAAAAAGAAGAAGTTCAGTCAACCTGCACCACCAGTCATGTAAGCCATTTTCTTAATTATTTTCTTTATAAACTGTTTCCAGTCCATTCTTCGTAATGTTTAAATCAATGCCCTTTCCCTGTGCAGTAACTACGAACAGCCCACTAAAGACGGCCTTAACAGCGACAACATCGGGAACAAAATGCTGCAGGCCATGGGATGGAAGGAGGGTAAAGGGCTCGGGCGCAACCAGCAGGGCATCACTACACCAATTGAGGTATTCACGACAATTACCTGGTGTCTGTGTCCAGTACCAATCAGCATCAATATCTGTTTATCTCTAAAAGGTACTAACGTTTTTGGTCCCCCCCCCCCCCAGGCACAGTTGAGAACAAAGGGAGCTGGACTTGGCACTAAAGGCAGCAACTACAGCCTCACTGCTGCAGACACGTACAAAGACGCGGTCCGCAAAGCCATGTTTGCTCGCTTCACTGAATTGGAATAAGCCGTTGGTGTCAAAATGAAATGATGAACTGTCGTGGCCTGCCGATGATTTGCTTCTCTATGATGTGGACCTCCACCATGTCTGCCTAAACAATGGCAAGCGAATTGGCATGGAGGCAACAGAGAAATTCTCCCTTTATTCATTTCACCCTCTGTAGGATGTCTTTCGTCAAAATGATTAGACTTGACTATATAACTAATCTGTATTTGAGGCATATAAACCTGGTGAAAATATAATTTATAAATTGTACAAAGTAAAATTCACACTCTCTTGTTTACATAGTTCTTTTGTTTATTGCCATCGTTTCCTCAGCATGTTAAAAACAATTGTACAGTTTATACAAAAATCTCTGTTTGTACAGAAAATAAATTGCATACGTGATAAATGATGAATTTCCTTTTCTCTACACATTTTTGAAGTTGTATTAATGTGGCTGTTTAATCGCCGTCCTATATACAGTAGGTGCAATTAATTCATAAAATTAAAAAGAAGGCCAATAAGGATCCCTGTCACTGCACAGGATGTTAGGGGAGGGCGGTTCTAGGTAGCACATGTTTATATATTTCTCAGTGGTGTCTGATTGCAGTGAAATGTTATACTGCCAATGGGGAACAATGATTTTGCAATGGTCAGAATTGTATGGCAGTAATATGTCCCGGATTTTAAAGAAAATGTTGGATAATGGAACTGCAGTTGGTTTGTGAATACAAACTCTAGTAGTCTAGTTTTGAGTCATGAAATCACACATGTCTTGTTAAATGTAGAATGATCCAGGTTTATTAAAACACTACCTGTTGGGACTTATTTCAATAGTGGCTCAAGAACAGGATTGTTAGTCTTATAAGCGCTCTAATCCCAGAGAGGGTGCTTACTTGCTCATGTTGTTTATTGTGCTGACTACATGACCTGCCTCATCTCCAATACAGCATTTAAACTATAGAACATGTAGCTGTAAGCTTGTGTTCTGTGTGAACAGTGTTGTAGTGAGGCTGTCCTTGCACTAGAGGACTCGGGTGTAGAGCCTGCGCTGACTGGCCTTCACCCTGCTGAGGTTCAGCAGGACACCAAATGTTTTCCCGCTCCTCTAATTTGGTTGTTGACCTTGCACTCTAATCTTCTTTTGAAGCCAACACCAAAAGTACATTTTCCAAGTGACACGAATACATACCCAGATTCCATGATTATCATGTTAAACTGACAGTATTTTTTTTTTGCAGGATGAAAATTGTTCTGGTGCTCTCGTGTCTTAAACTTTTAAGGTACTTTTCTGCCATAATATACACACTATTGAAGTCTTTATCCTTGAGGATCTGTGAAGATTGTATTATAAGTGTATATAAAATAATTAGAGTATTTAGATAAGTGGTTTTTGATTTTCTTTTAAAGATAAATCACTGCACTAAAGAACTGCTCTATTTAACCAATCTCCACTGCCATTTTATAACTCACTTTTATTCTCCTCATCCACCCTCTTTAGTTTAGGATGAAGAAAACATCCACTTGTGTTATATATATATCTTGATTAAAGAGATCATTGCCCTTTGAGTTCAAGGTCTTTGTTTGTGCAAGACGAGGAGAAAATGAAAACATCCTGTAAGTGGAAAATGAATGACTGCCATTTACTGGATCCTGCTCCATTGTTTAACTGATCTGTAAGAGTGCATTCACCTTCGCCTGCAAATTTAATTACAAATGATAGTGTTGGTCCACACAAAGAAGTGTTGAGTTCACTGCTCTCTGTGCTGAGAGTCCTTATACAAGCAAAGTGTGTTACTCAATAGAAAATAATACAAAGCATCCTTTGGGTTATTTCATGGACTTCATGGTTCCTCGTCCTTTGATACTTTCCCCTCTTGGGGAGAAATGCTCGGAACCTCACATGTACCTCTGTTACATAAATATATTCTAGCAATACGGCCTAACTCCTGTGGTCTTTGGGTGGAAACTCAAACGCTGATGTATTCCCACCCTACTTTCTTAGAAACATCTTACAGTTTGAGAAAGATGATCCATATCGCTCTCTCAATGGATGGGCTTATGGAAATATAAAAAGATAATAATGATATTCTGTTTTATTATGATAGACAGCATAGGGCCTCGGGTCGGATTCGAACCCTGGCCGCTGCAGCCAGTACCCACCCCTAAGGAAATGTTTTATCGAGTTAATACCAGGGTGCCTATAAAACTATTTTTAAATAAACTGTAAAGTGAATTAAAGATCTGGGCAAGTTCTTAACATTGATAAGGCACACTTTTGGTGTGGAGAGTGCAGTGTAGTGTGAGCAGGCAGGGGACAGGAGTTCAGGGCAACATGTTTCACATTTGATAAGACAAACTGTTTCCATAAATGTAATTTAAAGTAGGCCTTAGTTATGTTAGTCAAATACCACCTGGGAGCCTGCCAGAAAGCACCAACAAGTCCCACAGTGCTTGAAGCTGTCTGACTCAGAGCTGGGTTTTATAATGTCCTCCTTTTGTTCTGTGACCGCTCTGATCTCTGTCGACTGGCTAAATGCCGTAATATACTACTACTCCTAAAAAACCCTGCTGTGCAGTAGAATAAGAGACTGTACAAAGTATATTCAAAGGTATGTGCTGTGCTGTCTCTGAACCCAGTGTGTGCCTCCCACAAATGTCCATGACATTCAAGTCAGAGTTAAGCATCCAATTTCCTGAGAGAAAGCCAGACACTGATGGACCTGGTAATTGAATGCCTTCTAATCATCTGGGTGAAAACAACAGTCACATTATATCAAGTCTAATTTTAACAAAAATAATGCCAAATCCTAACAGAAGTTATCTGAAGACACTTTTCATTAAGAGCACTCCTTGTGAGACAATTGGCGGTTTAGCTTTTACATGTATTTTGTTTTTTGGAGAAGGCCGGTTACTTAAACACAGGGCAACTCGCACCAGTCTCTAACTATAAATACATTTATAATTAGCAATACAAGTATCTTGATATTTTTTGGGGTAAAATGTCTTTATAATATTGTTAATTTGACATTGATTTTGCCTCCAGTGTCAAACCATTTGTTTGGTCTCTAGAAACAGAGACTATCATCCTGAAAGGTCACATTAAACCTTCTCTGGAGGATACAACATAGATTACCTTATTAAAGGAGGTGTAGAGGATGATAAGAAGAAGGCCAACTGTTAGAAATGATTTTCCCTTAACTCCATTACAGTTTGTCTCGATTGCTAACACACTAAAATTATACATAAAGCACAATTATTTTAACTGACACTCAAAGAGCAAAACATCAGCTCCAATCTCCAAAACTCTAAACACGTTTTCAGCTTTTCTCACAATTTGCAAATCAACATGGCACTTGTTGCAAACCACTGCACACGTTTCTCCACGTAAGACACAGGAATCTGACCTAAAGTCACGTGTTAGCAGGTTTAAAACACTGATATTCAAAATGCCTCACACATGGACCAATAATCAAGAAACACGTTCTACCTGACCAAACACCTGATAGCATAATTGTTGGCTCATCAATCAGGATGTTAACACTATAAAAAGACCACAGGTGAGTACTTTCTTACAGCAACAATGGAAGCCAACATTGAAGCAAGAGGAAGAGGAAGATGAAGAGGAAGAGCTGGGCTGAGAGTGAGAGGAGGAGGAAGAGGTGGGTGAGAGTGAGAGGAGGAAGAATGAGAGGAGATATAGCTGGAGGGAGAGGACATGGACAAAGAAGAGTACTCTAATGAAATGAATGTTATCAACCATGGTGTGACGATGAGAGAGGCTGGACGGAGGGTTCAGCCTAATCTAAGCCGATTTACTGTCGCCTCTGTAATCCGGACACTTAGACTTGAAAACAGGTTAGTTAGTTTTAGCTCTGCATAATTCATGATATATCAGCGCTTATATCTGTTGTGTGAAACGTATTTACTTCATTACTGTAATTGAATTGTTGGCATGTTGCTACTATAACTGTACAACAGTCCTGCACAATGTACTGTGGTAAACTCACTTTTATGCAACACAGACACGAACCGACCACTATATCTTTGTTGTTTATCTGAAGGACTGAGAAACAAAGAGGTGGAAGGCTAAGGATTTTCAATGAGGCACAGGAAGCAGCAGTTACAAACTGGGTTTTGGCAAACAATGCCATCACACTTAGAGAGATCCGAAGCATAGTAGCTGTGTGCTGAGATGCATGTTGCACAATGTTATTTTTGAATAAAATGTGATTTCTTTCAACAACTAATTTGTATTTCTTCATTTACTGTATTTCTGTAAACTCAAGCAATCTTTCTCTGCAGAAACCTTTATGGACAGAGGCAGAGCATAGCCCATAACAGATGAACGTGCTTTAGATTATGCTCAGCAGTGTGTAGCTGGGTGGTCAAACCATCTAGTATTATGAATGAAGTTATATTTGGTGCAAAAGTTTGCATTTGGTAAGTGTTTATGTAGTTTTGAGTGCAGTTCTTCACTTGGCAGGAGAAATGAGGTGTTTTGCACTGTGGGTGTGTGGTTTTGTGAATTGTGTTTAGTGTTCTGAGAAACTGAGCAATTAAAAAAAAACTGTAAGCCAATATTGCCTCTAGGGGACGCTAGACGTTATTTCCACGAATACATTTTTTAGACCTTAGAAACTTTCCACTTTACCAAGTGGTTTCTTGGTAAACTAGTGGACACTTTAAGCTACTGTGATGACACTGTAAAACACATTGCAGATATGTCAATTTCATACTCAGTATGTGTATACAGATTTAGTCTGAATTGCAACTTCTGGTATTTCATTTTATGTTTGATTGTTATTTAAATATAAAAGCTTCTCATGCTGCCAATGTTTGGATCATCTAAAGACAATGTTCCACACTGCTGGACAAATCAATTCTGTTTCATTATGCTGTCTGCATTATTATTTTCCTTTGTACACATCCACAGATTGGTGAACTCAGATCTGCAAGGATCTATGACACAACAATCTTCAGCATTTTCTCAAAATAGAGACAGAGACTTTAGTTGAGCTTGCTGTGTAAATATGCAATTTAAGTAAATTAGTGAATTCATGTATTTGTCTGCCAGAGGCAAAGGATGACCTCCTCATCTTTTCATGTGCCCAGCTTTTGTTCTCTCATAAGTGAGTATTGCTCTACACATTCTACACACTCCTTGTCTGTTCCGTGCTGGGAGCTGCTGAATCAGATATAACAGGTTTAGAGAGTGAAGTAAGAACGGACAATATGCTTCTCCTTCAGTGTGCGTGCTCATATAGCTGTTGGTGCGTAAGTGATCCGGACAGAGAAAAAAAAAAGTTTGTTGTAACTTGTTGTATCTCACATTTGTGTTTAATGTATGTTTTATACTCAAATCCAATCAACAGACACACGTGTGAGCCACACCCTGTCCTTACTTTGGATATTTGATTTACGCACTTTGTTTTAGCGGAATAGTGCTATATGCCAGTCTTCAGTCAGTGCTATTTATGCGTAATTCCGTCATGCCGACAAACCAGTCTCTGATAATCGTTGTTGCTGTTGTGTGTGAGGTGGATAGCCTACTAGGAAAACAAGCGGCGAAAACCTACATGGAACAGCGTAGCTAGGGGGGTTTCAAAGAAGGCGGACTTAAAGCGACCCCCACAGTTGAGCTTCCTAGGGTTTTTCAATCCCGACCATTTCTTAAAGTGCATTTTGTAGGCGCTGACTTTAGGAGCGACGGTCAAAACGTGCGTAACGATAAACCACTAATATAGATATTAATACTCTCGCTGGGAAAAGCAGAAAACACGCAAGGAGAAAGAGATTGTGGCCATCCCATTTATTCCCACACCTCACTGGAATTAAATTGAAGGCTTCGTGAAAAGAACCTTTGGTAAGACTGAACAAATCGGAATTTAAGTTCACTTCTAGATATATTGCTGCTGTGTTTTTACATGATGCTTGTATTTAAGAGTTTTTAAAGAAAGGTTAAGCCTTGTAAAGTATTATTTTAAAAACAATGGTTATAGTATGACTTTTTTCCTCCAAACGAGACATTGGCTGTGTTGTAGCAGGAGGGAATACTGGAGATAATATGAACATTGTTACCAAGGATATATGATCTGATGGCACACAAAACTGCGGCATATGTCGTTGTCACCTTTGTGGGGATCAATAAAGACAGATAGTATGTTTGGCCCTCCTGCAGTGAGCACCAAGTCCAGATGTCAGGAGTGGACCATGTGCCTAAAGGAGTTAGTGACAGATTGTCCATCTATTGTCTCGGCACTGGTGTTGCATTTGGAATCTTTCTGTAGTAGGCTATACGTGTCGGTTCAGTCTGCAGGGCCGCCTTGCAACAGGTTAAACCAACAGCTGTATGAGGGGATACATGACCAAAGTGTGAATCCCAAGCATATTACTTTGTTTGGTAAAAAGGGCTGCAGAACATTTTGACTTGTTTTTTTACAAGCATGCAGTTGTCGGTCGTAAACGATACATTGTCGATTGATTCATTACGACCTTTTGTTGGTATTTAAGTCATTAAAAACCCTTTACTGCAGCCTACACCATTTTTTGAAAGCGGTATCAAAGCCGCATGGCTCCGAGTAAAACGCAACGACTATTTCCTTTTCCTCCTACTACCAAAAACCATATCCGACCAAACAGTCATACATAATTGGACGCCACAGAGTCTGCGTCAGAACACAATATATATATATATATATATCAGTAGCTTTAACAACCGGTAGCCGCCTTTTAAAGCATTTCGCCTTTGTTATTGTCAGCTAAATTTACCCATGTGGAGGGAAGCACTGGGAAGTTGAAGCTGCACATTATCACTCTTTGCTGACTGAGCCTATAACCCATGGGATATTGTGTTATAATGTGTGCCTGACAAGTTGACAACAATTCCTTGCATTAAATATAACGTTTCCCCTCACGAGTATTTGAGAGAATTCACTTGTGATTTCAATCTTTTATGTTTTACGCTTATAATGAAGGTGTGGCAGGGATTTGAAACACCCTGATGTTTCTTGTTTCTTATGTTAAATGCCATCTAATCATTCAAATTCAAATGTAACATACATGGCATATTTATACAATTAATCAACATCAAATGTATCAATTATTTTTGAACAGATTGAAATCTCACAAGCCACATTTTCATGTATATTAGAACACTTTAAATATTTGGGTTTCGAACCTTTGTTTGGACAAAATACTAGTCCTTTTTAGGATTAGGAAATGTTTGACTATGTTTTCTTTGTAGAGACATTTTATTACAAAAAGATAATAATTTAATGAAGAAAATTGATATAAAATATAATGATTGTTGGTTGGTTGTTGTTGGCATTTGGAAATGTGTGGGTGTGGAAATGTTTGTATTGCTGTGCAACAACTGTTAAGATGGTGTGAAACAAGACACTTAACCTCAAAGTGCTTGAATGCAGGTGATGAGTGGTCATCTAGTGAAGATATGTAACTTTCCAAGGAAGAACGTTAAATTAGGAAACATTTTTGAAAAACCAACTACTGAAACCATTTACCCAATTCTTGGATACAGAAAGTCTTCTGTCTGTGCATTCAAGGAGTGGTGAGGGGGTATGTTTTTGACTTTGGCCCCAATCTAAACACCAACACCCTATATAGTATATGGGTTTTCGTTTCGGGTTCATCACAGTGGAGAGTGAGCAGATAAGCTCGCCTGCGGTCAGTGACCCCAGTGTGTGCTGTGATCAAAGAGGCTGAGAGTTTGAGGTGGAGCCAGCAGGTGCGTGGCATGTGGAGCCCGGAGTTTTATCCATTTTAGAAGCCGCCAGCTGGACCCCCTTGTCACACTGGCGAGAAACGTGAATATCTGCGTTAAAGTCAGACCTAGTGTTAAGTGTCAGATACTCCAGAGGTTATTATTATCTTTGTCATGGGGCTCATAATCTGTGGGGCTGAACTTGACTATAGCATATGCTATTTATATGAAAGTCATTGGAGAGTCCTTTGTCAATGTTATCTATTTTAATGAATATAATCATCCAGTAATGATTAATGTTCCTTGCAGGCACTTTGATCTCACAGATTGTCTTTTTAGAAATCTTGTTTTTCTTCATCATCATATAGAAGATCAACCTGCCATTTTTTTTATCTGGTTTGTCTTGTGGCTTTCAGTCTGTTCAAAAAGTTTTTGTTTTGTGGTGTTCTGTAGCTCATGAAGAGTCAGTGCCAAATAAATGCTGCCTAAAAAAACCCCACCACCATTGCTTTGATTGAAAACAAAAGTACTCAAGCCTTGACCTGGCGAAACCCAGATCAGTACAATATGCATACAAAAAAACACAAGTCACCTGTAACATTATCACCTGCTATAGCTGATTTGCATTTATTTGGAGTTGCGTTTATGTCCACCTTGCAAATAATAAGTTCATATTCACTTTCCTTGTCCCTAGACTGCCCACTGTTTGGCTTTTGCGCAGGTAGCACAGTGTGTTTATCAGGGCTTCCCTGAAAACAGCTGCTGTCAAAAACAATTCTAGAGCAGCAAGAGTAAACCTAAACAGTGGCAGATGTTTCCAAACACAAAACTCTGTAAATGAACATAAAGTGAAATTATTATCAACACTATAATCTGAACACAACTGTAAATTGGCTGTATTCTGACTCTGGCTTGGTGTACAGTTACTGCCTATTAGTGGTTCTAAAGTCACACTTTACCACGACTCCTGTGTGGTATGTTTATTTTGTAAATATGTAGTCCTAAAGAGGTTCACTGGCAAAATACAGAAATGCACATGCTGATAAGAACATTTTAGTCTAGAAGTTAACATGTGTTATCCTACTTTTAGTGGCTTTACATATCAAAATAGGGATACTTTTTATAACGTCTGCAGTCTAAATATATAAATACAGTGGCATGTGCCCAAGTGGCCTGAATATCTACATGGAGTATAATTACCCTGAACCTACTGCTGCCAGCTGTAGGTTGCCAAGCTATTACTTAGAAAAGTTCCCGCAGCTTGTCATCATGTATGCATAGTTAATAGAAATGTACAGATTCCTTATGGTAACTTACAATGGGCTTCTTTTTCGTGAATAATACTGATACAAGCTAAGCTACATCACCTACCATTTACTTTACTTTCAAAAGGATCAAGATGATATTTGTACAGTTGCTGTTGTTACACTGCGTCTCACTTCATGCACACTGAAATGCATGTTGCTCAGTTTAAACACATGTGTTTAAACTTTCTTTGATGTTCCCATCATTCCCATCAGCCATAACATATCACCCTTCGTCTTTGTCTTTGAATCTACTGACACCAGCACATCATCTCATTATGAACCACAGCTGATTCCTCTTTACTTTATTGTGTACAGGGGACAGACAAAATACAAAAAGAATATATTTCAAAGTAATGCTGTCCAGTTAAATTACCATACAAAGTACCTCCATGGTGTACAAAGGGTCACTACATTAGATTGCACTACATTGAACATGTGTTTTTCTCTTTGTGTTATGTCCACCTCCCGTGTTCTACAGGATGTGTCAGTCGTCGCCTTCATACATGCATCAGTAGTGCTCATAGTTTCCTGATTTTGACCTAATGATTCAGTGGACCACCACTCACTTTATGAAGTCATGCAGCAAAGAGTTCTGGACCCCCAACAGCTGTTAAATCTGAGTCATTCCATTTACAATGGGTTTTAACACAAAAGTCACATTTACACATTGACATTTGCTATGCACTTGCTTCTGTTTGATTAATTAAATGCACATTTAGGGGTCTACCTGCCACCACTCTGCATGTGCTACCTGGAATAACATTAGTCGCTTTGGATAAAAGCGTCTAACAAGTAACACGTCATTAGCAGGCTTGTTGATGCCGCTCTGCAAATCATCATTTAGATGAAAGCTTATCTTGATATTCTCAGATAAACCTTTAAGTAAACACTTATTATGTTTCCAACTTGTAAACCGCATATTAAAACATATTCATGAATGTTAGGTTGCTGTAATGCTCCAGTTATTGTATAACAGTTATTGTATAACTGTTGAAGTTATACAATAACTGTTTTCTATGGTACGGTTACTGTACTGAGTTGTCAATCAGATTTATTAGGAAAATAATAAGCATGTAAGGGTAATTCAACGTAATATCCTTCCTATCATATGCAGATATACATTCCCAGAGATGATAGCAAATGTATATATATATATATATACATTTAAAGAATCCCTTTGTACAGACTACAGTGCCGGCAAATAAATCAGGGGAAAAAAGAAGTTCATGAGAAATGGAGCAATCTGTTAAACCTGCTTTTCCACAGAATAAAACATGTGATGTAGGTGCTGGCAGATTATGGCAGGACATGAGCATGTGTCCCCAGCAGGCACGTGGCTGAGATGAGCTGGTGCTACCTGGCACGGCTGAATGGACCTCGTGCCCGTTCCTGATATCCCACCACATGGGCCTCTCCTCATCTACATGTGCACTGCTCCCCTCTTACCCTGGCCCCACCCTGATTCATTTCCAACTCGTACGAGAAGAGATAGGAAATCAAGTGAAAACATTTTTAGATACATATTATCTCACAATAAACAGAAAATGTTTACATTTAATCATTATTAACCCTCCCATCTTGTCAAACATTTCAAATGTAACCTGAGTCCAATAACTCCTCCTGGTGCTCAATAGAAGAGGATATATTGCACTATGCATATCTTTCTCTCATAGACCATCATACTACTTCAATTATTCATTTGAAACATCAATATTTGCATCAAGCTCTTTCTTGGTTTTCTTGTTGATGTGATTATAATGACATTTTACAACCAGAATATTCTTCAGATGACCCAAACAGCTTAGAAGATCAGCAAACCGTATAGCTAGTTTCAGTATAGCCAGCAGCACAACAATCACTATGTTAAACACATCTGTCAAGTCTTTAACAAGCTGTCTTATCTCACCTTTAGACATGGCTAAACGGTACAGCCTATACGCTAGCGAAGATTACACAGCACTAATAGTACCAGCGCTGTACGGTTTTTAAATATCAAATTGACCTGAGGTTACCTGATCTCAGGCTTGGTCGGTATACAGACGTTGCTTCAGAGTTTCTGTCCTTTTGTTTTAATGCAGCTGATTTTTTGTGACTTCCTGTTGTTGCACCTTGACTTTACCTGAGAAATGCAACAGATTGATGTGGTCTCAAAGGTGTTTATTACACTTCTTAAAAACCCAGAAAAACGGCTGGAAATGTTTTATTTTATGGCTGGGTGATTTCCCTAATTGTTTCCATTGAAAAACACTCCCCGGGTTATGCTAGCAATTACTTGGATTGACTTTATTGGAAGTACCAGTTAAGCATTGTTTCCTTTTCTCCATATAATAGGTACCAAAGGACATATCTCCTCTAGACAACTTTGTATATGATTATTTTATTATTGTGTTTTGTGCTGTACTGTGTAATACTTGTTTCCCTTGGATACAGAGAAGGCTTTCTCTCAGCTCACAGCTGTTATTGAAATAAACATAATCATATTTACTTAGTCTGACTGAGAGCAGAAAATAAATTAGTCAAATGGTAACCTTTGCAAAGGAAAAGTATTCAATTTCCCCTGCCTTGACAAATCTAAGGTACTTGTTATTGGCTTGTAAAATTCAGGATATTGAAGTATAAAAACCTAAATGCACTTTTTTGTTTTATCACATACTGTAATAAATATCTCATTCTTGAACTTTACCTTCACCACTAAAGATAGAATTTGTGTAGCACTCTCAGATATAACGCAGTATTCAGTACAAAGTACCTCCTTTTGTAGTATACATGTAAGTGGCTCCAGGCTCATCTGCTGTTCTTTTTGTTTTTCATGCACAAAAAAGCATATTGAATCCCTGGAAGCCACAATTGGAATTAATTTGAAGGGAGAGTGGGAATATGTGTGATGCCTAAATCAGGTTGTGTATCACTGATGATGCAACACATTATGATGAATTTCATTTAAGAAATGAAGTTGCTCTTCACTTTCTTTTCCTCAAAGTCCCTCTTGAAACGATGATAACCTAAGTTTGACATTGCAACAGAAAGTATTGGCTTTTAAAGCTGTGTTACAGGATATGTTAACTTTGGGCAGATACAACTATTCACTAAATAAGGAAATGGAGGATCTCTGTGAGGTCACACGTTTTAGTTTTCAAGGTTTAAGTAAGATGGTTCTCGAAGTTGTGTTCCTATCTAAGATTGTTTGTTAATGGACAGGCCACCATGTCTAATTATTGTGTTTAGTGTTGTTTATAGTGACTTTGTTTTATTGCTCTCAGCTTTCATTTGTAGCTGCAGTGACAGTGAATCAATGGCCCTCTTTAATTGTAGGGTTGGAATAGCAGTATCAGTGATCTTCTGGCTGAGAGGATACTGTGAACACAACTGAGCTGCTGTACATTTGTCACAGAGTAAGCAGCAAACAACAACCTATTGTCTCTCAGAATTCTCACCGTAAAGAAGTGAAGAGGATTCATTTATGTCGCTGGAATCATGGGAGGCAATGACAAGTTAGTTCTTCATTAGTAATACAGCTGAAACTCCAGTTACTTTCATTATTTATTCATCTGACCATGATCTTTTCCAAATGAATTGTTTGTTTAAAAATCCAATTATATTTAGTTTAATAAGATATAAAACATAGAAAAGCAGGAATTATCCACAGTGTATTCAACAGAGTCCTTATCTTAACAGCTTCCAAGTGATTGATCGATTTACAATCTCCTTTTCAGAAAACCCCACGCTTACACATTAGAATACACATTTGAAATGTATAATTATAGTATCATGATAATAACTGTTTTAAAAACCACTTTCTCAGTCATTTAAAGTCTGTTGTGGAGAGTGATTAAGCATTTTGTTTGATCACATTGTGCTCAAATTCGTCATTAAAACCACTGTGTCCCTGTGTGGGATGTGAACACTAGTATTTCAAAGGCTTGTTACATTAGCTGCATAAAGGACAAGAGCAAACAAAAGTCCAAAAAACTCAAACAGACCTTGACCTTTGACCGTGTGGTCTGGACTTGTTTGCCTTGCTCAGTACAGAAGTTCTGCAAGCATAAGAAACTAGCCATACTTTCTAGCTTTTTTATCTCAGCCGGTGATCATTTACAGCGAAGTACCATTCATGTTGGGTTATGTATTGCAGAAGTTTTGCTGAACAAATAGAATTAGTGGGAAAATGAGGTCAGGTCTTGGGTGCTGGAAGTCACTGTGTCAACAGCAGAGCTGAGTCATTGCTACACTGATGTTGTACTGACAAATATTGCATATAAGGATTCATGACGCCTATCATTGATCTCAGAAATGTCCGTACATTATCACAGGAACAGCTGTTTTAGCTAATAGGCACACTGCTCTTTGAAAGTGAAAAGGTGTTGTACATAATTACAATTTAGCAAACAGAAATTAAGGCAATTACGCTAAACACAACTGCAATGTGTAAAGCCCGAACACCTGAAACTAAAGGCCTACCTATACAAAGTGAATCATTCATTGTTCATCACATTTTTGTAAAAGATCTAGAAACATATTTTCTTAAAAAAATTGTGAAATATAGACTACAGCTTGCAACCAACCCAGTCCCATCCACCTAACCCTAACCACTAAGGAGAGCAGAAATAAACAAAACATTTATAAATAACTAATCTGTTTGAATTTGGCAGAAAATGTCCTTACATAGAACCCGCTGACCATAGTTAGAAACTGATGAAATTGTTTTCTGTAATATTGCCTCTTAAACAAGCGAACTCACTTACATGTACTGCTTGTGATTCATGTCCTTTTTCCTTCTTCCCCAGATATTCAAGTTATTGAGCGACCTACTTCATCATAAACATACAAGCCAAAAAATAATAAATTAATAACTTGGATGATGGAACCCGCTCAGTCAGAGATCTTATCCAACGGGAAAAGTCACGACCTTGGAGGGGAAATGGTTGTGCCAATGAAGATGATGCAAGAAGAGGATGTGTAAGTATCTTCCTCTATTTCAAACACAGATCAATGGTTGCCCATTTGTCACTTACACATGGCATTGTTAATGGCATTATAACACAGCATGTGTGATGCACTTTTGACTGTAATACTTTCTGTATTGTTATTTTACCTGTGCGAAAACTAAATCCTGGATTATTTGACCTCAAACTAACTTAAAAAGAGACTATTCGATGTACATAACTTTGTCCCTGGGATGAAAGTTTATAATAATAACCCCGGAAAACTGATCTGAAGAGTGACATACAGTATGACTTACTTCCAGCATTATGTTCACTTTGTGAATTGCATGTTAACCTTGTTTTTTGCTTGCCTCATCGGTTGGATCCTTTAAAAGAAATGGCACTCAAACAGTCAGGTATGTATGTGGAGATTTGTGTGAATGGGTTTTTCAACTGCATATTTGTAACCATGCTTTTGATAATGCATAAAACCAAGAATTTCTTCAGCAGATGTGTGCCTAGTATCCAAAGATAGATAGAGAGACCAATAATTAAAAGTGATACATTTGTGTCCTAGATTTGATGATCCTGATGGAGCGCTGGAGAATGAGGAGTTTTTGCCAAGTGGAGACGGGAAAAAAAATATACATTTCACAGATGTAAGTGAAGTTTACAGACATTGAACAACAGTAAGACTTGACATCAGGTTTTTTTCTTTTTTATATTGAATGCTCTTGTTTTTTTCACCCATCAGTTTGAAGGAAAGACCTCTTTTGGCATGTCTGTCTTCAACCTGGGTAATGCTATTATGGGCAGTGGAATCTTGGGATTGGCATATGCCATGGCCAACACTGGCATACTTCTTTTCTTGTAAGTAAATAAAATAAATATCCATGTTAATTGGTGCCAAAGTATGAATTAGAAGCCATCCACTTCAAACTATCAAACAAATGCAAATGTACTTTTGTTGATGGTTGCAATTCTGAATTGTTCTAAGTTTCCAAACTTTTCAATGTGTTTCTGTGGGCCTGGACCGAAAGCTATACTACTCCACTGGAGTGTGGAGAATGTCAAATGTTTTAATTCACTTGAGAATACGATATTTGCCAACAGCATTATAAAGACCTGAGACTCTCTAATGTACTCGAGGGATGACAATTAAGGAGTCGGTAGATAGGGTGGCGCGAATAAGAAGACGAGTGGTGCTGGTTACTTACAGGAGTGATTTAGTGTCTGTCATGACATCGTGAAACATATCATGTACCGTGATATGCCCTCCCCTACTTATACCCTTTTCCTCAGGCTTCATACACACCCCAGAATAACAGCCCAGAATAACCTTTGTCAAAGGCATCTGGATTTCTCATTTTCAGAATGCTGCTGTCAGAGCATAACCTGGGATGTCTTGGTCATATAGTATACCATATGGTATGTAAGACGCTTTGGATAAAAGCGTCTAACAAATGACATGTAATGTAATGTAATATAGTCTGTGTTTGTGTAGCTGATGAGAGTGAGTAGAACTAGTATTGAAAATATGAGGTCAGTTCAATGCTAGAGCTTTGAAAGAGTAGCTCCTCCAATGATGGATGCTGCAGGTAATTTCAGGTAATAGAATCCCTGTTGGTATTTGGGTCAGCGGTATTCCAACTAAATATGCAGGGACTGGTTTTATGTAAGTGAATCATTGTTATGTAGCATAATGTTCCGGAGGTATTACAGTTGCTATTAGTTGATATATACATTACTTACACATACTATTGGCTGTGTAGCAAATCACCCAATGTTATCCATTAGCTCATTACAACAGATCACAATAAAACTCAAACACATTTACAGACTTTTGGACGGTGTTATGCTGGTATATTTCTATGGGATTACAGGCAAGTGGATGTTTTAGGGGAATAGGCCAGAGGCATTCAAAACAATCTTAATTCATGGAAAGCAAACAGAATAGCTTTTCAAGTTTTTGCAATATTTTCCCGTATAGTCACTTGTGTGTTTGATGGTGTTGCGTGTTTAAATGTCTCTGTCATACACACCTATGTTCTAAAGGTTTGGTACTCTTTTGGACTGCCCACTTTATTCGTAAGAGAACCCTTGATCCATCGGACATACAAATAGACATTCTCATTCCTCGTCAGCATATTTCCAATGAGACACAGAAATAGAGAAATCAAGAAGGATCAGTAGCAAGAGGAGAATATTTCAAAGAACACATCGCACTACACGGTATATTTTCTAAAGCATATCTATAAAACAAATGCCCGTTTGTGAGTTTAGTCGAACTTGAGTTGCTTCTGACTTCAGAAAGCTTGGACAGTTTACAGAGCCGTTGCTATGCTTGAGGTGATGGTGAAATATGAGGGCTCGACCCTCATCCTTCTGCCTATACAGACAAGGGCCATTGGAATATTTTCACTACAGTTGTGACACAAGATACAAACACTTTATAGAAATACTGGGAAAGGTCTGACAAAGCAGATAGATATGGGATCAACCTCTGACCCTTGCTGACCTGAGACCCCTGTGCTGTCTTGACTCTTCAGGAGGAACACTCTATATCTTTGTGGTAATAGAGTTTTGTCTACGACTCTCGTTTCTGTACTTTGTCACAGGTTCCTTCTGACTGCAGTAGCAGCTTTGTCATCTTACTCCATTCATCTGCTGCTCAAATCCTCAGGCATTGTGGGTAAGCCTTGGGTGTTGTCTCTGCTTTTATTTTTACATATTATTGTGTTGAGTTGTGTTATCAGAAATATATGTATACATAATTTTACATGACATGTATCCAACTTTATGCAACCAGAATAATCCAAAGTGACATAGATATCTGATTAATGGTTCCTGACTATTAATCAAGCAAATTATTCCCAAAAAAAGGACTCAAAACGTAATCGGACTACCTTTATTTATACTATTGCAGTCAATTTGCTTATTCCAGTTGTACAATCAAATACAATTATTACAATTGTTTACATCTCCTACGGATTTGTATAAAAAAAATGTAGTTCCCAGTTTACTGAACTTCTTTAATGGATTCGATTTATTATAACAAGGCTAATTAAAAAATAAGTGCATTCTATGATCTGGTGTGTCCATGTTTTCTTGTTTTAAAAAAATATGAAAACTATGAAATGTACAAATGGTTTTAATCCAACATTCACAAATAACTTTTTGTTGTTGTTGTATTTTATTGTGTTGCTCAAAGGCACTTATCAGCCAACATAACTGAGTAAATACTAATGTAATTGCAATCTGTTCACAGGAATTCGAGCTTATGAACTACTTGGATACAGGGCCTTTGGCACTCCTGGAAAAATGGCTGCTGGTATAGCAATCACTCTGCAGAATATTGGAGGTAAAGGGCTTTAAAATGACTGATATGATTAACCAATAAGAACAAGCTAAATCATTCTTTGGTAAAGGTGGACTTTAAAAGAAATGTAGCTCTAAAACCTTTTGAACGTATTAAAAAAAGAGTTGAATTTGATGATAATATACCACCACTCTTCCAAATTGTATAAGATCACCTGATTGCTTAATCACACATATATGACCTTGGTTTCCTCAGTAGTAGCTACCACTGATAGTTACACACAAATTATGTGACTTGGCTTTGCCGATGTCTATTTGCTCAGGAAGCACACAGGCATGCTGGGTCAAATGTTCACCTTTTGTCTGTCTTTTCTGTTATAGCTATGTCCAGCTACCTGTACATTGTGAAATCGGAGTTACCGCTGGTAATCCAAACTTTCCTGAAGGCAGATCCCGAATCTCAGTGAGTATGATCACTTTAGTGCTGCTAGTGAAAGGCGCGTGATACCTGCCAGCTGTCCAGGCAGTGTGTGCCAGGTCAAGGGGCCTGGCACACACTGTGGACAGAGAATATATCCATTTTGCACCATTCATTGATTCGGTCAGCTTGGGGGTGTGATGAAAATGGCTCCCTGTAATTGGCTAAACTGCAGGGGGCCCATGCTTGGGTACTATCTGTCAGTTATGTCTACACACAACCTAAACCCTCAGTGCTGTCAGCTTGTGAAGGCAAGCAGTGTTTACGTCAGAGCCATGCCACAGACACAGACACTTTGAATAAGGCCCGGAAAACTGAAGTGGATTCTAGCTGCCTGTTCAAATCTAAAAACAAACCATGTTCTCAGAAGGGATTGCAGCTACGTTAGCAGTCACTCTTTAAAAATCTCAGGCCTGAAAAATAAAAATAAACTTCAGAAATATCTGACAGCAACCCATCTCACCACACTTGTGTTTAACCTGTTGCAGCTAAACATATAGGCAGCCCTCTTAGGTATCTAACATTCAATTCAATGCATAATATATCCTTTACAGTAGACATGCATATACTCAATTGTCCAACTATCATTGGGTGAAGTGTTTTTTCTTTATTCCCTTTTAGAAAGCTCTTTCATAACCATTCTGAAGGGCACATCATTGGCCTTTATCATGCATTCATTTTGGAGCAAGATACACTTATATCTGTTTGTGTGAATTCAATCAATCCATCAATGTTTATTTATATAGCCCAATATCACAAATGTTACATTTGTCTCAGTGGACTTCACAGTTTGTACAGAATATCAGTATGACAATACGACACCCTCTGTCCTTAGACCCTCACATCGTAAAAGGAAAAACTTCCAGAGAAAACCCACAGTTTAAAGGGGAAAATGGGAGAAACCTCAGGGAGAGCAACAGAGGAGGGATCCCTCTCCCAGGACGGACAGACGTGCAATAGATGCCGTGTGTAAATCAAAGAGACAATACATTTTACAGCGTAGGTAGACCAAATGTTTGGAAAGACCAAATGTTTGGAAATGCACGTGTCTATAATAATAAGATGAATCCACGAGGATGTCAACAATCCTGTGGGAGCCATCAGGGAAGTATGATGAGAGTCAGGCAGGACCACAGCGAAGTCCAGGACTCAGATCCAGAACTCAGGATAGAGGATCCAGGACACAGGACCACAGCAACAGGATCAGCCTAGACTCAGGATCCCGGCGTAGATATAGACACAAAAAATAAATGTGGGGGAAGCTGGGTTAATCGGAACATGAGAGTACACAGGTACAGACAGACAGAAGGAAGAAGTAAGGTGTCCCCCCCGACAGTCTAAGCCTATAGCAGCTAAACTAACGTGTCTACGTACATGCACTCCCTTAGGATAGGTTGAGGGATAAGGGGTAGCAAGTAAGAAGTAAGGAACAGAGGTGGAGAGGAACAACGTGTCTACGTACATGCACTCCCTTAGGATAGGTTGAGGGAAAAGGGTAGCAAGTAAGAAGAAACGGAGGTGGAGAGGCACACGCAGGGAGAAAGGTCCCCACTGGAACCTTAATTGGAATTGGTGAGAGGTACAGTAAGGAGTAGGTCTGTGGCTACGTTCCACACTCCTCGGCCGGAATAGGCCTCTCTGCAACCTGTTACCCTCTAATAGAACCTCGAGAGGTCAGAGAGGGGAAAGGTTTTGGATAAAGTTTTAAATATAAGATCTTAGTTTTTAGGATTTAAGTGAAAGAGTAAGAACTAAAATGTATAGGTGAAGAGGCACAACGTGTCTACGTCAATGCACTCTTATTAGATTATTTTATTTTATCACTATAAGCTTTATCAAAAAGGAAGGTCTTAAGCGTACTCTTAAAAACGGATAGGGTGTCTGGCGCCCGAACACAAACTGGGAGCTGATTCCACAAATGTGAAGCTTGATAAGAAAAGGCTCTGGCTCCCATTGTACTTTTAGAGACTCTAGGAACAACCAACAACCATGCATTCTTGGAACGCAGTGCCCTAGTAGGACAGTAGGGTATAATGAGTTCTTTAAGGTATGATGGCGCCTGCCCATTATGGGCTTTGTAGGCGAGAAGAAGAATTTTACATTCTATCCTATGTTCTATAGGGAGCCAGTGCAAGGCAGCCAAAACTGGAGTAATGTGGTCCCTTTTCCGAACTCTAGTTAGTACACGTGCTGCAGCATTTTGAATCAGCTGAAGCGACTTAACTGACTTTTTGGTACACCCTGATAATAAAGAGTTACAATAATCCAGCCTTGAAGTAACAAATGCATGGACTAGTTTCTCTGCATCGTTTTGAGGCAAGATATGCCTGATTTTTGCAATGTTGCGTAGATGAAAGAAGGCGGTCCTTGAGATTGATTTTATGTGGGCGTTAAAAGATAAATCCTGATCAAATATAACACCAAGGTTCCTTACAGTCTCACTTGAGGCCAAATTAATGCCATCCATAATTAGTATATCTTTAGATAATTTGTTTCATAGATTCTTTGGGCCGAGTACAATAACTTCAGTTGTAGCCGTGTTTAACATCAAAAAGTTTAAGGTCATCCACGTTTTTAAGTCCTTGAGGCAGTCTTGAATTTTATTTAGGTGATTGGTTTTATCAGGCTTGATGGATAAATATAGTTGAGTATCATCCGCATAACAGTGGAAATGTACAGAATGATTCCTTATATATTGCCTAGCGGAAGCATATATAGTGTGAACAAAATAGGTCCAAGCACTGAGCCCTGTGGCACTCCATGGCTAACTTTGGTTTGCATGGAAGATTCATTGTTGACACTCACAAACTGAGAGCGTTCAGACAAATAGGACCTAAACCAGCCTAAAGCAGTTCCCTTTATGCCAACTATGTGCTCTAGTCTTTGCAATAGGATATCATGGTTGATAGTATCAAATGCAGCACTGAGATCGAGTAAAACAAGAATAGAGACAAGTCCCTTGTCTGAGGCTATTAGAAGGTCATTTGTGACTTTAACAAGAGCTGTCTCTGTGCTATGATGTGTTCTAAAGCCAGACTGAAAATCTTCAAATAAATCATTGTTTTTTAAGTAATTCATTTCAGGGCTCAAATGCTGATTGACACATTAAGTATTACCACTGTCAATGTCTGTGGGTCAAACACACCCAAATGACAGCAGCAGGTGGTGTAACATGGTTGCCAAATACTGAGGCCGAGCATAAGGACAGGTCAGATGGCCAGTACTCGGCACACTGTTCATTTCCACTGGGCACACCTCTTGCAGTTCAGATCTGTGGCGTCAGAAGAACAGGCTGGAATGAGGAACGGGTGGCAGGGGGGCGGGGCTGTCGGTTGCATGGTCACACAAGGAGAAGGTCAGATATTTGGAAGTAGTAGGAATTCACACAGGGCTGTTGTCTTGTCTAGGCTCTATAAAGAAAATCCAAAATAATTCAAAAGATAATTCAAACACTACTAGGCCTTCCCTAACCAAATAGCTTACTTATGAGGCCAAAGTATTGCAAACACATGCTTAAATGCAGAACTTGCAATTTTCCGTTGAAGACTTGTAATTTGACCTGGACTTGTCCTCAATGACTCGAAATCCAATACAGTTTAACTTGGCTTGGATTGGACTTGTTTGACTGGGGTCTTGACCTTCCCATTTGCAGCTCTGGGTTCACAGCAGCTACATTTCATCTCACATGCAAAAGCTTATTTAGCCATTTTATATGACAAGCAGGCTACATTTCTAAAGAGGGCATGACCTGTGGTTCCTGTGACTTCCCCTGCTTTCAAGGGAGTCCACCTCACGCAAGCATGCGCACATGAATGGGCAGAGAATCCAGAACTTCACTCAACCATATCGAAACAACTGAGAACAAACTACCTTACTTATTGGAACAGAAACTCACACACAAAAACATCACCTTATCACCTAAAAAGAGAGAACACTGTGGCAAATCTCGCAGTACGGTGCATATATCCCCGTATGCTGTATGTATGGCAGACAGCTGATCTGACTGGTTGTGTTTCATCAGAAGGTTAAGAATAACAGGATTAAGAGCTTTAACAGGAGCTATAGTCAACACAGGTGGTTCTATATGCAAGGATTTAGGAGACAATGGCCCTTGATGGTTTCTATAAGCTTCCTGTTGCTAGGGCTCATCTCAGTTCTACAGCTACTGATGTTTTAGATGTTCTTTCACTGCTAACTGCTACCAATTATACCAAGATTAAGTATATTATATTAACAGGTCGCCCACCTCAATGACTGACATCTTTTCACATGACTATAAACATACTATTTGTTCATAATAAATAAATACTTTTATTCAAAGTTTTTGCATACAACACAAGGTCACAGCAATAGTATGGCAAATAACGTCATAGAGCCCCACTGTAGCACTAATGTGTGGGCTTTACAAGGCCTATGTTTTATGAAGGGTATTCACAGGAAAACGTTTGTATATTGGGAGGAAGTGCGCACACCCACATATAGCAAACAATGATATATATATATATATATAGGATTATATATTGCATACAATCTTCAATTACATAAAGTGTATTCCAGCACTTCTGTTGAGAGCAACATATCAGACACATTTTCCATGATGTCGGGGCCAACAATGTTCCCAGCAGGTTGCGGTCCGTCTGGCAAATGCAACGCGTCAACCATTTATCCCTTAACAACCAATTGTTGCTCTCAGACCATTTAATTTTAGAAAAAGACCAACAGTTTATCTACATATATAAACATATTTCTTACCGTCTAAAACTTTTTTCCACTGTATTTGTGTCGCTGTCTCTCTGTTAGCTGCATCTCTGTGCCAATGTTTGAAATATTGAGCTCATCAAAGTAAACAATATTTCTCTCCAAACAGTCTGTGGTACTTGAATGGAAACTACTTGGTCGTGATGGTCTCTGCCAGTATCATCTTGCCCCTGGCTCTGATGAAACAGCTTGGTGAGTAACGAGCACATTGGGACCTCTGCTCCCCAGACTAAGACATTAGTATTGACCACCAAGGAATATTAGTCTATTTCTCATCAGATTGCACACACACTGCAATAGACTAATATTCCTTGGTGGTAAATACTAATAGATAAATAGTTGTGGGTCTTAAGCTACTGTATGGAAGTCCAGGTCTGCCAAAGAAACAAACAAAAAAAGCTAGGCATTACATTTTAATTGCTCATGGTAAGTCGTCATGATCAGACAGTAGTTCAACATTATCAGATGCAAAAACTGCCAGGCTCATTCATTTTGATTTAGCTTAGTTTTTACTACACATCATTTATCTTTTTGCAGTTGAAATCGGCTTCTAGTTTTTTGTTCCTGAGCCGTAGTTTCTGCCTCCTGGGGTTAACGATGTCCTTGAACTTTTCTGCCTCTCTCTCTGTATTCACTCAGGCCTTTATGTGAATTCTGTCAACAAGTTTAGACCCTTACGCTGTTGTACGTTTGCAAAATATATATTTTGTATACATGGGTATAACACTTGTTTATTAGGATTATGTTTTATTTAGACAAAGAGCCAATTTATATAATGACATTTTGATGGAGCTGTGTTACCTTAAAGTCAAGCAATTAGTGTGTGTCTTTATCCCCCGCTGGCAGTGGAAACAGCAGGTGCCCAATTAGACATCATTTTCCCTGAGTTGATCCCATCCTCAATCTGAGTTACTCATTAATACATGAAATACATGCTCTTTGGGTCTCACAGTGATTTGAGGTGATGTAGACGCCTCATTTATAGAACAGTGGGAAGCCTTCAGACTGTAAGCTTTGTGAAGTTCATGTGTAACTAAATCAGTTTGCAATACAACACATGAAGGTCAAATGGATCAGGAGCTGTGACATTAATGGCCCTTTTATCTTCATGTGCAGGTTACCTCGGCTATACCAGTGGATTTTCCCTCAGCTGTATGGTGTTTTTTCTCTCTGCGGTAAGTCGGTCCAGCTCACATTGTAGCACCTCATCACAGTAACTCTTCACAAGGAGGCGTATTTGTTCTGGCATGTCATCTTGGCACTCATGTTTCTCACTTTCCCACCCTCATCCCTTTCCCACCCTCTTCTCTATTTTCAGTGGTATGTGGCTATCTTTGATAAGGCGAATAAACAAGCCTCTTAATATGCATCATAGGTTGACCGTAAAAAGTACTTTAATCACACTTATTTGGTGGCTGACCCTGACATATCCTTTCACGCACCTTGTCTTTGAGACTCTCTCTTTCCTTCTTTCGCATCCCTCTGCAGGTTATCTATAAGAAGTTTCAGATTCCCTGCCCATTTGAAGAGTTCTCAGCCAACAGTACTGCTGAGCACCTCAGCCTGAATGTCTCAAGTCACGGCCACGAGTACAACAACGGTCTGGTTCACGAAGACGACTGCACTCCACGCTTGTTCAAACTCAACTCACAGGTAGGAAGCCGAGGTGCAGACAGTCTGCTTATCTGGATTGTTTTTTAACATTAAGTCCACGAATGTCAATGTCTGCAGAGTTCCCACAGTTATTTTGGTAGGCTTGGTTGCTCTGCTAATCACATGTTAATGTGTTCTTCACAGACAGCATACACAATCCCCATCCTGGCTTTCGCCTTTGTTTGCCACCCTGAGGTCCTCCCCATCTACACCGAGCTCCGCAAGTGAGTCTCCCTTCTGTAACCTGTCAATATTATAATAATATGTCATTGCATTTACACTTTCAACTTTCTGATTTCAGTCCAACGCAGAAGAGGATGCAGAAGCTTTCCAACATCTCAATCTTAGTCATGTACACCATGTATTTTCTGGCAGCTCTCTTTGGTTACCTGACCTTTTTGGGTGAGCAACTTTTATTCTTTCTCTTAATTACATTAGAAACATTTAAATGTTATGTAAGTATCAGTAAGTATAGTTATATCTTACTGTCAAAAGATACACAGTAAAGCAAAAGGAGAGCTGAATTCGCTTATAGAGAGAGATGCTTTTTGTGAAAACTTCAAAGTGACTTTGTGATCAAATCCCTACATCAGGGGTCCCCAAACTTTTTCCTGTGAGGGCCACATAACTTTTCCCTTCTCTGATGGGGGCCGGGTCAGTTTGTAACAGAAAAAGTGTGACGATCGCATGGGTGTCTAAACGTAAACATTTATTGTTTTCTAGAAAGCCATACATAACCAAATATTAATAACCCTTTCCGGGATCTTCACAGAAAAAAAGTCAGGAAATAAATAATAACACTATTAATGAAATAAATAACACTTTATGAAATAAATAATAACCAAATAACCCTCTCTGGGTTCTTCACAGAAAAAAAGTCCATTGAAAATTACTGTAACTTTCTGTTGTGCCGTGCACAATCTTAACAGGTAAAAGTTTAGCTTAGTTGTCAGAGCAGAATCTCTCAAAATAAACGTGGATTTACGTAAAAAAATAAATAAATTCGGGGTTTGGGTGTTTTGTTTGATTTTAAACAAACAAAGTCTTGGCTTTCAGAATATGAAACTTTTATTTCCAATTTATTTATTTCTCACTCGCAATCTGCTCTTCCGCAGCGCCGCCCCCCCCTCACTCCGCTGAAATTATGAATGTAAGAGTATAGTAATCATAGATAACACTGCAGGGTCCGTTACAGTTTGTTTTCATCTGATTTCAATTAAACAAAGTCTTGGCTTTCAGAATATTAAACTTGTTTCGGCAAATTCAGATGATAAATACAACTTTGAAGCTTCGGCATAATTACAAGCGGAGAACGGCAGGCATAACAACAGCCGGTGTTTCTCGTGAGTGTTTTCCCCGGGAAACAAACACAATACACACAAACGCAAAATTACACAAGCACACACACTCACATACACACGTATACACACACACTCGCAAGCTTCCCCTCCAAACGAAAATATCTTCCCTCGGTAGTATTTTGATCATTTGCTCCGCTAATAATCAATCAGATCGATGGATTCCAGAGAAGAGACAAATTTGAAGGCCTTTTTCTCAAAATGATGACTCGGTGACAGTCATTATATAATGTGACATATTTCGCTTAATATTTGAAGTACAAAAACAATCCTGAAAGCTAGGAATCTCGTCTTTCCAACAGTGTATACAACTCAAAAGGTGTCTTCGGGTCAATGCGACTGATTTCGATAGAGCAGGTCACAACATTTTGACAGGGGCTAGTCTAGGATTCGCGTGGCCAGACTGAAAAAAATAAATAAATAATAATAATAATTAAAAAAAATCATAATGCGTCTCTGGTATTGTTCAGGGGGCCGGGCCAAATGTGGAGGCGGGCCGTACCCGGCCCGCGGGCCTTAGTTTGGGGACCACTGCCCTACATGATCAAAAATCTCTAGCATTACATTCAAGCCTTGTGGTGAGTAACATGGATAGTATGCCTTATAGAAAAAAAGAAGAAGTTTATTTTGTGCTTACAAATATATAACAAAAGGAATGTACCTATAAACAAACTGTAACCAAGTTTCCTGGGAGGGTACACTAAAGAATCAACAGACAATACAAACATTTTATTTATAACACCATTACATTGAATATATCATACAAACAATTTTTCGAACAAATCTCGAAGCACCCATCATATATTATTACCTACACAATAATCCAAGACAACTTTAAAATTACATTCATTACATTTTAAAAACATAGATCAGTAGTGTTTGCTCCAGTCTGGCCAATTCTATAATTGTGTCTGAATTGGGGATCTACAGGGTCTGACATTTGATGAAAAAACGATTTACTTACCCTAATTGCAAAATGTGTATTGTGGAAAAATACGGTGGTTGCAGTTATGTATTTGTAACCCACTCAAATAATGCCAGTGAGTAGAAAGCTATTGCCTGCATTGTTCTTCTCTTCCTACTCATAGAGCCTTAGCTCCCTCTTGTGGTGACAATGTGATGAATTCTCTTAACATGAGAGAAGTTGACTAACAAGCTTTCTACCTTTTTTCTATTATTTCAATAGGCAACGTGGAACCTGAACTGCTGCACACTTACAGCCGGATTGATCCTTACGACACTCTGATCCTGTGTGTGAGAGTGGCCGTCCTCACAGCTGTGACGCTGACCGTCCCCATCGTGTTGTTCCCTGTACGTTTGTTGATGATTTCTTCCCTGCGATGCTTAATGCATATGATATTGTAGTGTTTTGTCCTCATTGAGTCCTCTACCTGTCTCTCTGCAGGTACGTAGAGCCATCCAGCATATGTTGTTCCCCACTAAGTCTTTCAACTGGCTGCGTCACATTGGCATTGCTATGGTTCTGCTTACCCTGATCAACATGCTGGTGATATTTGCTCCCAACATCCTAAGCATCTTCAGCATCATTGGTGAGTACAGATCCGACCATAGATCTGAAACTGTATCAAAAGTAACAAAGTAGTGTGATGGGCATTAATCAATTAATTAAAAAACTGTACTGCAGAAGGCCCTTCTGGGGATTTCTATGTTATTAGCTCCTCCACTTAATGTTAAGATTTATATATAGGAGGACTGTCCAAGAAACAACCTCACCATTTATTGAGGGTATAATTAAGGAACCTCTCAGAGAGCAATGGGAAAGACACATTTGAAAGAGATTAAATAAAGATAAAATAAAATAACAACAAAGACAGTATTTTTTGTGTAATCCTTCTGACAGACAGACAAAAACTAAAACTGAACATTAGAAAAATAACTGCATTGCAAATAGCAGTAATCTCTCCTAACGGTCTTACTTATTCATCCACTAGTTTCGACAATAGTTGATATTCTACATAAATGATGTGATCATGGCAGTGTTTGTTGTGTTTCAAGCTTTCAAGTTCCTGACAAACAAAGTACATAAAAGCAAAACTAAAACACTTGACCAGCTCATGTTTGGTCACGGACGACCTGATGACCTGAGTCAATATTAATGTCACTCAGTGTCTTCATGTTTTACAGGTTAGAAGTCAAAGTTGAAAACAATTATGTCAAAGGACTGCCAAGGGCAATGTGAAAGCCTCTGGTTCTGCTTTGATAAACATGTGCATGCAGATGATACAATATATGGATCTGTTTTGTAAATTGTTAGGGTTCACAATTTCAGTTAATATCTGTGTTATTTTTTGCTTAACAGCTGAAAAAGTATGTAAACTGTCAGATTATGATCACATCAGTCATCTTATCATTCCAATTCAAAAAATAAATATCCTTAAATTTGAAGTTAGTCTAGACAAATGTTTGTAATCTGTCCTGATATGTTCATGATTGAAACAAAAATGTTTTCAACCTTAGAGATGTACTTTGGCTAACTGTTACCACTGTCAGAACGTTTCTGTTGCAAGTTACATAGCCTACTACATGACAGTAAACATAATGTCAAAAATAGACTGCACCTTTAAAAACGTCATTAGAAAACTGAAAAGGATTAGATTTACAGTACATAGGCTATGTTTCATCTTCTTGTCGGTGCAGTGCTGTATGCTCTGTGCCTAACCAGCCCTTTCTCTCTGTCTCCTTACAGGTGCCACGTCGGCTCCATGCCTCATTTTCATCTTCCCTGCTGTCTTTTACATCCGCATCGTTCCCAAAGAAGATGAACCCATGAATTCTGTTCCTAAAATAATGGTGAGGCCTTGAAGTCATTCTCTCTTTATTGATTCGTTAAGTTAATTTGATGATTATCCTGTGTGATATAGGCTTTCTTCTTGATAATCACTGTCTGTGCTCCTTTTCTCAACCTCTCAGGCTGCCTGTTTTGCTGCTTTGGGGGTCATCTTCATGGTGATGAGTCTGAGCTTCATCATCATCGACTGGAGCACAGGGGGCGGTCTCGCTGCTGGAGGCCACTAGATGCTGCCTTAGTGTGTGAGCTCCAGACAGGGGGAAACATAACTGGCAATGTAAAGGGAGCTCTGTCACCTTAGTGGAAACACACTAACAGTGTGTTGGTTGGAATCACACTGCTCAAGTTAAATTAACTTTTTGACTGTAACTTAACACATATCTGAACAAAATCCTTGCTTAATGATGTTGTATAATTCAGTTTAGTGCAATTGTGATGCACATTTTATAAATAATCAGGACTATACAGGGTATATTTTTATTACCATCTGTTATTGCGACTTTAATTTCCTCTTTATTTACACACAAACAACTGCAGCTGGTACTGTATAGAAAAAGAAGGAATGCTTGTCTGTAAGGTTGAAGACAGGAAGGCTTCAGAATATGCATGAGAAATAACTATACACAGATATTCATTATTTTCATTGCGATGCACAAAAATACAATAGAACCAGCTGCACTCTGAACTATTTATCACTATAAAACAAAAACAAAAGTGCTTTAAGGCTTTAGAGTGCAGTGACACTTCATTATATGATCTGTCGAGTTGTTACATACTGTGTCACACAAAGCTCTTGTTCCAGATCAACTCCCTTCAGAAACCCTGGTGCCTTTTAGCATTTGGAACAGCACACAAACACAGAGCAACAACAGGAGTATATATTTATTTAGCTACTATATCTTTGTTTTTTAATTTCAAATAGACTATATTTAACTACTGTATATGATAAATACAATAATCCAAATATATCACAATATAGTTTTTTTTGTTTAAGCTTACAGTATATAAATGATGGAAATATTTACGACTGAAGATATTTTAAATGTTTGATAAAATGCAAAGAGCTTGCTCTTAGGGTTATACCTCCTTCATAGAACTTTTAACACACATGCCGAACTTTGACCTTAAATATAAACTCAGTACAGCTACAGCTAGTTTTAACCTAACAGTTCATTACCCCCTTAACATGTTTGTTCCCCCTTTACAAGTCTCATTCAGTTTTTATAAATTCACAAACCAAACTTTATACCAAATTAAGATCTTAATATGTACCTTCAGGTTTAAACAATTCGTTGAACTTAAATGACACATCTAGTCAAAATCGAAATGTTAAATGAAAGGAATAATTGGGGATATTTCCTTATTCACTTTCTTCGAGAGTTGCAGAGATGGGAAAATTAAAACCACTCTTACATATGTGTGCAGCAGATACATACAACCAGGAGATGGTAACAAGGGGGGAAACAGCCTGGCTCTGTCCTGGGGTCAAAAGCCTGGCAGCACCTCTAAAGCTCACTATCAAAGACTTAAAATCCGGGAGTCACTTACCTCTAGTGAAACATCCAGTAATGCAGAGCAGGTTTTTGACTAAGGACAGCAGTATAAAGCAATGCACATATTAAATAACGTATTCAAATGAAAACACACAACTAAGGGTCATTTAGGGTCATATTTTTTAAAGATAATTTAAGTTAACCCAACCAAGCTAAATGGGTTCTTAACAATTCCTGGCCACACAAAATTGATTTGTAAAGATGAACCCACTGGTGGGACTGCAAGAATTTAACAAGTTAATTTTTATTAATTTGAAGATGTATTATGCTTCTGTGATTCCTTCGTAACTTTGTTTCCTTACTGGTTTTTAGTATATTGATCTGCTTTCACGCTTGTTGACTGTTTAGACTTGCGGTTAATGTTTCGCAGTCCAGTCCGTCCTGTAGTTGGTTTGGTGAACACAGGGATGTTCATTCTGACACTATGTTATTGTGATTCTGTACATTTGGCATCTTAAAGTGAAGTGTATTGAGGTGAAATCCTGTGATCTAGTTGTTAAATTGTTATATTAGTATTATGAAGCCCTTTTTAAACATTTTACATGAAACAATGTTTAGTTGTTTAATTGTATGGATGTGGATGGATACTTTAGGTGAATGTTGCTTCTCACAATATAACTACAACTTGCATATAAATTAACTTTTTACAGATTACAGGAGATTTCGTTTTACATAGAAACCACAAATGTGTTTAATAACAGCAGAAAAGGTTTAAGCCTAAGAAAAATAAAAATGTGCTGCTCTTTCCCCAAAGATCTTATATTTTATCACAATTCTAAGGCTTCAGAAAAGTCCTATGCAAGTCATCACTTCTTTCATTATATTTATGAATATCATATTTGCAGTTTTCTTTTTTACAGATAAATTATTTACCACAGCCGAGGAAATATGCACACACCAAACTCCGTCCCTTGTTTTTTCACAAGTGTTTGCTGTGGTTGTTGTGGGGTTATTGAAGGTTTAGTTTTTGTCACGTTGAGTGAATGTGTTCTTCACTTTTAGTGATCATGCCAAAATAACAACTGACTACCTACTGCATTGAAATGCCTTTAACTTTCAAACAGATATCACTGTTTCAATACCACATGCAGTATTTCAAATATGCATTCTTCATTAACCAAAAAAAACAACAATGTGAAATTTTATTATAGCTATTGTTTCAGACATATCTTTTTGGAAATGACACTATGATAAAATGATAATTAGATATATGAATTTTGGTGAATAAAATGCGGCTTTATATAAATAATGTATATAAATGTAAACCTTTTATATCGTGATGCATATTTACAGTAGCTTGTGTAAATAGCAGGGACTGCTTTAGTTTGGCAATAAAATAATTGTAGATGTTTTTACATTGCCTCTGTTGTCATCATTTCCCCTTCACTAAAACCAATATTTGTTTTAGCAGCACACATTATAGGGGAATGGGTTTAAGACATGTAACATATCCGCCGTACAGGTTTTTGGTGTGTTGCTAATGGTTTGTACCCGATAATTTATGATCGACAATGTAGGAGTATACTAAATTCATCCCAAATAAACATAGTTATGTACATGATTTAAGAAATTGTTTGGAAAGTGTTCTTATATCTGTCGAGGCTAAGCTATGTTGACTTAAAAAAAACATTAGACCCAAACTTTAGGTTGTCATGATCCCTCAATGCTGACCTTGTTATGTCAACATTCAGCAAGTTTTTGCTATAAGACATAGACAATACTTATTTAATATTTGATATGGGAAAAACAGCAGACAAACACTATGTTTGTGTATTTCTGACACCTAAGGCATTCATTTATATGTTCTGCTACACTCAATAACTTGTTTACCAACAACTATGGCTGGGGTAGTGTGTGGTCATCTACCAATCAGAAGGTTTGATCCCAGCCCCTGCAGTCAACATATCATTGTATCCCTGGGAAATCTAACTCACTTAACCCCAAGTTGCTCTTGGCATGGCCAACAGTGTGTAAATGTGTGTGAATGTTAGTCAACCCTGAGCATACGGCACCTTATGGCAGCCTCTGCCTCTTTATGAATGAGTGAATTTGTAAAAGAGCTTTTAGGGGTCGTAAATGCAGTCCACTAACCATTTACCGGAAGACACCTAAAAGAGTCTCAGAAAAGTGGGAGAGCAACACTTAGTGTAGTATAGAAAGGTGAATTAGCAATACAACATTTTGAATTTCACACATTCACTTAGTATATAACCAGGGTTGTCACTTGTCAGATAATAATATTACATTTAAAGCTCATAAGCCTTTTTTCAAATTAAGCAAAAAATGCCTCTTATGTCTATTATTGTATACCCTTATTCACAGAGTATGGCCAAGCAACGTTCATCTACCAGAGAACAATATCTACTAATGTCCATTTGGGGGCGCTATTAACCAACTCTTCTGTCAGCATGAGAAACTGGTATTGTATTTATAAAATAAGCCCGATAGCCATTTTAATATCCCTTCCTGAATCCTAACGAAAGAAAATCCTGCTACTGCACATTTCGTTCAAAGTTAGCTGTATAGCATTAGCACCATGTTTTCTGAGAGGCTTCGTCCATGTGAGCTGCAGAGGACTGGCGCAGCGCCCACTGCAGTCTGCACACGGCACTGCTGAACGCACGCCTCACTAGCCTGCGCTAATTGGTTCCACGCAGGCTGCTCACGTCTTTGGGAGAGCTCACCTGTTTTAATTGGGCTATCGCGAGTTGTCCAAGTGACGTCGGTGCGACTGGTCGACAACTTGTAATCGTCAATGGGGCATGAATAAATTACATATCTGAGGATAACAACCAAAGGCACTGCCGCATTCGTGCTGCCCACCAGGCCGACAAGACAGCTGAGACCGTGTGCAGCACCGGAGCAGCAAGCACAGGCATCTCAGTCTGTGAACGGTGGCAGGACAGAGGGCTGTGAGCGTTTCGATATGGACCTGGCCTGGTTGTAAGAACCAAATGATTTGGGTGCATCTGCCTCATCTTTGAGCTCACACTTGCATAGGAGAGCAGGTACACTGACTTTTTAAGCCAGGGTAAAAACTCTGGAATCGGTTGAGTTCCTCTCTAGCAGGCAGTGCTGGAGGCAGGAGCTGCTTCATTGTTATTCTTGGCATCGGCTGGCACGCTAAAACCGTCAAAATTGAATCCTTTTTTTCCGCAAGTGGTCGGTGCGCCCCTGCGTTTGGAGCCATGGGTTGTACTGTGAGCGCCGAGGATAAGGCTGCCGCGGAGAGGTCAAAGATGATCGACAAAAACCTCCGAGAGGACGGAGAGAAGGCAGCCCGAGAAGTGAAACTGCTTTTATTAGGTAGGTCACAGCTTGCGGTTGCTCCTCGGGTAATACCATAGACTGTGGGTAATACTAAGTAAATTAAATGAATCCTTGCTGCTGCACATCATCTGCACAGTTGTTGATTGAAATCCAGCAAATCCGCCTGGGGACCACTTGGTTAACTGAAATTAAGTTAACATGAAACGATCTGCCAAGCCTTCATGTAATGCTGAAGAGCAAATACAAATAAAAGGGAAAAATTAATCTGTAGGTGCAAAAAACGAATCCCAAGGGGCACCAACCACCTGCAGTTTCCCCAAATAGCCAAGGCAGAAGCCTTTGCAGATTAGCACAGGGAAGAGAACAAAGATCTTCCTACTGAAACACATCCTGTAATTGTGTTAGTAGTTAGCCGACACAAGTGTCCATTTACTTGGAGAGAAGTCAGATACCATCATGTCAACATGCTACACAGCTCCTCAGGGCTTTGAGCTGGCATTTTGCCCAGGAAGATTATTTGGAATGATCAAAACCAGTGGATCATTTCTAATCATTAACACAGTTACACTTTAGCACTTCTCTGAATACACTTCAGTCTGTTATTAGAAAGAAATACAGCAAACAATGTGTTTGTTTGCCCCCCCCCCACACCCCTTCTACTTTTTACCATGTACACACACAAGTAGCAAACACACACACATTCACACTTGCCCTCTTATCTGATTCAACTGTCTTTTGTTTATCACCATCTCTTGGTCTAGATTTGTCTCTTGTTTAAATGTTCACACAACTAAACTGACAGCCGACAAGTATATTGAAAACCAAAAACTCAAAGCGTGAGAGCTGGTTGGATATGGACGAGGGTCAGTGTGCAAATGAGCTGGTAATACAGCACAGGATCAGGATAAATGCTGTGGGGTGGCTAGTTGTTTTGGGCTGGCTGAACATGTGAGAGAATGCTTCAAAGAGCTGTTGGGAAATCAGGTTTGATAAGTCAAAAAGCCACTTGTGTATCTGCAGTTTCTATGCCATATGTTCTCTCTTTAAATGCAAACTCAAATCATACGTTTGTCAAACCTTTGATATCTGGTATGTGTATCTTTGAAATATTGTATATAATATAATTTCACCGGGGCAGGAGTTGATTCACTGTGAGCTAACAGAGTCAAAGTAAAGGTTATTTGTTCAGCAACAGCTAAACATATTTTTAAGAGCCATTGGTTTTCTGTGGGTGTGTGGGTTTCCTCTGGTTTCTCCCCTCATGCAGTTTAAGTTAGCTGGCTACTCTAAATAGCTTTGTGTTATCACATCAAACAGTATCTATGGGCCTGTTCTTCCTTGGCTTGTTTTCATGGTTAACTTCCTACATCTAGCAGTGGTTATTTATTAATGCCATCTGTCATCTTCAACAAGGTTTTTGGTATGATTAAATCTTTCTTGCTTGGGGATAACGAGACCTTTTTCTTCCAGTAATGTCAAGCATCATGTCTAGACAAATCAGTAAAACGAAACATTATCAAAGAGTGACAGTGATGTATTTCAGAGGGCTAACGGCTCTCATGCTCTGATGCTTTTTAAGGCAGCGTGAATATTTTACAAGGTGTCCAGAGGAATTCAGTCACACAGATTTTGACTACAGGGAGTTGTTTGGTGGTTATGTGCAGGACAGCTTTGGGGTTTTGCTGCATTACTGGAGTCTTGGTGTTGCCAGGCAACCCGCAGAACAGTCCTGCACATAATCGCCTATTTGTAAGACTTGGTTATTGATAAGATTTTATTAATACCAATTCTATTATCCATCCGATTGTTTATCAAGTCCCTTATGGATTCCTGATGCATTGTTGGGTGGAAACGGAGTAGGTTCATTAGCACCTTGCTTTTGAGCCTCTTGCTAAACCATGGCTCCATTCCCCGAGCAAACTTGAACATTTTACTGGGGGCCAATATTGGTACGTCATTAGGCCAGCACACATTACGTAAAAACCATCAGTTAGTTAGGAATAGATCACAGAGAACCTCTTTCCTGAGACCCTCAGTGAAAAACTCCTGAAAAACGGAGCGCAAATAGAAGAAACAGATTCTTGATAACCATCCCAAACATTTGTCAGTTTTACACTTGGGTGTTACCAAACTAATTATATGTTACCTTTTCATCAGTAAACTTTACAGATGTTGGAATTTATTAACAAAGTCAGCCTAGCAGTTTCCCGTCTTGTGCTAAGCTAACTGTCTACTCGGCTTTATAGTTAACTCAAACACAACAGAGCAGTATCAATCTTTCTACTCTCTACAAACATTTTAACAATTATGATAGCGGTCACAGCTGAAGTCTCAGGGATTAGGAACCTTAGAATCTAAATATCTGAAGGAGAACCAAGTTAATAATATGTTAGTTATGCTGTTTCCCGACATTGAGAGCTTTCACATGTCCTTAAACTGGCTGGGATACAACTTTAAGCTATGTTTCAGCCAAGGGCTAAAAAGAAAACTTGACAGGTTCAGAAGAAACTCTTCTCTCACCACTTTCAGCGTTGTAAGCAAACACTGTTCTCATTCATAACACTCCGTTCGATGTCTCACTATGGGATGCGCCTCATCGCGGAGCAAACAGAAGCATCAATCTCATTACGCCAATCCTGATTGGCTGGAGATCTTGACGTCAGCGTCAGGGAAATCACCCCCTATAAGTAGCTTGCGCCACAACGCATGCGCCATTCAAACACCTCTTCTCGCTTCAGAGCACATCTCTATAGTAGCCGGACAAGCTTAACGGTCCACAGACTGAACCCAAATATAACCATTTCGGTCGACGGGCGCTCGCCGGCTACTCCTTCTGCTTCGCAAGAAGACGGTAATACTAACGCCAGTTAGTATTAAAATCGACCTCGCCGTTCTTTCCCCGGAAAGTAAGGTAAGGTTTTGATTGTTCTCAAGCTAGCTACGCACCTGTTGCTAGCTAGCTTCCCCTTACTACCGACACCACGGTAGCGAGGACGCTTTTCTTTTTCTCTCTCACGGAGGAGAAAAGGATTAGAAGTATATTGACACACCAGTCAATATTCTTTGAGAACAAAGGACCCATACCGTCCCTTTTTCTCCGGATTAAGGACGGGTTGGTAACACTTTTTCTCTCAACGACGTACCTGTTACGAGCGGGTCCTCTCCACACCACGAGGCGAACAAGATGGACGCCTCTCCCCCTCACACCAGAGGAGTCAGGGACTCGGAGGCTCGGTCATGCGGCTGCGGGTTGAAGATAGCAGGCACAGACTCACACCAGGTCTGCTCGTCCTGCCTCGGGCTGGAACACCGCCCAGGAGGCTATCGACAACCCCGGCTCGTGCGGGCATTGTGCCCTTTTCACCCGAAAGAGCCTCCACCGACGGCTAGCACACCAAGCTAGCTTGTTGGAACAGGACTCCCTCATGTCCACTGATTCGCCGTTTGGCAATCAAGACACGGGGGCGTCCGCCGCAGAGACTGAGCCCCTCACTGTGTCGGTCTGGGGCTCACTAACAGCGGCAGCTGCGGAACCGGGATCCCACGCCGGGACCCGGTGGCGGCAAGAGACGCGGGAACGGAGCCCCACGCCTCACCAGGCGGGAGCTCCCGGCGAGACCTCACCATGGTCTCGCCCGCAGAGGCTCGGCCTGCTCCGCATACCGCCGATGGAACTGCTGGTGGCAGCCCACCTCCCACCGAGGATGGGTCACCAAGCAGGAACCCCACGCTGCCAGCAAAGGTGGACCGTTTCCAGTCGACCATGACTGAACGGTCCTACAGAGCCGCAGCGTTGTCCGCCAGGGCTCTGAACGTTGTTCAGGATGTGCTTGACATGCCCATCGTTCCCGAGGAGATTTTCGGCTCCGCTCTTGCCTCCATGCAGAGGAGATGCGAGTCGAAAAAGAAGGAGGACGAGGCCCTCCACCTCTGCCTCCCTCGAAGGGCCCAGCTGCTGCCTTCGCAGCGGCAGCCCTTCGTCCAAGCTGCTCCGAACCCTGCTCGGTTCAAAATACCGAAAACGCAGAGGTTGCAGTCCGCCCCTCGTCCCCAGCCCAGGCAGGGGACGAGGGCGAGCTGGCCTAGAAAATCTCCGGTTCCGGCTGCAGCCCAGGCGCAGCCAACCCAGAATTTCCGCCATCAGTCGAGGAAGAAGAAGCGAGCGGCGTGACAGCCCCTCCTTCTCCCCTCTGTGACAGAGCTGGAAGTCTACGGTTCCCCAGCTCTAAATGTGTTCCCGCCGCCTCGAGAGATGCCTCAACACCGTCCTCAAGTCCGCGTAAACACATGTCACACACTTATTGATTTTTCTGTCATAAAACATTTTCCGCTGACGCATCCAGGCTTCGAGCCAAGGGCGCAGCTCGAAAATGAAAAGAAAAACAATAAAAACAATAAACAGTCCGTCAACTGTTCCCCTTCTGAGAGCAGCTACGGCCTCTCTCAAAGGGCGGACAATTGATGGGTCTGTGAAGGCACCACCGTCACGCGCATGCGCAGTGCCGGCTGGGGCTGTAAAGGCACCACCGTCACGCGCATGCGCAGTGCCGGCTGGGGTCGTGAAGAAAAGCCCGCCCCGAGTCCCCAGCCCGGGCTGGAGACGAGGGCGAGCTGGCCTAGAAAATCTCCGGTTCCAGCTGCAGCTCAGGCGCAGCCAACCCAGAATTTCGGCCAGCAGTCGAGGAAGAAGAAGCGAGTGGCGTGACAGCCCCTCCTTCTCCTCTCTGTGACAGAGCTGGAAGTCTACGGTTCCCCAGCTCTAAATGTGTTCCCGCCGCCTCGAGAGATGCCTCAACACCATCCTCAAGTCCGCATAAACACATGTCACACACTTATTGATTTTTCTGTCACAAATCATTTTCCGCTGACGCATCCAGGCTTCGAGCCAAGGACGTAGCTCGGAAAAATGAAAAGAAAAACAATAAACAGCCCGTCAACTGTTCCCCTTCTGAGAGCAGCTACGGCATCTCTCAAAAGGCGGATTACAGGCGGGTCTGTGAAGGCACCACCGTCACGCGCATGCGCAGTGCCGGCTGGGGTTTTTAAAAGCACCACCGCCACACGCATGCGCAGTGCCGGCTGGGGTTGTGAAGGCACCACCGTCATGCGCATGCGCAGTGTCGGTGGGGATTGTCAAAAGGGGGCACCACTGTGTTCAGACACTAGAGGGCCCCATAACACAACAAATAGAGACTCAGAGGGGAAGAGATGTGACATCTCCACTGGCTCTAAGGAGCATGCAGTGGAAGATGCTCACATCATCTGCCTGGGTTTTCAAGACAGTAACACGGGGCTACAGACTCCAATTCGCTGTCACCCCCCCCCCCCTCTTCTCGGGCATTCTGCATTCGCAGGCCCGAGGAGAGTCAGCCCATATTCTGGAGAAAGAGATTCTCTCTCTCCTAGAAAAGAGGGCTATATCTATTGTACCCGCCGAGCAGAGTCAGGGCGGCTTCTATTCCAAGTACTTCCGCGTTCCCAAACGGGGAGGGAACGGAATTCGGCCAATACTTGATTTGAGGGCTCTGAACAAATATCTAAGAAGATATAAGTTCAGAATGCTCACTCACACATCTCTGCTGCGGCTCGTGCGACAAGACGACTGGTTCACATCAGTCGACCTGAAAGATGCGTATTTTCACATCCCAGTATATTACCCACACAGGAAATATCTGAGATTCGCATTTCAGCGGATCTGTTATGAATACAGAGTACTCCCCTTCGGTCTGTCTCTCAGTCCAAGGGTGTTTGTACGATTTACGGAAGCCGCGATAGCCCCGTTAAGACAACAGGGTATTCGCCTGGCGACCTACCTGGACGACTGGCTGCTTCTCGCACAGTCGGAGCAGGAGGCTGTTACGCAGACAAATGTCCTCGTAAAGCACCTGCTCAACCTGGGTTTCATAATAAACACAGAGAAGAGCATGTTGTGCCCCGCGCAGACTATACTCTTCCTGGGTTTACACCTGAACTCGGTGCCCTTTTCAGCTCGCTTGTCAGCGGATAGAGTGAAAGCTTTCAGAGCTTGTCTCGCTCTTTTCCAGCTGCGCAAACATGTTCTCTTCAGATCATGCCTGCGATTGCTGGGGCTCATGGCGTCAGCCATCCTGGTCGTACGACTGGGACGCTTACACATGAGGGAGTTTCAGCGCTGGGTGGCCGCCCTAAAACTAAACCCTGCGCGCCATGGCGCGCGGAGAGTGATGGTTACTGTGAAATGCGTAATGGCACTGCGCCACTGGCTGCACCCGACTTTTCTAGTACGAGGTGTGCCTATGGGTGCTGTCCTTTCACGGAAAGTGGTCACCACGGACGCATGTCTGACAGGTTGGGGAGGTATTTATGAAGGTCGCCCGGTGAGGGGTCTCTGGAGCAGAGACCTCCAGCGGGCGCACATAAATTACCTGGAGCTTTTAGCGGTGTTTCTCACCCTAAAACGCTTTCTGCCTTTCCTCAGGGGACATCACGTCCTCGTGAGGACAGACAATACGACCACGATATGGTATATTAACCGCCAAGGGGGTTTGCGTTCTCTCCAGTTACACACACTGGCGCGCAAACTGATCCTATGGAGCGGTAGACGTCTCCTCTCTCTGAGAGCGACGCACGTACCGGGAGTGAGGAACCTCGGGGCAGATCTACTGTCCAGAGGTATACCACTTTATGCAGACTGGACTCTACATCCAAGGATTGTGAGCCAGCTGTGGGTGCGTTACGGCAGAGCCGCGGTGGATCTGTTCGCATCGAAAGACAACGCTCAGTGTCAGCTGTTCTTTTCGATGCGCGATCTAAATGCACCGTTAGGCGTGGATGCACTCGCGCACAATTGGCCCCCGGGCCTTCTGTACGCGTTCCCACCCCTGGCTCTGATACCCCCAACTCTGGCCAGAGTGAGAGAGCAACGCCACACACTTATCCTTATAGCTCCGCACTGGCCAGCTATGTACTGGCTAGCGGAGATATATCAGCTGCTGTGCGGGCAGCCATGGCAGCTCCCACTACGCAGGGACATACTGTCCCAAGCGGGGGGGGCGATCTTTCACCCACACCCAGAGCGCTTGGCTCTATGGGCCTGGCCCGTGAGTGGTACAATCTAAATACAGTGTGACATGACGCTGACCCTGGCAGCTGCCAAGCGAGCCAGTGGCACTCATGCACTATCTGTACAGTTTTCATGCACTCTGTTTGCCCCAGGGCAAACAGAGTGTGGTTGAAGCCTGACCCTGCCTTTATCTTAAGGCGGTCGGTTCGGGTACCACATTTGACATTAAGGCATCCTCCCCGCCACTGTATTCCTCCGGGGAACAGCGGCCGGATTTGCCGTGTCCAGCCCGTGCTTCACGCACGTACAGGGACAGATCAAGGGTGCTTTGTCATAATGACCAACTCCTTGTGTCCTGGGCTAACCCTTATAAGGGCAAGCCTGTTACTAAGCAACGGCTCTCCCACTGGTCTGTGGAAGCAATTGCTTTGGGGCTCATACGAGTCAGAGTTCGCAGGCACCCTCGGGTCCGCGAGCTCTTTCGACTCAGAGTCTGGCTGCATTCTGGACTCTGTCCAGGATGTCTCCCATCAAAGACATTGGTGCAGCGGCGAGCTGGTCCTCGCCGCTCACTTTTGTCTGCCTCCTAACAGGCTGGACGTTCTGCTCCCAGTGTGACTCAAGCAGTGCTGGGCACCTGGTTGAGTCAGAGCTCTACCTGTTAAGTTCTGGTTGGTTTGGTGATTTTCGAGATAAGCTCGTCTGGCAATACGGGAGCTACAATTTCCCATAGTGAGACATCGAACGGAGTGTTATGAATGAGAACTATAGGTTACTTACGTAACCCCAGTTCTCAGAGTAACATGAAGTGAGATGTCTCACCAGACGGCCCTCCTTGCTATGGTGAAGCGAGAAGAGGTGCTTATTTTGAATGGCGCATGCGTTGTGGCGCAAGCTACTTATAGGGGGTGATTTCCCTGACGCTGACGTCAAGATCTCCAGCCAATCAGGATTGGCGTAATGAGATTGATGCTTCTGTTTGCTCCGCGATGAGGCGCATCCCATAGTGAGACATCTCACTTCATGTTACTCTGAGAACTGGGGTTACGTAAGTAACCTATAGATTTCATCATGTTGCGCCATATCTTTGAGTACTCTATGTAACCGACTGACTAGACTTTATCAGCATTAGAAGCAGAGACAAAAATGCATGTTTCATAATGATGTAACATCTCAGGATCATTACAACTTGATGTCTTAAACACACTATATATATATATATATATATATATATATATATATATATATATATATATATATATATATATATATATATATATATACACACATACACAAATAAATAAATATATATATATACACACACACACATATATACATATATACATACATACGTGTATGCATCGAGGAATTAGTAAGAAACAGTCTTTCCAAGTTGTTACCTGTTTTAGAATTGTATCATATGAAATGTACCTTATTAACAGCCTATTCAAGTGTGTTGGTTTGGGCACACTTGAATTCAGAGGTTCTTCAACTTTAAAAAAACAACAATTATCAAATGAATGGTTGTCAATTAAGAAATTATAATTTGTAATTGCAGTATTATTAAAGCTAGGGCAGCTGCCTTTTGTAGAACAGTACAATTAGGCTAGATTCTGAATATATGTAACCAAAAAAAAAAAAATCCTATCCCCGTTATTCAATCCTCGTGTCAAAGCCTCTCCAGTCTGCCTCAAAACAAATGCATTGCATTGACTTCTGGTGGAGGACAATCTAAAAAAACACCTTAAATAATTATAATGAACGTATACAACCAACATGTCTATACTTACAGCTGTTACGCTAGATACTGTCATATCTGAGGGGCAGTTTCAGTTTCCCTTTCACACAATTTAAACCAGAAATGCTAAGTGAGGATGCACTTTTCCCCCCCTGCTTCTTTCCTTTGAACCCCCCTTAAATGAGCCTTCACTGCAGCCTCTTTAATTCTCACCCCCGGCAGACGATAATAATAGTGCTTCACAGACATGACTCACTTCTCATGACGGAGAGGAGAGCTCAGGGTGAGACTGGCCATCCTGAGATGACAACTTCACAGTTACCCACAAACTGAAAGAATATACTTATCTACAGTTAGTCACGTCTCTGCTGAATACCACTAAGTCCTCAATAAATGCATGTGTATTTATGTGCTGAACTAGCAAAAGATGGATCCTCACTGCGTCCAATCTAGGATGCTTAATGTTACCTTGATTTAGATTTGTAACCTTTACAGATCACACAGCTGAGGATCGTTGGTGAGTTGTTAAATCCCTGGATATTATTCTTTTTTATAGCAGCATAAAAGAGTGACCTCTACTCAGAATATAAGGGGGGATTTGCAGATGTCTTTAATGAGGCGGTTTGGCTCAGGGTCACAGCAGACTAATGAGCAGAGGCACAGCATATCTTGTGATTTGGGCTCTGTATTTGATATGAAGTATTTGTCTTTAAGGCAGAGTGTACAAGTCATATTTAGTTGTAATTTATCACAGCTCAAAAGCAAATATATCTCTCCGTTCCAAAGTTCATATTCTTACCTGTACGGTGCAGATGACAAATCTGATCCCCTTCACAGTTTTCAGTCACGTCTCCATTATCAGCCCCATGTATAATTTACTATGCTTCTTTTATCCATTTCCAGCCTACTCTTTTCATATTCTACCGTGAATGGTGCAAGAGAACCTCATCAAGCGGCAAACTCTCATTAGGACCAATGTGTTTCCTGTCTCAGTATCAATCTAATGACGTGAGTGACACTTGACACCAAATAAACTTGACGTAGGGGGGGCTGTATGGACTTAAGTATTGCCATGACCTCTTAATTGTTATTGCCGAAATGAATGAGGATGGAGAGTAATGGCAATGTAAAGGAGGTTAGGTTGAAATTATAGCATTACGTTTCTCACAAAGCCATGCCACTGAGCCAATATGGATAATACCAGGGCCCTCAAACTGGCTTACCTAACTGTAGGTCAGTCCTCATTAATTAGATCAAATTACACCTATTATTTTCCTGGTAAGACATGGTAAGGTTGAATAGTCTTTTCTGCTGAGAAAGGTTCCTAACTTAGTGATATGACCCAGTAGTTTCTAAGTGGTAGCCACGGGCAGTTCAAATTATCTAAATGTGGATTCTCTATGCCTCCATTCTTATCTACTTTAGTGGAACAATGGACCATACATGAGTTGAGAAGAGATAATGCCAATGCATAAATCCTTGCGTCAGCCACATTTCAAGCAATAGCAGGCCCACGTCACCGAAATCTGCTGTCGTATAATTACGCATCCTGCTATTGTTAGTGCATTCAAATTCAATCCTACCATGGTTGTCAAAGTCCCTTTTGAATTGTCCTTCATATCTTACTTGAGCTAATTTACATTTCTGTTGAGGTCAGGAAAATACATGTATTACGTTCCCTACTGGGCTAGGGGAACCAAAGGGAAGCAACACAAACCAGAGTGGAATTGGTAAAAGTTATAAGTGGTTACTATTAGTCGTGAAACAAAATAATAAGGCAAGCTTGGCACAAACAAAGGGCCAAATGCTGGTTGACAACAACCAAAATAAAGAGACTCCAAAAGAAAGTTTAACAGATTATACACAGTAATAATCAGTACAAAAGAGAAACAAAAACCTCACTAAAACATGGTACATGAACTGAAAAAGGCTGTAACAAAACACAGCTGATGCTAATTCACAGGCGCTAACCGCTAAGCTAACCTGGATACTACTCACACAACACTAAACACAGAACTCTGCTTTAACACGCTGCTACGCAGTATAACGAAAACACAGAACATTCAATGGATTCACGAGCATAACGAGTAAGCACAACAGGAGGCTAGAGGCATCTGTCTCACAACACAGAGCCTCCTGAGTGATAATTGTTCCCAGGCTTTGTAGTCCTCTCAGCAGGTGTGCGCTGGGCTTGCACAGGGATTGGAGAACGTCGGGCCCGGCGTGCTCCAATCAGTGTCCTCGGAAGTGGACCAGGAGATGACAGCCAATGACGTTGGGGCAATCACACAGCTCATTTACATAATCACACACACAGCTGCAGACAATCCCAGACAGGTTACCGAGCAGGCAGAGACAGCAGCCGTAACAACATAGGATGTCATTTTTGGGACTATTGGACCGCAGCCCAAGTATATTTTTTGACTCAATAATTTCGATACAGGGTGAATTAGGAATAAGAAAAGACTAGCCCCTTTTTTGCACCATAAGATCGGTTTTCCGACATTAGATTTGTTTTAAGTTATGAACATTATGATCTTCTGTCTGAGATGTATATCGTGTGTTAGTCTCCTGGACGGTAAAACGTGAATAAGACACAAACCAGTGGAAGATATGATTTAGGATTTGCATTGATAGCAGGAGCACTGGGGCTGTGTAGTTGGTGTGAACTGTTTAAAAACAGAGACACACTCATTTCTTAATTGCTCTAGTTTGTTCTTGTGGGAGACCTATTTGTGTTGGATCCACTCTGAATTAATGGATCGTTCATTTGTCAGTAATTTTTACTGTCCAAAGCGGCGGTCACGCTGTTTAAGATTTGAATGTCATTAAAAAGACACCATACCTCGATTATGAACTATATTTAACAGCGATGTAGGTTTTAGAAGATATTATTTTAACAGAAAAGTAGTTTTTTAATTATTCTATTGTTCGATATAACAGCTGTAGAGGTGTCTTCCTTTTCTCAGAAATAATGGGACAAGGCGGCCTGGTCTTGTGGGGCTCAAAGCGTAAAAAGAGTTCAGTAATAACCCTGTATTTTGCAGTGATATATTAGAAAGAAAATAGTCCCTAAATGAAACTGTTCACTTCAAGGTCTGACGATTATCTTTAGTAAGTGGGTCAAGATTTCTGGAAAAAAGAAAATATCGCTGTTGAGTTTCCTTTTGACAGTTTATTACAGGTATTGGTTTTATGTATTTTAAGTTGTGTGACATGTCAGCAGCTTTTTACTTTCTCTTTTATTTTTTATTTAACAGTGAGTTACGTGAGACTTGAGACTAATCAGTGACTTTCATCCTTCAGTGCTTCCCTCGAATCAACTCAATAACTCAGTTAATAGTCTATTGATCACCAGTCTCACCTGATGCACGTGAGATGAGATGTCATGCACACAGAAGCACTGCCCTCCAGCAGCAAAGCATCATTACAACACAATACATTTCACTTGGAGTCATGCCTGCTGACTTTGTTGTCTCACAGCGTTAAGAGATCATTCAAGCTTTCCTGAATGTGACAGTGAATAAGCAACACACTCTCACTCCCTAAACGTCCAGGAGCGACGCATGGTCAGGGACCCCGTGGCGTGCAGTTGGGATGCGCAGAGGCTCCTTCAGCTTCATAAACGGACGCAAAGAGCTTTCAACTGATTGCAATGTATTCCCATCGGCTGCGGTATTTGACGCTCAGGGAAGCACCGCCTCCATTTATGTCGGCAGCTCTTAAAGTCAATGTGATCGTCCATTCCCATTGGATAACGGAGAATTGTACACCCGGAAGTAAGTATTCTCCTTACTGTTGATTGACACCATCTATCAGAACACACCAAAATGAGGTCCGAAGTAGAACAGAAGAAGCTGTCACCGAATGAGTCTGCTTTAAAAAGAGCTATAGTTTTCTACTGTCGGCCCACACAAACATGTACATTATTTGATTTAGTTTTGGCGAAACAAGGTGGTGTAACCATGGCAACTCATCTAGTGCATGTGCAAGCAAAGCCAGCTGTCATTTTACTAGCCTTCACATACTAATATTTAGGCATGTGTTTGAGGCGGAAGTGACATTCTATCTTCCTTTCCCTTTAACAATATGAATCATCAGGTCAACATTAATGAAATGGTTGCTATAATAAACAGCAAGCATCTCATGGGAATTTATAAAAAGTACACTATGGCACATATATGCACGCAAATGTGAGTTATTAAATTGCACACAACAGGCCCCTTTTAAAATATAGCTGTGTATGAATCACGAGGGATTATTAATACTGCAGTGAGAATGGTTTATGGAACTAAAAATATTTTATTTTCGGTGTTGTTTTTTTTAAATCGTTCATTTTGAAATTGCCTCTTTTAAGGCCTTACCACCAGCCATTTCAAGATGTTGTGTTCCTCCTTAAAAGTGTCTGAGCACAACTGCACTCTTTACCATGTGGCACTGATTGGGGCGAACAAAGCCCTCACTCTTCCTGACACTCTGGTGTGCCAACAGAATGCAGGAAGGCTTCATGGGGTCTCTCTAACACTACAGCAGCTGCCAAATTCTGATGTCTCATCCGTTTGCTCACTTGAGTGCAAAGAGTTAAGCTGACATGATAGTATGCAGAAACAAGGGATGGGGTGGGATGCATTATGACAGCCAGGCAAACATCAGCTGTGATGGTCGATATGTGAGGAATCGCTTTTCATATGCAGTTGATTGATTTGAGGAGAGGGTAGTAGAGCCATGAATCTCGTACTTTTTGCCATTAAGTCTGTATTTTATGCAGGCTTTCATTGCTTACATTTCCCAAATCAATTTTCAAGAACAGAAAAGCAGCATGTGGAAGCTTTTTAGAGTTGTAAGATCATTGGACCTGTCATATTGAAAACACATATTGTTTTGATTAGCAGATTGGATGGAGTAACAGATATTCAAAAACAAAGTTGTATGTCAGTGTGCTTAAGCATGACTCGTATCATGCAGGTTACGCCTGTGCGTCAAAAATCCAATAGGGATACATTGCCAATATTTTTATTCTTGTCTTGCCTTTTTTAGATTTAGTGTATGATGTTTTTTTTATTGTATGAAAATAAATAATGTAATGGGTAATTGGCATTATTGGTTACCGATATGTTGTCGATAAGCATCCCATTGCCAGTAGACTTATGATCTAAATAAGTATATTGACTTTTGACCTGATATTGACCTGCTCTTTCTTTTTGATTCCCTCGTTACTCCTCTACATTATTGACCTTTGCAGGAATAATTCTGCATGTCAATTGTTGTTATCGATGATCAATATGCATTCACTTAATTAGTGCAACTAATAGGGACTCTATAGTAAGACTGAGTACATATTGATCTGTTGTAAATGACCCACTTGATGATGTGTTTCTGAATGATACCTGCTACTTTCAAAACCTTTTAATAAGAAATTATTCTTCTGACACAACACAGCCAAAATCATGTTGACCTATTCTATTTGTTGTTCTTTTACGGTTCAGACGCAGAACAAATGATTCAACCTTTTCTTGGTCTATGTCAGGGGTGTCAAACTCAAATACACAGTGGGCCAAAATAAAAAAATCGGTACTAGTCGAGGGCCGGACTGGTTCAATGTTTATTGAATGAACTTATTGCACATATTAAACCTGGAACTAACAAAGCTTAAATTATTGCCTATAAAAACAACATTAAATAATCAGTTGCATTATGGCTCTATCTGCAGCTTTTCCGGAGTCATTTCTTATGATTACATTTTTCCACAGGCCAACAACAGCTTCCAAAAAACTATTTCCCTCAAAGGAAAAAAACCAAACATGCCCTGTTGTCGCAAGAAAAAAAGTGCAGAAGGAAACATCCATTGAAACTCAGTTTGCTGCTCTGTGATGCTAGTTCAAGCCAGATACTTGGGTAATCTTGGGTGCAAGTTCATCAATGTTTGGGCTCAGGCTCTGAGCTGAGGAAATCCTCAAGATGGAGTGAAGGTGTGCGTGCAATATACCGACGGGCCAGATCTACAGCACTGAGCTCTATACTATATATTGTGTGTGTGTGCATTTAACTTATTAAAAAAAGTGAACTTTCGAGGTGCATGTGTCAAATACGGGGGAAAACAATAATAATGTTTTGTACAAACGTTTTCTTGAAGATAATCTGCGCACATAATTTTGCCCCCTGATGGTGTGTCTCAGCCAAGGATTTAGATAATGGGCAAATCAGTGTCAAAAACCTATCCAACTATTTTTGTAGCTTTTTCTCCAGCATGCAGAGTCATACCCAAGGGATTAGACAGCTGATATCCAGGGCTTTTTTACATTACATGTTACTTGTTAGATGCTTTTATCCAAAGCGACTTACATACTCAATACTGTGGACAATCCCCACAGGAGCAATTTGGGGTGAAGTGTCTTGCCCAGGGACACAACGACATGCTGACTGCAGTGGGGTTTGAACCTGTGACCCCCTGATTCCAACACCAAGGCTCTATCCACTGCACCACACGCCTCCCTTTTCACAGGGATATGACTTTTAAGGTTTTTGAAAGTACTAATTAGTATAATTTATTTTAGAAATGATTAAAACCCACCTTGGTTTTGGTGTGCAAATGAATGTATTTTTTTATTTATTAATGTCATGAGTGGTTGAACAAATGCATTTGGCTTGTATTATAGCATAGTGGTCACTGGTCATGTATAAAGAAGTCAAGAGCAGTGCCAGTGACTCCTACCCACTGCAGGCGTTCATTTACAGCAGGATGGTTGATAGTGCTGACTGAGGTCTAAAAGGATTAGAAGTAGCGATGCACTTCTGTTATTTAAGGGTGTAATTAAGTGTTTGTTCATCCTCATATAAGAGCTCAGTGCTGTGCGTTAGGCGGCATGAATTGATTGCATTGCAAACATGGATGTCATGTTACAGATGTGTTTGTCTGGAGCTCAGTGTGCTATCTTTGATTTATCAGAATGAGCTTCCACATGTTAATTCTCCCTGATGCTTGTTTTCCCCAGGCTATACAAAACACGAGTCTTTAACCTGTTTCCTTGTATCTGCTTTGCTCTCATTGCCACCTGCAGAAGTGAATCTGATTATGTATGCACCATTTATACAGTATTAAACTGTTTTTGTACAATCTGTTCAACAACCATCACTTCCTTTGTGTCTGGCACATCATTCTGCTTAATGGGCTTAATTGTTGTTAAGGTTACTGCAATAGCTTCAATATGCTTTTTAGCAATCTCGTATGTGATATTTTGCGGATAATAGGAACGGTCAAGGTCACATAAATGTATGGTTGCTGCTTTTGTGCACATTTAACTCGGGATTTAATACTGTTAACATTGGCAGCACAGTAAGAGTGCAGCACGCCTCCTCCTCTGCAGAGCAAGGCAGTGAAGCTGCGCTGCTCCCTGTGAGGCTGCGGGTGACCCACTTTTCCACTTCAGGCAATCGCACACTGAGCTGTATCTAGCAGTGTAAAATTCCTCAATCGCTGTTCACTGTGTTCGTTGAAAAGGTTGGGGGGGTTATTGAGGGAAGGAAGCTGTCTTCATGAAACACCTGGGCTACTGATGCTATTTTGTATATAGTAACACACTAGAAACTGAATCGAGTGATACAGTAAGATAATCCAGGTCTTTGTTGCAGCTGGCTAGCTTCATCTATTGAATAGCTATGAAACGATTTAAAACCTGCTGCTATCTGCAGGCTAATAAAAGGAGGATAGAAAAAAGGCTTGATTTTAGGTTGTGGACAAAATAAATAGGTTGTTAAAAACAGCCTGTTGATGGAGGGTAATGGACTAGATCTAAGTGTGTTCCACTTATAAATAACTTAAAAATAAGTGTCTTCGATTGGGGTTCTCTGTCACACATACATAACCGTAACCTGCACCTTTACTTCCACACACATCTGCAGAGGCTGAGCCTGATCAACCGTGTGATTGGTAAACACAGTGGCTATAGACTTGTCAGGTTGAATTTATGTGCAATTTACCGTTCAATATTGAAGGCGCACCCTCAATCCCTTAACTCGTCCTCAATTGGGTGTGTGCATGTGTTTCTGGCAGCAAAATGAGTTTACATAATTAAGGTAGGATTACAATGGTCAGTTACATTTAGGTTATGGTTTCAAATCGGTAAAATATCTATCAAATGCCAACAAAATGCTTGAATGCTAAATGCTCTCAAAGCTACATGGAGTGAAGTATATTCTTGGCAATAAATGTAAAAAAGATATTATATATATATAATATCATTATAAAGCCCACAACTATCCCAATCATGATTGTGGTTTCCCATTACATAGTTTAGCAGTAATTCATCCTGTTGTCTTTGCTAACGGCAAACCTAGTGCATGTGCGTTTGTAGATCAGGCAATAAGAACATCCTGTAGTTTTTCCATCAATAATGAAGTGAGCGGCTATATGGAAATGTTGCCATTTATGACAAAATTAAACTTTGTACCCTTTACCTCAACATTGGATTAATATTCGATGGTTTTTCCTGCTTCAAAATATTTATATACATCTAATACTGTACGTCCAGATGCACAAGCAAATGCATTTCATCACGTCTGCTTGTGTCAGTCAGCTCCCTCAGTACATATTGCGACAGGGCTTTAAATAGCCGCAGCCTCATTGTTGTGTATTCTGCTCAGTGTCATCAACGCCCAGAGGAGGTTAACCTTTTAAATGTCTGTAAAAGCTAGTTGGATGTGAGCAGTCGTGACACCAATGGCAATTGGTGGGGGCAGGAGGCCAGGATGAGAGCAAAGGAGGGATCGTGTCACAGCCAGGCCAGTGAGTCATCCTCCCACAGCAGTCACTTAGACAAAAGATGGAGTACGATGCCGGAGTGTCCTGAGATTCGTTACATGTCTCCACAGGAGGAATACAAATGCCAGGCAGTGGGCTGGGAACACAAAGATGCAGTGTTTGTGATTATAGGCTTAGCATGCTGGGATATTGTTTAGAAATATCCGAAGGGTTTTATGACGTTGCCTGTTTGCGTATGTGGTCGTCACTTCAAAAGTCCTCAGCTGAGTTGTTTCTTCACTTGGTTGGCAGATTAGCGCAACTATGAGGTTGACATTTTGATTTCTTTCCAGAAATATTTCAACAGCTATTGCCACATCATTTAGCACACCCATTTCAGCCCCTTCAGGATAAATCGGTATAAAATGACACATGTACATGCTAAGGTGGTGTCACTGTGAGCATGTTATCACGCTGTCTTTTTTTATTTGATATAGTTATGATCAGAATGATGTTGCTTGCAAAGGTTTTTTGTCACAGAGAGCCGACTGTGATTGAGTTGGGTATTGGATGTAATTCAATCTATAAGCATAAACAACTTCACTGAATTTGGAGTCCTCTTTTTATTGTTTAACAAATGTTTTGTTATGTTTGAATTATGTCTTTCTGTGCATTTTCTATGTTAAGATAGGTACAATGGTACTGTATATAATACATTGGAGATTTACTGGATTAAATGTTATGAGTTACAGCTAATAGTTATAATGTGCTTGTTTTAATTTCTGTAGCATTCCCTCTTGTCAGGAGATACATTTTAGGATCCCAACAGACCTTCAATTATTTACCTAACATTGTAAATCAACAGCCTATAAAAGTGAATATTGGTTTTGGTGCCATTAAGAGAAGCTTATTAGTTAGTAAATGAATTTACTGTGAGGTTTTTAAGAGCAGTCTGCAGCGAGATTTGAAGATGTAGTGCTCTCCATAAAACTCTCATCCTCTGACTGGCTCATCTTTTGCATTTGCTTGCAGTAATGAACACAACAAATTAAACTTCACTAAATGCTAATTTCAGCAGTCAATATTAGGCTCCCATTACTTTTCTTGCTTTTGCTTTTTATTTTGCTCCTGCAGTTTCTAAACATAGTTTTTGTGCAAACTGGTGGATAACCTGTTGATGCATTATTTTACAAGGCACTCATGTTAGTCCTCATTGCACCAGTTTTTCTTTTGAACAGGGCCCTCCATGCCCAATCTGCTCCCATGCTGCCAGTTCCTCTGAATTGCTATCCACCCCCTCCATCTCCTGCTCATTTTTCATTTTTGTCCACCTTTACTCTTCGTGTTCTATCTGTCCTCTTCTTTATCTGCCTTTTGTAATTGAAGTGATTTCTCTTCGCTAGCTCTCCTTCATATTGTCCTCCATCTCACTGTAATTTAAATTTGGATTGATTAGTTACTTTAACTGTCTTTTCAGAGTTTGTTGGAGAGGTACTGGTTTGTATCCACTCGGTTTATCCACAGCTTAGCTGGTTATTGTGTTACTGTGTCAGATTTTTAAAAGGGAGTCTGTACCCTCTGAGCTACAACACAGCAGTTTTTACCTCCCCTCTTTACGTACGCAGCTATTACGCTATGTACGCAGTTTATAAGGTGACTTGGCCTTAAGCTCATAATTGAAGCATATAGACCAAGAACAGATTGGTTACTGATTGTTTTACATTTTTGTTTTTTTCCAACTCTCCTCCCACTGCAGCCCTTGCCGCTATTAACTTGCTGCTGATTTAAGGACGAGAAAACCATTTATCTCGTTTGAAAGATATCGGGTCAGACTGCCACAATTATTTTACCCAGAAGAAGTATAGCCCAACTAGAAGAGAGTAACACACATGGAGTTTCAAGCTATCTATCTCTCACAGATAGCAACACTCCTTCTTCTCCGAACAGTATCTTGAAGACACGATCGCTCAATGGCTTCCCACTCACACACACTGCCAGTTTTAACGAGAAGTTTCCAAAAAACGTAGGTTTTGTCTTCAGAGAAACAAAACCTGACATTGGAGAAACAAAAAAAGCAAATGACAATGTCATCTTTGGCTGACAAATAAATAATTTAAATGTAAAATTGTCTGTCAATTTAGTCGCCAATTAATAAACTAATTGTTTCAGCACCGTTTACATATACGGTTTAGGTTGTATCTGTATCTGGATGTTTATTTAGATGGGGATATCTCATCAGTCCATCAATGGAGGCTTTGTGTCATCTGCAGTGGGTAACTGTGACTGTGGCCAAGTCATTGGTGTGAGTGGGTCTGTGAGAGTATTGGACGTGATGGTTCGGTTTTCTGTAGCTGGGGCTCCTGTGATCCTCATGCTATAAATCATGTTATTATCAATGCTGTGTTTTCTGGCACTTACTGGAAACCAACTTCAAGAAGTATGAATAGTTGGGGTTGAAGAAGCAGAAAGAGGCGGCGGCACCGGCTTCTCGTTGCCAGAAAGTGATTCTGGATCTGCTACATCAACACTAAAAAGAAAGAGCCTGTCCCCTCTGCCATCACAGCACACAGAGGGCTCTTTGTAATACTAATCAGTTCGTCATGTACATCTGTTAGCTTTGAATACGCTGCTGTTTTTAGCAATATTGTTTAATTTCCTATGCTGGTTAGATGTTCACTGACATACTCTTGTTAATATTTCGGCTCCATGTGAGACAGAGCAATTATGCATAATACAATTATATAAATAACCCGAACAGTGGGAGTCGATTAATCATGAGCAGCGACTCTTTGTTCCCTGCTAAATAAATGTTGTTTTGACTGTCAAACATGTCAGTACCTGAATTAACAATGAGGTAGTTCAGTGGTGTGCCATCTGGATAAATGAACACCCTGCCTGTTTGTTATCTTGAATAATGTAATGAGTAACACTGTTTACTCGGTTGAAGACTATTGCACTCTCAGAGCAATATGAAACGCATTTTCCCAATGTATTAAAAAGACTACAAATAGGTGCATCATTTTCTTATCATCACTCAGGTAGTTATTTACAGTATCCTATCAATGACTATTTTTATACAAATTCTCAAATGTGCTTCAAAATACTTTTCTTTTCCTCTACTACATGTATATATATATTTTCAGTATAGATAGATGTATACTCTATTGATCCCAAGTTGGGAAGAAAAGAAGATCATTAATAATTTGTATTTTAATCATGATTATAATCAATGCCCCTATATCACAGCATGACTTGATAATGACAAATCAAAATTCAACTCAAAGTTTTGTTCCCAGAAGCAGCAAAACACCACTGCCCATTTCTCCTAAAACACCTTGAGCATGGAGAATGAGGGTCCACTGGTATCTTTCTTTACTGCTGCTCACTATTTTCACTTGAAATATTAATGGATTGAGGAGTTTTATTTTGCAGTAAGGAAGGTGACCATGGTATTTTTATTTCCTCAAAGAGACTGATATTCCACTTTCCATCAACCATATATTTATTCTTAAATGTAAAACAAACATCTTAAGAAGTAGATGACAGTCTGAGAGAAGAGACTCCTAAAGCCCTGTGATAAGACATTTTGTTCCAAGAGAAAGGTTAGCAAACGAATAGAAGCAGCAGCATAGTTACATAACTTAATCTCGGTTAGCTTTAGGTAGGATTTAAAAGGATCCTACTTCAGGATTCACACCAGACATTGCTTTTAAACCCGCCCCGTTCCCCTGTGTTGTTTCTTTACTCTCTGAAAAGTGCTGGATGTGTGTGGCTGTGATGAGTGTTGACAGCTGCTGGTCCCTTGCTCCGTCAGCCGTGGGCTCGGCTAATGTTTGTTGCCAGGGTTGTGTCAGGTGGAGTGAAGGTTCAGCGCATGGTGGCAAGGTCCCGACAGCTAAAAGGGCAGTGCCAAAGACTCGGTCGCAGCTCTAATGCTCTTAACTTCTTATTTTCTATTGTATCTTTAATCCAAAGATCTATATTTTACTGTGAGATTTTTAAGAGCAGTAGATTCTGAACTGACTATTAAAATTTGCCCTGTGGAGTTTTTTTATTTGCATTAAACAACAAAGCTTGGTTTCTAGTTAGTGTAACCTACCCAAAACACATTGTGTATCCTTGAGGTCAACATCTTGAATATACATATTGTATTGTGTACATATAGTATGTCTGCTAGTTTGCCGTTTTGTTCTACCTCGCCCCTTTAGGCATATTTATAAGTTAGCTAATCAGGAGAATGGTGTCAAAACACAAACAACTGAAACATTCATAACATTTCTTCAAAGTGGTCAGAAACTGGACAAAGTAACTTGAAATTGCAGTATTGGAAAGTAGAGATAACTTTGAAATATATATATAGTTCGCCAATAGTTCACAGTGATGATGAAAGTGTTGATTTTCTGAGCTTATTGGAGTGAATAGAAACCAATGTCTGCCCGACAGGAAACATTTATCTATCGCATTCTTTGGAAACATTGTTCCAACCATTAAGCATTACATATTTAAAAGCCGTTGAACCATCCTTCTTCCACGCATCCTTTTCTATCTGAGTAAAAAAGCAACACAGAAAGTAATAGGGGAATTTTTCATGCATATCTGTACATCATGTCCTCCAAATGGAAACATAAATAAACCATACCACCCAGAGGACAACATGTGAAGTCGGAGGCTGCTGGTCATCTCTGGGTCACTCATGTTTTTCCGATGCAGAATCAACTGTACCCAAAGTTCAACTGTGTTCCAGTCACACAGATAAAAGCAATAAGATCCTTTTTAACTCTTATGTTTTAATCTTTTAACAGGCGCTGGGGAATCTGGGAAGAGCACCATTGTAAAGCAGATGAAGTAAGTTATAAAATAAATCTTTATCTTGCTATGTTTTTAATAATTGGCCTTTTAGTCTTAACCCAAAAATGTATTTTGGATGTTGTTGTTATTTCCTTGTCAGATGTAAGGAAACGTTAATGATAATTCCAGATTTGTGTTTGGCTAACCGGCTCATCGAGTCTCTGCTCACAGTAAAAGTTGTTGAAGCTTACAGATCTTACCTTCTGCATTTGGCTCCGGCACTGAGCATATTAAATGTAGAAGTTAAAGCGCAGAAGTGTATAATAAAATGAACGTTCTCCGAGATATAGACAACCTTGTGATTGGTATTTTACTTCTCAAAGCGCAATTGAAAGTGTGTAGAATCAATCTGAACACACACAAATATGCATCCACGGGAACCTCAATTGCTTAATTATTAACATTTCTCTGGGCTAGCCAGGCATTGAATCCATCTTTTATGAGCTTGGAGCAGTTAGTCTGTCGCTTTGAAGCCTGGTTATTAACACGTTCAGATAAATCAACCTGCATGACAGAAACACTTGCATATTATGTAACATTACACATTGATCAGCTTGCATATACTTGACATTACAGGAGAGAATGTTAGGTACAAAACCTTTTCATAAAACACATACAAAATGTGGTGACTGTTCAATAAATTACTATTGTTAATTATCAGTTGCATCAACACACCTAAAGTCAATATGCACTTTTACTTTATAATAATGTGGGCTGGTCTCAGTAAGCTCTCTCTGCTCTCTCTGCTGCAGTCTGGATGATTGCATCTCATAGGTTGCACAGACCCTTTGTTCCCTCACGTTCTGAGTAATACTATTGCAAGAGGTTGAATTCGGATACTGCATCAGCCCAATGCTGCAGAGCTGAGGCAGTTCCACTGTGTGTTAACCGCACTGCTGCACATCATCCTATACACTGACATGGTAACTGTGAGACGTACAGTTTATGTATCTTGTTAAATGAGGTAGCGGTTGAAGGGATACAAATAAAACAGCTTTCAGGTGCCTTTTGACAGCCAAATGTTCTGTTTAACGAACTGATTTATATATTATGAAATGTTACTGGAATATAGATCATTATGTATTATGACTGTAGGCCTACTGATGAATGAATTCAAATGGAGAAACAATGGCTACCCACCAGTCATCATAATCATTTTCGTTCTAGAGACTGATGACCCCACAGGGAACCATAACCCAACACTGCATTATCCCTAGCTTTGCTGCACATTAATCAACATGTCTGTAAAAGTGCCAGTTAGCTATCTTTCATCTGTAGTCCCTGGACATATTTTGTAAGTCAAGTTAAGACATCTGAATCACACAAAAAAAAAGAAGCTGCATATTTAAATTTTAAATGTACGTTTTTATTTTGTGTTTTTGACAGGATCATCCATGAAGATGGGTACTCAGAAGATGAGTGCAAGCAGTACCGAGCAGTGGTTTACAGTAATACCATTCAGTCTATTATGGCCATTGTTAAAGCCATGGCTTGTCTCAAGATTGACTACAGCAGTAATGGCAGAGTGGTAAGACACACAAGCACATAAACATTGAAAACACTATGCATTTATGTAGCACATTTATCAAACTGATAGAGAAACACAAGGAATCAGAAACACAGACACAACCTGCACACATGGACACATGAAGACACACTATTGGCATCAACTTGAGGCAGAGATGCAGTCCGCTGCACCCTCTGAACACCAATCAGCCTGTGATCAAGCTGTCAGTGAGGTAACAGTGGCCAAACTCATTCCTGTGCAGACTCCCACACATGGCAATTAGTGTGCTAGCCTGCCCATACTTGCACACTGCAGCACTATAGAAGTACACATGCAGAGATTGTGTATACATTTACACATGCATACATGCACACATTGTTCCCAGTGTTTGTTGTTTGGTTGGTGGAGGAGAAAGACTTTCAACACATTGGATTCCCAGAAATAAATCATTTTTAATCCACAAGCTGAATGTATACAGCTGCTCTTTCATTCAGCAGCGGTAATCACTGCAACAGAAAACTTCTTCAAATAAACCAATTTAAAACAACAATAACACTATTTGCTCATTTCAAACCTTGGAATACGGACACAAAACTTGATAACCCAAATTGATTTATCTTCCTCAGAATAAAGAATAGAAAGTGGTGTGATTGATGTTCACCAAGAAAAGGAAATAAACATTATTCAACTGAAGAAAATACATTACAAATATATAAAACATGGCATGAAAGGAGCAGAGATGTATTGGCTGCCTGGAAGGGACGCTGGAAAAAAATAAAGAATTCATCTCTCTCCCAACAATGTGACAAATACCCCCAAAGGGTGAAATGTGTTCTTCAGTTTGAATCATTCATTTATATTTTGATTCTACATACATATTTAGAATCCTGAAGCCAGATAATGAACAGTGAATAACAATTGCTCATTGTTAATAAAGCTTGGAGAAGATATTTTATTTCATGCCAACATGATGAGGGAGAATTGAGAGCAGCAAGCATGATGACAAAAAGAAAATCAAACCACCATCTGCTAAAGCAGTCCTGCATGCTGTTACTTTGAGTCACCAACATATCTTACATGTGCTCAGCCCATACTGGCTGGCACCGGCTTATCATAGGTTTGAATTTCACCATCACATTATATTGCTACTATCATATCCTTTGCTTCCTTGGCCCTAGCTCAGAGACCTGGCCCTCCATGACTACACACGATTTATTTGGCATTATGTGTCCAAAGATGAGAGGCTGTGGATCATTCTTGAGAGGCTGTATTTGCTTTGTGATATTTTACTTAGTCTTAGAGTTTCTTCTAATAAGAAAACAAAATCTATATAAATTATTCACTTATTCATCATTATGTTTTTGTTCCCATATTTTCACAAACTTAAAAAAATGTTTATAAGGTCAAGAATCACAATAACTTATTGCTGTTGACTCACTGAAATTATTTTCAATAATCAGTGTCAAAACCATTATAATCTTTTGCAATGCAATGTTATCATTGTTATAATTCATTAACATGATCAGCAGTTACTTGTCACTGCAAACATTTATTTAAAGTGGATATCTTTCAAACATTTAAAACCCTCTCAATAGGCATGTGAGTGTTACATTGAGATTGACTCAACATATTCTTCCATGAATGATTATTATTGTTTCAATAAAAAGATATATCTGAACAGCGGATAAAGCTGATGGAACAGACTCCATGTACGTTTTGGCAGTGATGCTCTAAATGCTTCCTTATGTCCCGCTGCAGGACGATGCCCAGCAGCTGTACTCGCTGTCTGCCGCTGCTGAAGAACAGGGCATCTTCCCCGAGGATCTGTCCAACGTGATGCGCCGATTGTGGGGGGACAGCGGCATTCAGAGCTGCTTCAAGCGGTCGCGAGAGTACCAACTCAACGACTCTGCAGCATAGTGAGTCTGACTTTATGTGCATTTATGCATTCATGGTGCCCCCAGGACACTTTTATACCATAACTTGTCAAATCCAGCTGACATTTTTAATGTTGCCCTACATGTCCTGTACTACTTGTGCATTAATCATTACGCAAACATGCTCTTGCACACACCGCTATAAATGTAAATGTGGCCAAGAAACCTCACAGCGACCTGTCAAATGTGCTTTTCTCATCCTGCATACTTATTGACTTGTATATCTAAATAAAAAAAGGTTTTGTGTCTGAAACACTATAGTTAATGTGATTTTAGCATAGTAAAAGACAGCTCAAGAAAGTATAACAAAGGTTTGTATTAGGTTCATGATGGAGCTAATTTAATTTGATGAAAACGAAAGGCTGTTTAATATTTCCGCTCTTAGAGATTTTGTCCTCCTGGTGTCCTTTCGTCCTCGCTCATAAGCAGTTCAAGTTTTTAACTTCTCTGGGGAGCAATAGAGAATGAAAACCAATAGCTTCCATTCAATGGTTATGTCTACCTCTCTGGGTTTTATTCTTTAATATTGTAACCTAATGAGCAGAGAACACAATTGACTTGAGGAATAAAACGATTTGATTGGCCTCAGAGTAAAGAATGACAACAATAATAATACCCTTCAGTGACTTGTGTCTTTTTGGAAGAAGCTGTTTTATGTTTTGGCAGTGCTATAAAAGTTAAATACTAAATGTATATGTTTAATGGATGCGATCATGACACAGATAGTTTTTGGTTAATTATTTGTTATGTTTTTATTAATTTCAATAAGTCTGCCAGGTCGGCTCATTCATTATTTCCATACGGTTCCATGACACACAGAGGAGTAGAGCGGCTGCTGAAGCTCCCAGCTGGCCTTATATGATGATACAATGTTTGTAAGTGGATCGGGTTTTGACTAGCAAGAACCAAAACAGAGTAAAATTAAAAGAAATAAATCCAGTTAGATAGAAGATATGAAAAACAAAGCAATTCTCTTTTTTTTCTTCCACTGTGTGAAATTAAACTGCCATCTTTGAGTTGCAAAGACCACGTGTCATTTTCTTTTCAACATTTGCATAATTTCTCCTGAGCACCCCAACTTAATCATCTTCAAAGATTGACACCAATGTTGTATTTAAACAAATCACAATAGGAACAAATAACAACCATTTTGTTCACTAATATTATACATCAAATTAACTTTATTGGAACAAATTAGTAGGAAAATGCATGTTGCCACTCGTCAGCTAAGAATAACACTGGCCTCGCATTATTTATTATTAACTTCTGGTCAAACTGTGTTACAGGTTGTCCCTTTTTTTAAGAGTGTATTTCTGTGGTAAGCCCCCGTCACTGCCACCAGGGTCTCCATCTGTGTAGAGTCCCAACACATAGCCATAGCCACTGTGCAATGAATGCTGCCCTTTACAAAGGGGTCCCCTAAGGACACTCAACTAAATCTGCAGCTCCATGGTTTTCAAGTTTGCCAAATTTACTAAAAGGGTAATTATTATTATTTATTTTACAACAGATACAATAATAATGTATGTTTTATTTATCTTAAAGCCTGTTTGGAGCTGCAGTTCTAGGAGTTCTAGGAGTTCTAGGTCTCTAACCTCCATAATGAATTTGGCCATAATTACATTGTTACAAAACCTTTGAGATCCCTTAAAAGGCACTTCAAACAACCTAATGATTAGACTGTTCATGTAAAGTTAAGTGGAATAGTAATACATCAGAACATGCCTCATATCTGCTAGAATCCAACTGTTCAGGAAAATGTAGTAAATGTATTTGAGGTTAAAGTGTTGTGTGTGTGTGTGTGTGTGTGTGTGTGTGTGTGTGTGTGTGTGTGTGTGTGTGTGTGTGTGTGTGTGTGTGTGTGTGTGTGTGTGTGTGTGTGTGTGTGTGTGTGTTGGTGTGTGTGTGTGTGTGTGTGTGCTGTTGTGTGTGTGTCTGTGTGTGTGTGTGTGTGTGTGTGTGTGTGTGTGTGTGTGCCTCTCTCTTAGTTACCTGAACGATCTGGAGAGGATAGCTAAAGCAGATTACATCCCCACCCAGCAGGATGTGCTGCGAACTCGCGTAAAGACAACAGGCATTGTGGAGACGCACTTCACTTTCAAGGAGCTGCACTTCAAGTAAGGCCATAGAGCGCTGACTTTATATCAATGTTATATTACTTCACAGAAATGATACTGCAATCTCCACTCCAACCCTGTGTCCCTTTAATCGAAACAGGAGATGTAGCCATTTGCAGCCAATGTGAGAGCCTAGGGAACTTAGAAGCTCAGCTTTATTTTACATTAAGGTGCCTCTGTGGTATTATAACCCTGTCGGTGTTCACTCATTCCCAATGCTTGCTTGCAACTTAATGTGGCTGTCAGTCTGTCTTATCACCACACAAGAGCACATGAAACATGACCAACTGAATAAAATATAACTGTCCTTGGTGCTATTTTAGGAGAGCAGCTAGGCAAAACCCTAGCTAGGATATTAAAGTAAAGTATGTCATCATACTTTTTTATTTATTAAATGTGGTCCTTCCTCTTCAGTGTAAAAAGTGACATTACCATAGCAGCCTCCTCCACAGCTGCTCTAAACAAATTGTTCGACTTTAGACCGTTCTCAACATTAATAGCATTAAAGGGCAACTAACCCTCCTGGCATGAAATGTGCTACTCGGCTACTTAGAAGCCAAACTATACCAGAATCTGAAAGCTTAATTATCGTGATTGCACTGAAAGCTGAGTTAATAAAAAAGATGCTTCCTACAGTGCTTTTACTCAATACAACCTTTAGAGGGAAGTGCTAACATGTGAGTATGTACAGTGCTGCAGGTCTTACATAAAATATGCTCTCTGGCCCAGCCTGAGCACTCGTGTGCATATTAGTAATGGATGTATAGATGTACATCCTAATAGTGGATGTGCCAGAGATACAGTCAGTGTTTTAACATTTTATAACAGGACTTCTCCTAAAGCACACTTTATGATATACTGTATAGGTGAAAGTACAAACTATTTCATATAAAGGGCACATATCTTAGTTGCTTTGTTTGGGGACTTGATCAGTATTAAATACCAAGACCTTGATAAGCAACTTAACAGATCTGGATGATAAAAAAATAAAAAGAGCACATGGCTCTGCTGTGACCTGTTTCCAGATAAACTCTGATATTTGCCTTCTGTCACAGCCTCAATATTTGGCCTGAATAATACATGGAGGCAATCGATAAGAAGAAAGTCAAGTTTTTGTAATTACGTCCTGTTTGCCATAACAAGTACTAACAGACCATATTTACAGAGACTTATGCAGATATGTTTTTATATTGACTCAATTTAGACCTTAACACCACACATTTGCCTCTATCATCTAACCGAATAAAGAGGCCTGTCTGCCTCTCGTAGGATTGAAGCCTGTTGTCTGTTTTCAGATATTGGACCGTATTCTCTCTACCTCCTCCTGAGGCTTTTGTTCTCAAAATAGCCTCATGAAGACTTAATGTACATCCAGGGATCAAATGTCACTCTTTATTTTTATTTTTCCTTTCTTGTTAGCCGTCATCCTTCCTAAAACTGTCTTCTTCAATACCTCGTTCTCTATCACTTTCACCTTACTGTCTTTCAGTGTGACCTACTTCCTCCACACTCAATGCATCTCCTCTGCTTGATCCCCTTTGCAGAATGTTTGATGTGGGAGGACAACGCTCGGAGAGGAAGAAATGGATTCATTGTTTTGAAGGAGTCACAGCCATCATTTTTTGTGTTGCACTCAGTGCTTATGACCTGGTGCTGGCTGAGGATGAGGAGATGGTAAGGAAACATTATTCTCAACTGCTTTGTGATATAACTTCTATTCTATCTTATATTGCAGTATCAGGTAGTTTATTTTCTAAGGCATTACAAGGCAAATAAAAGGATCCATCCATCCTCTATTGAAAGCTTAATAACAGTAATCTCCAGATGGTACAATTATTATCCATTTACAGTTGAACCAATGGACTGTATTTATGTTAAAAAGCTAAGTGGCTTGAACCATTGACCCCAATTTCTGGAGCTGATTATGAATGAAAAGAAAGTGCTCCAGAGAGACTTGGCCTATAGATGCTCTGAGGAACATCCTGTGCTCTGCTCATTTCTCACATTTAAATTAAATATCAAACGGCAGTGTCCCCTGGTGGCAGCTCTGATGTGTTGTTGTGCTTCAGTGGAGGCCGCAATCTTTGACTTCCGTTGCTTCTCTCTAGAACCGAATGCATGAGAGCATGAAGCTGTTTGACTCCATCTGCAACAACAAGTGGTTCACCGAGACCTCCATCATCCTCTTCCTCAACAAGAAGGATCTCTTTGAGGAAAAGATTCCTCGCAGCCCCCTAAACATCTGCTTCCCAGAATACACAGGTACAGAGTTGGATTCATAACAAATAAAATCACAAGAACATGTAAGCTTTCATGGTAATATCAAATCACCTCTTGTTTCCAAACTGTTGTTCCCCAGGAGCCAACAAGTTTGATGAAGCAGCCAGTTACATTCAGACCAAGTTTGAGGACCTGAACAAGAAAAGGGACACCAAGGAGATCTACACCCACTTCACCTGTGCCACCGACACCAAGAACGTGCAGTTTGTCTTTGACGCAGTCACTGACGTCATCATTAAGAACAACCTGAAAGACTGTGGTCTTTTCTAAAGGTAGGCTAGAGGGATGATGAAATATAAAATGTTTTCTAACACATTCATGTGGCCTTAAAGGTCCCATGACATGGCCATTTCTACTGATCATAATTCCATTGTTGAGGTCTACTAGAATAGATTTACATTGTTCAATGTTCCAAACTCACATTGGTTTCTCATACAGCAACTCTGTATAGTATGTGTATTCACTCTCTGTCCTAAACGGCTTGTTGGAGCTCCCCCCCCCCTCCCTATGAGCACACTGTGCTCTGATTGGTCAGCTCGCCCACTCTGTTCTGATGAGTCCACCGCCGTTACAGCGGAATATCAGTGATTATGTTTTACAATGGCGTTGGCAACCAGAAAATGACACCAGTAATGGCAAACAGATGAGAATGCTGCGTGGGGTCTGGGTGCCGTTGCGGGGCTCGCTGCTCCGCCCTTTGAGGCTCGTGGAGCGGACAGTGTGAGCTGTATTACTGGTGTAGTTTCCTGGTTGCTGCGTGGGGTCTGCGAGACACCGCAGAACTCAGCCTGAGCACACTCACACTCACACACTCACAGCCAGCCGCGGCTGAGAAAAGATAAGGCTGAGTGAGTGTGTGTGTGTGCGGAAATCCGCGGATTGGTCCGCCGTTACGTCACTATGACCGTTACGTCACTATGACCAGGAAGAAAAAAATGGAAAAATAAAAATCTCCAACGAGGCGTTCTGGGGCAGCATAGACAGGGTGTACTTTGAGGGTTTGTGACTTTGCAGACAGTTTACATGCATAAAAAGCTACATAACACACAAGGGGACGGGTAATAACCAGAAAAACATGTCATGGGACCTTTAAGGTTAAATCAGTCAATCAGTCGATAAGTTGATCAAACAAAAAATAACTAGCAACAATTTGATTGATTGACGACTCACTAATTTACTTGAATTGGTCTATGGCACAAGCCTTCTGGCTCTATTGTCCCAATTGTGAATATATGTAGGTTTTCTTACTTTGTCATAACGGTAATCTATGTGTCTTTGTCATTTTAATTAAGCGCAATTAAGCATTGATTAGCTAATTAACATCATCCATGTCTGCGTGATTTACTGTAGTTGACGTGAAGCAGTTTAAACATGATACATTAGTAGACATTAATACAAATCATTGCTCTTTGAATGTATTTATCTAAAGGTGCTTTTTCTTGTCATCTTTCTGTTCCTTCAGGAGAATGCCTGATGCACACTGCATGAGAGACTGCAACAGCCATGTGATGATACTGCTTTTCATAATGAAAACCATAAGAGACTTGACTCTTAGAGCACATACTTTAAAGAACTTCAACAATCACAGATTTGCAACCATTACATTCTCTGTTTATTGTGTTGATTTAAAAAAAAAAAAAAGATATATATTTCTTATGGCTCTTGATTAGGGTTCTCATACTGTCCATACTGAGTACCTGTAAATAGATATATGACCAAGCCCCCTTTTATTGTTTTTTAAATTGAATTTGTAACATAAATGATATTATCCCACTGGCTTAAGTGGAAAAACATGTTAGAAGAGGGAAACTTATCATAATATTAACCAATCTTTCCCATCATAATGCATAGTAAATGAAAATAGAGCAATATTAAAGTATTTTACATCCTTAATAGGACTTTCAGGACTAGTTTAAGGATGACTTTTAGTCTGCAGTTATCTGATTTTAAGAGTCTCATTTGTTTTGTATTCAGACCTCTTGGAGTTGTTAGGGGTTTCATTTGAATCCTTATTTGCTTTTGAAGTTTAATAAGAAATAACAACATGAAAAAATAATATTTTATAAAAATGAAATTACTTTATCTTAACTAATGTTGGCATTTGATGAACCCTCTGACTGCACAGAGCTTATTTTTTTTGAAGAAAACAAACAAGCATGGAGAATGAAGATGGATGAAGGGAAATGCTTTTGTACAATGTTTACACAGAATCCACCATTGTACTTTAGTTCATTGTTCTGCATGACCGTCCATAGATTAGCGTGTATTTTCCACAACTGAATAACATTCCTGAGTAACTTCTACAAAGAAACAAAACGTAAATGGTTTTGTGTCACTTTTAAGATATCTACAATATGTTTAAGTGGTAATGTCTGTTCCTAACATGGATGTTCTGTTTTTTCTGTTCCATTTTCAGTTTGTTTTTACATATGTTTGTGCCTTGATATCTGTTTACACATGTTATTTAGAGACATACTATCTCCATAGTGTGAATTAGGGCTATTTCTATTCCACTGTATTTCACATTACACATGATTTAAGATGCACCACAACAAAGAGACACATGGATGATAGTCTTTCAATAATATTAAGAAAAGAGTCATTCAATTGTTTTATGTAAATAAAGTTTGCTCACTTGATCTTTTATTTTCAATGTGATGGGTCAAAAGAAAATGCACTTAACACACATTAATCTCCATGAATGGACCTAAACTCTACTGAAATGCAAATTGAAAAAAATTATATAAAAGGGACTTTAGATTTAATATATAAGATTCTGAAATGGACCATTACACACACAGCTGTTTTACTGTTGGTACTTAAGTATACCTTGATGCCAATACTTTTGTACTTGTATTCACGTAAGTGTTTAACTTCTAACTAACAGAATATTTTTTAAATGTATCACTTATTTTACTTTAGTGAACAATCTGATTACTTGTTCCACCTCTGTATGTAAGAAAGGGTTGCACTTGCATTGCAGTAAAGGATTTAGGTTTAATTTGTCACAGCTTTCTCATAATAAACCCAGAGATACATTTTCTTTGAAGTAAATATGTTATAATTTGGTCATTAGTGGCTGTACATTTACTGAAGTACTTTAAGTATTATTCTGAGGTCTGGAGAACTGGTTCTTTTAAAATGCAGATAGTACATAAACATGAGCTCTTGATACATTTAGAGGTTTCTGAAAACACCAGCAGTTGTTCATCTGGTTACAAAACAGTTTAAGGCCCAGAGAAGAGAAATTGTACATTGACATTTAACGAAAAAGGTTCAGAAAAGCTGCATAGAACTGTCTTTAGCGTAATTTTTGTTGTATTATTTTATGTTTTTAAATCATCTCACAGCTTCTCCGATCTGGCTGATACATACCCCTATTGGTTTGTAACCACTCGACTCAACTACTTAGCAGAATGCCTTTGTAAAGAAGTGAAAACCCAACCTCAGTTACACTTGGATGCAATCTACACAATCTAACAATGTCATACTCTTGTGTTTGAGAGTCCTGAGCAGATCCATCACAACTGGGGCTGAATTAAGGTGTTATAAACGTCTTAGGTGAGGTGAGGAGTTCAGTCATCAATGGGTTGCTTATCTGCAAATTAAATGAGAACATCAATCGAGCTGTGTTTGCATTTCTAAACACCCATTAAGGAAAGAATTGGGAATGAACCGTATGCATTCCTCAGACTGTTATAAAGGGTGTGATCAGGTTTATATGCAGAGACAATGGAGAATGTTAAAAAGGGAGGTACTGTTCACAAACATCCACAAGGTGGCGTCATGCAGATTTGAGATGTATGCAGACATAAGAGGCGTTTAAGCTCTGCATTCATCTCACCTACAAATTAGGTGTTAGTCTACCACAACCTTGTTCAACTAAAGTGTATAATATGCACTTTATAATATAACATATTCATTATCAGTGATGTAGAAAATCCAACAGATGTTCGTCCAATAGAAACAAAGTTAAAAAGGTCCTGTGATCGATCAATATATTTATGTTCAATGAAAATGTCCTAATATTCAAACTGCGGAACACTTAGAGAAGGAACCTTTTGCTCACACAGGGAGGGAGCTAGTTTCAGCAGACTCACTATTGGCTGATTTGGTAATGCCCTGCGCTGATTGGCTGCTGGGAAAACCTCAGCATCGTCAAAACCCCCTGACAGACCTTCATATGGATCAGAGGGGTAATACAGCCCACAGACACTCTGGCTCTATTCAACTGTGAATCTCTGCAGCTGTGGATTGTGCTGGGATTCATTTAAATGCTTAGGTGAGTGGTTAATACTAATTATTTACTATATCTGTCTTAGTAGTGAAACACTTTCAAAGCCCATTTCATATCTAATGTATCATGTTTTTGTTGCAGAAACAACAGGATTCTGAACTTCACTACAGCAATTAACTTTAAAGATATGGTAAGTCTTTTCCACGTGCTTTTATATATTTCAATCGTTTTCTAGATGCATTGCAGTGGCTTGTAATTGCAAAGGTCTTTGCTTAGGACCCTTGGCAGGAACACTTTGTAAAGTATTTTCAGTTTAAGTGAGTGCACATGTTTCTGCTGATTCTTAAAGTTTTCCCTCTACTGGCTGTTCTTTTTTGGGAAGCTTGAGTGTTTAATCCCCCAAGTCACAGTTAATGCAAACCTAACTGTCCTTGCCAATTGTGTACAACTTGGTGAATCACTTCTCGTTGTGTGAAGGCAGTCAAGGAGAGCAGGGCATTTTAAGAGGTGCAGACTGACCACTGAGTCCCACTGAGGATGTCTCTTGTATCTCAGATAAGTCTCCCCCGGGGGCCAAATGGTTCAGCACCCACAGCTGTGACAACATCATGGCATTGTGTTGTCCGTGCATCTCCAAGCCAAACACTGGCATGCCAGGGAGGTTCCACTAAAAACTAAATATCATAATAGAAACCTAAAAACGAAATGTATTACAGCAAATTATTTAACTTTGGACATTTTTTGGAGTCTACTCTGATCCACAGGAAAGTTTGGTAAAACTGTATTTTTGGTTTGATGATTGTACAGATCATGTTGCATCAACTGGTACAAATTGTTTTTTAGTTTATCTGAAGGCTGGATGATGATATGATTCATAATTAATGAACGATGATTGTGTAATTCCAAAATGTGGTTGTCATTTCCTGCTTTATTAATACACTCCAGTCAACATCCTGTGAGTAAGGGGAATCCAGAGAGGATTATGTGCCTCGGCACTCCTCCACGATTCAGCTCTACTTTGTTCAAACTTCCCTTCTCGTTTAAAGTTGCAGTAAGACTTTTCCCAATACAACATGTGCATATTGTCCACAAAGCCACAACTTTTCATTTTCTGGGAACTGCAAGGGATAGTCTCCAAAAAGCTGCTCTGAGGTTTTTCAGGAATGCTTCACTTGTTATATGGTCATAGAGCACAGTGATCTCAGCTGGTAAAAATCTTATTGGCCCAGTTCTGAAAATAACAGAGGGAATTGTGTCTCAGCTAAGCCAGCCTAACTGCTCTGTAGACTCTTGCAAAAGACACCAAAGCTTTTGTTTGGTTTTAAGTGTTGCTTTTAAATATACTTTGCCAATTTTTCCATCACCACTAACTCTTTGTCTTTGTATTGTGTAGCTGTGTTTAGGAGACTCTCCTGACTGCCTTCGGGACCAAATGCAGTGCATGATGAGATCCCTGCAGGACCTGAAGCAGATAAGCAGGCCGAGGCCACTGAGTGAACCGTGTGCTCGCTCCTTTGCTGTGACTCGGCTCTGCAAACAGAGGGCGCAGCAAGAGAGACTCGCTCGTCTGCGTGTCTCTGACTCCAGTGAAGCCAGCACATATGACTCTGCCTGCTGCCTGGCCAGCCCCCTGGAAGAAGACGAAGAGCATCAGGAGCATGAGCGATTGACACAAGGCTCCCCGAGCAGTGAGAAGAGTATGGACGTTGACTCGGGATACTCTGAGGCTTCTTGGCAGGATGAAGGTGTGGTGCTGAGGAGAACCAGGAATGTGAGAGTGTCCTCTTCTGCCTGCCTCCGCACAAACAGAGGAGCTTCTGGAAGAATCCGGCCCAAATCGACCTCCGACGCCTGCCTGGAGCGCTGGACCGCATTTGAAGCCAGCAACCCAGAGGACTGGACGACCTCGCTGCTGAGCCGCAGCAGGAACAGACAGCCTCTGGTTCTGGGGGACAACAGCTTTGCTGACCTGATAAAGAACTGGATGGACCTACCAGAGTGTCCTGAGCCAGCAGAACTAAAGCCCCATGTGGGGCGGCGCATGGCCAAAGACATTTTGATCAACATGCGGCGCAGACTAGCAGGGATGTCTAAAAATGTTGAGGTGAGGCAGAGGACAGCAGACTTGACGAGGGTCAGCAGGGCTGCGGAGGACCCCAAGCGGATGTCCTGTCCTGTGGGGCTCCAGACACTCAAACCTTTCTTTCACCAGTCCCACACAGGCCTACACCAACCAGACACTGACTTCCACCATTTCACTGCTCTCATGAAGACAGGCAGCCGACAACCCATTATATGCAATGACATTATCGGATATATTTAAGTGAGGCTCCAGCCTGACCGTTCAAATGAATTGTGAAAAGATGGTTCTATTTTTATATTGGATTTTGCCCACAATGTTGATACATCTGTAATAAAGGTATTTTGTATTTAATGAAAATGTGTTCTCTTTCTTCCTGAGTATGAGCTGCCATACTGTAAACATTTCAACAGTTTGACAAATTGTGACAACTTTCAAGCTTCTTAGTCATCTTCATGTAAATGTTGTGTTACAGTGGGGAAAGTTGTCTGCCGTTAAGCTCAATTTTACAGTCTTTCGAGACTGAGTGGTTGGGAGTAAAATCGCCCACAAGCCAAATAAATATAGTATCTTAGCTCAATCAACTCTAACAGTAAAGGCTTTAAAAACGAAGCAATTTCAACAGGATCTTTTTTTCTCGTTAAAATGTGAGGTTGAGTGTGTGATGTGGTCACCATAGAAAAGTATGTTCGTGACTAATTAAAAAGACGGTAAGGGAACTGAAGTCTTTTAGTGAAGTACACAGCACCACATGGTTCCTCATAGACATATTTATTGAATTATATTATTTAAATGACAAACAGCATCCCGAATCACAGCCCCAATTACACACTGAATAAATAACCCTTTCACAAAGTGAGTGATTATTTCCGAGAGGATTCTTCATTACATGATCTAAATACAGAGAGAGAGTAAAAACAACACTATGTTAACATATGGGTGTGAAGTCAGACACATCGTGTGGTTGTTGAAAAGGACAGGTGATGCATACGAGCCATTTCAGGACAGATGAGGGCTTTAAGCTTCCAGTCAAGCTTCTCCAGCTCTGGGATTCCTTCTGAAGATTTTAAGCATTTGTGTCCAGATGACAAAATCCCCCAAATTTGTGAAAGCCCTGTACCTACTGTGTTAAGTGCCTGGTCTGACTGCAGGCCTTCATCATTGAGCTCAGTCTGACCTGAATTAAACCTTGAAACCAGGCCAGCATGGCCAAGCTGCACCAGACCGTCTAATTCATAGGACTTGGCAAACATCTTGACAACCTCTTAGCCTGACCTCTCCAAAGACACATTTTATATGAAAACCTGAAGTTAAAAAACAGATACCCCGGTAAAATGTCTAGTTACGTTGGAACCAAAATGGCCATTTGTTATGTTTCATAAAAAGAGAATATATATATGTGTGCATTTTTAAGTATTGTTTGGAACATGGCTAGGGGACCGGACAACAGATTAGACACATTGTGTTATGTTTGACTTTATATGATTAAAGGTCCATGAACAATTGACGAAAACATGATCACAGTAAGCCCGGGATAAAATCTAAAATATTGTAAAAAGACGGTAAAGGAATGGATAGACAGATGCAGGAAAACATCATTCAGATAGTAATATTTGTAAACAACAGCTAAAGACATGAGGATGTTTTAAACTGATAAGATATCACAGGATTGTTAAGTGTGCTTTATCACATTGAAGCATTTCCATGTGAAACATGTTTACCATAAAGTTTGAGTGAACTGTGTTGATGGCATCACACGAGCATGTATCTGATGGGAGGGACTGTCTCACACTCTTCGTCCTCAGTGAACGAGGCGATGAATTCCAGCATCTTCTTGTGTGGAGGGATATCTGTCTTGGTGACCATCCTCACCACGTCAGAAACACTGCAAAAACATTCAGTATATGTTAGCTTAGCCTGGAAGAAAAAAATAACTATATAACATTATTTCTGCATCTCATTCCAACACAAATAAGCATTTTTGGTTTGTGTCTTCTGATCATCAAGGGCCATAAATGTTGTACAATTATTTAATCCTGTTAACATGTATTTATGTATCCAAATCTGGATTAAGCGTGTTCCTATTTGACATAGACTGCCATTATTGTCAATGTTAATCCTACATTCACCATTCTGCTGCTGGAAGTACACAGTAGCACAAAGAAGGTGTATTAAGGTGTAAAAATCAACACATATATTACTAACATTATAATACTATTTCATCTGTTTTCATACATTTAACATAAAACAATTTAATTGTGATCTGTTTTTAAGGATTTAAATGGTTGGGACAAAATGTTCGAACACAGGAAGCTTGTAGCAGGGCAACTGCACAGGAAGTCACTCCTGGAGAAGGCATTTTTTACACGTGCGGCTAGCGGTCCACATGGCCGGCACTCTGCCCCTCTCCCCCTCTCCCCTCACAGCTTTATCTAACCACAACACCGCTCCCCAGAGACATGAGCATTTCAAATATACATGGACATTCACACAGTCTGTTTCAAGATGAAGTCAAAGACCTTACAGCACGATGTAAGCTAAGTATGAACTAAATCAAAAATGTAAACTTGTGTATGTTTTTTTTTGTTGGAGTCACAGGGATTGCGAACATCCCAGAGGCTGAATGTTCTGCTGTGACTCAGTTCTTAATTAGGAACGTTTACGAGGTACCTGATTGGTTTCACACACCCCGGGGCGTATAATGTTCTGCAGCACGGAACAGGCTCAAACAGTGTGGTGTCTCGATGCAGAAAAAAAAGAATCACACTCATTTAATTCTTAAACTCTTGTCCTCAACAAACAGAAAGAAACCTGAGGAGGATCGGTCTCACTCGTCAGTGTTCAGTGATGCATGGGGATGTGTCAACAGGCTCTCTGCTCACAGGCGCAGAGGAAACACCTCATCCTGCCATTAGCCTCTAAACAAACACGGGAGGCTGCATATGCAAAATGACATTGTATCTCTGCATTGACTGGACATACCTTTGCTTGAGCCTCTCTTCTTGCCCCATGTATAAGATAGCGTTTTCGTATAAGAGATACTTGATGCTCAAGTCATATTCATCCTGCACAAAGAAACAATAAAAATACATTTAAAGTACAATGAGGAAAGAGATATGAGTATTGCCAGGATGCATTGTGCAGAGGAGAGTACTAATAAAGTCTGCAGAGAGTAGTGTAAAGGTCTGATGATGAACAATTTCAGCAGTTCAGGAAGCTCTTCAGTAACTCCGCAAACAAACAAGGGGGAACATGGTCGGTCGAAGGATAAACAAAACCGTAAATAGGACCACTTGCCAAAATATTTTCCCCTTGCCTCAACAGAACAAACTCTAGCAAAATCAATAAACCGTGTCTTGCCATGCCTGCCTTGGCACACTTACATGCATCAAAAACAGGCATGGAGTCTTATGTTTAGACTTTCTGTTGCTAAGGACCTATATCATGTTAAAACGCAATGTACTGTATATGTGAGCAATAGGACAGGTTATTCCACCTTAAATGAACATGTTCAGTACCCATGTTATATTTGGTGTATGATTATATTCTATAAATGCATGCAACCAGCTTATGATCAACCATTTTCTATGTTTTAAGTCAAAAAACAAACATTATGATATTCGGGACGTTGGAAGTGACAGCTTGAAATGTTATCGATGTCATAAAAACTCCAACAATTTAAAAGAAGATTTCATTATAACAACATAGCCTATGGTCATTTTGAGTTTGAATAAACAGCATGACCTTCCTCCAGGATTTCAGAATATAGTCCTGAAGTTGTGAATTGAAGGTGCAAAGTGTCCAGTCATCTCATACAATAGCTATTGTGTGCACTGGAGGAAGGTGAACAGGTTTAGGTATTTAAAAAAAAACATGCATAAAGTATGCACTCAGTAGCACCGGGTGTAAAGACAGTGTGTGTTTCCGTGCTGAAAGAAATAAGGAGGCCGTACCTTGATAAACTGGAACAGATCTCCCAAGGTCATTTCCTGCTGACCGCTGCGTCTGCCCTCAACAAGGAAGTCATCCCACAGGGTGTATTTCTTTCCTGCGACCTGCCGATAGACACGTTACACCAACACAAACACAGGCAAAGTTGACAGATGAAGTACTACTTGCTGTGAAAGATATGTAGGATATGTTTAGGTCCATAACAAGAGGCCTGGACACAGACAGGGAGACTGCATTTGTCATCACCGTGTTATAAAGCAGCTGAGAACAATCAGCAGACCCCTTAAACTGCAGTGTGGATCTGAACAAGCTGCGATGAGGTCAAGAAGGTGCGTCCTCATGTCTGATGAAGTGACCCTCATCTTTTGCTCAAGTTTCAATCTACCACTAACATGATTCTCACAGTTTAACCTTAATTCTGCTTCAAGAACAAATACACACTACTATCTGAGTGTAGTTTGGGGCAGATCATATTTGTTCAATTTGAGAAAAAGTTCAAGAATGTTGCTTATAAAATCTGCATCTGTGTAAATGTACATGTGCTGCCCTGGGCAGTACAATAACAACCTAGGCATTTTTCCAGACACTGTGCCAGATCGTACGTTCAATAATGAATTGTTCCATTTGGTTCTTTTTCTTTCTGAATTTCCTGTAGGTCTTTAAATCTTCTGTGTTGACATAACAAACTTGAAATCTGACTGTTTGGACTGGGAATCATAGTCTGTCTACGATAGCTTTGATCTCCTGTCTTCTTTTGCTGATAGATGCACCTTGTGCTGAAACAATGTTTCCAATTATCATTAGAACATTTCTCTATGAAAGTTTTTCAATATGGCTGTGCATTGATTTTCTTTATCGACCAAAAAGTTCTGAAAGCTAGCATCGAACATCTGATTCTTTTGATCAAATGTAATCAAAAATGTGCACTTAGTATTTTAAATAAATATACATTGAGTTATTCAAAATAGTATCATTTAAGCATCAGTACCAAAACTCATCTTTCATTTAAGCAGAAGTATTAAACCAGTTTGATGTCAGGTCACTTTGGGCTCTGAGGATGGATATTTGTGTTTTAATAGAATAGAATCAAGCAAAGCATGAGTTGTTGCTACGTGTAGTTTTACATTAACAGGAAACTCTTATTGAGTCAAAACATTGCTCTTCAGTTATCTGAAATGCATTTGATTCATCCAAACCCTGTGATGTGAAAAGCGTGATGAGAGCATCTTGTGATTCTGAATGAATAACTTTACAAATACGTCAGTCAATAAGATAACTTCACAAACAACACATCTCTGTCTCCGGCCTCAGGCTCCACCATTACCGACGTCACGTCTCCTCAGATCACATGCTAGGAAGAATGACCCTACAAGCCTTGACATGCAAACAGTTCAATTCAAAGCCCTGCAAACGCACTCCTAGTTATTGGACACACACTGTTTTTCACATGCCACAATGTGTTTACATCATAAGTCACATGTGTAGGACCTAAACAGAAAACATGAAGAGGGTCAGGATTCTCACATGCAAAAAATATGTCATAATACCTCACATAGCCAGGCGAACCTGATTACACAGGCGCTGTCTGCTGAGAAAAGTTGGGAAGATCCAAACTTGGCTCAGGATGTGAATACCAAAAGCCCGGCTAAACCTGGGTCCAATTATCTCTGCTCCAGCAGCCAAGGGGAACTTTTCAAATAGCCCTCACAACTCCCACCACTTATGGGGTTTGGGGTTATGGAGACACACTCGAAGCATACTTCTCCTCAAGTCCGACAGGGTGTCTAGGTCCTTTGTCCCATTTTTACACAAAGGACATTTTGTTTGCGCAAAGCAAGCAAACTCGTAGTCATGTTAGCTTTTTAAATGTCTATGCAAAACAGATCTCAAGCCAGAAATGAAAGAAAAAAAATTCAAAAGTTCTTGTAAATGCAAATTCATGGTCAGACTTTAAAATGGACGTCTGGTATGTTCCACACCAGAGTTATTCATGCTTTTGTATGAAGATGCTGATTTGACACAATGCTAAGTGGGCATGCAGGCTATTTTTACTCTCGCCTCCCTTCCTCTCCCTCATATCTGTCGCACAACTCTGACAGGAACCTGAAGCCAATCAACTAAACCCCATCAGTCCGAGAGTAGAGTGACTCAACTATTCAACCCTATAGCAGTGGAGAAAAAATAAGCCAGAGTACTGGAACCAATCTGGCTGCTGGAAACAATTACCAATGGTTTCCCACAAGCACAACTACAGTATCTGTTTGTAATGGAACCTCTACTATTAAAAAAACTCAAATGGCCCAATGAAACTGTTATCACTGGGGAGAAAGAAGGAATGAGAAGCAGAGCGTTATTGTTTTCCTCTTAGAGCAACAGTCACCCAAACCAAAAATAATCCCAAATCTGCTTTGCTAGGAGTCCAAATGCAGTACTCTTATCGTATATTAGACACATCTCCGTCACGGTTATTTGAATTAACCATCCGCGTTCAACACTGACACCTTAGGCTGCAGCCACACGAGGACAAAAACGGCCGTTTGCGTTACTGTTTAGTGTCATATAGACCATTCGGCCACACGAGGACGACCGCATACGGCACTAAACGACTGAGGAAACGATAACGGGTCCCAAGGTGGATAGAACGGCATACGCAACGCTCTGGGTGGTCAAACAGCTCCGTGTGTACGCCCTATACGATCATTTTCTGATAATGATTGCGCAATAGCCCCGCCTCTCCCCACCTCTGCTGCTCACCTCCGCGTACCCCACGCCATTGCTGATGTGTTTCGCCACCAACAACAACAACAACAATGGCGGATCGCAGAGTTGCTATCGTGCTCCGGATGCTACTGACCATGCTACAGTTCTTTGTGCAACATCTACAGCAGACACACATTCGGGGGGGATCTTACTCGCTGCTTTTGTGGATATGTACTGCAGCTTCAGCGATCATTTTCTGATAATGATTGCGCAATAGCCCCGCCTCTCTCCACCTCTGCTGCTCACCCCCGCGTCAAAGTAAACTGCACACTGAATTCAGATTATTTATCTTTCTCTCGATATGGACATAAACGCGAGTGAAGTCTAATCTGACAGGACGGAGACACCTCTCAAACTACCTAGTTATAAATATGTTTATTTTTACTGTCGGCCGGGTCACTCATTACTGGATCAGCTGCTGCATGAGACAGACACTGGCGCTGTCCGAAGAGAGGGAGGAAAAAGAGAGGCTCCGTGTATTTTATTATTATATTATATAGAGTCGTTATTCATTTGTTTTAAAGCTCAATAAATAACAAAGAAGACCTTTGACCGGCACTTTTATAATTTTGTCGGAAGATTTAAACTTTAATACACATTGACTGGCAAAAAACTCTGCCCGGTTCCCTCGGCCCCCACCGCGGAGAATAAACAGAAGGACAACCATGACAACCATGCTTCTTCGCTGCTTTTGTGGAGGATGTTACAGCGCCGCGTACAGGCTCCTGCATATGTACTGCAGCTTCTCCAGCGGTTGGAGCTAAACGGAGCGGTCTCGTGTGGGCAGACACTATCCAGATAACTATTGCGTGTGGACGGAAGCTTGTTTGCGATTGCGTTTGCGTTAATCCTATGCGTTTAGCCGTTTTCGTCCTTGTGTGGCCGGGGTCTTAAAAGACCTACTTTAGTGGTACAACATAATGTCACAAGTTCAGCTAATTAAAGTCGGGCCAGGTTGTCTTTTAGTTAGAGACTCTGAGGGGTCTCCTGTATTGCTAATTACCAAAATCCCTGCAAAGTGACAATTGGTTGGCAGCTTTTCATAGCTGTACAAAATCAGACAGAATCAGTTCGACTTGGGGTTGGAGGGTCAACCCTGAAAATGCTGTATTGGGCTCATGGTAAATGCATAACAAAAAAGTATTGGGTTTGTCTGGCAATGAACATTAGCAATCTTAAGAGATAAACTGAACAACAGATACACAAGATAGTAACCCTACATGACAACTTATTCAACCTCAGGAGATCCTTATTTATTGTATTTAACTATTGGCTTAAAGCTGTGTTCAAGTACTGTCCTATCTCATTGTGTCTATGCGTCCAGAGATCTGTTTGGACACAAAGCAGAGATGGCATTCGGGATTCTGTGTGGTTGAACTACACTGAGTTTGACTTGAGGACAAGACAAACGGCCACTTCACAGGCCTGAGTGGAATGAAGCCACATTGGTGGGAATATAAGTTTACACTCAGTCTGCTCCATTTTTGGAGGGCAGCCAAATCTCTCATCTGCTGTCCACATATTGTAGTCTTTATTATAAATGAAGTGTTCGACTTCCACCTAAAACATGACACACCTGGTATTTCCAAAACAATTATGGAACACAATGACATTTCATAGATTTAACCACTTCTTACTTCACCATTACACACGTCATGGTGTTGCTGATGCTGTGGATGTCACTAACTGTCATTTAAATGTTAACTGTCCGTACGTATTGTGGTCATATCAACCTCAGTCACAACTTGGAAACACCATTATTTCCATGTAACAGCTACACAAATATTTGTGATACTTAATACTCTCATTACTGCTCTAATCTAGCTCTAAGCAACGCAGTAAAATGTCCCGCATTGTCCCGCAAAAACATCCTATTTGTCCCACATGTGGCTTGTTGGCACCTGGTCACCCTAACTGCTACTGATTTAAGCCAAACAAAAAAATGTTTAACCTCCTTGACGGAATCTACGCTTGCATTTTTTTCAAACCAACTCTTCCACATTTGTTATCACGGTTTCTCAGCATTATTAAACATCATGCATGATATACATTCTCCCTCACTATGTGGGCTGTTCAGATGAAGTTCCCACTAATATCTGACAATAACAGCCCAAACTTCGGGCTGCTTCCTCTTGTTGACAGGAAACCTGGCGGGCTACGCTGCTTTCTGACAAACCTAAATGTAGACAGTAATAGTTTTCAGGAAATAATTCAAATTAATCTAATCATTAAAAAAACACACCTACTTCCAATTGTGTGGTCCTAAAACAGTAAAATAGGATCACATAAGAAATAAAAAAATAAAGATAAAGATGACTTTAACACACAATAAATCACGAGCCTGCTGGGCGAATTCAGGGGAACTCAAAATGTACTGATCTTTATAAAGTGATGTAATTAATCTATTTGGATTAAATGGATGTTTTAGGTTCCTTCAACACTGAAAACTGTGAGATGCTAAAAAGTACCTCCATTTATGTTATTTTTCTGATGGCTACACTTTTTTATATTTAATTTCACCCAGCCAAAATAACTTAAATGTTCAATAATACCTATATTTCAACTTGAGGAGTCGTTGAGTCACAGCAACATCTGAGAATATCTGGTAAGATCTGAAAATAAAACTTGAGATTGTGGTTGCAGTTCAGTTAAACTAGCTAGAGTCTTCAACTGCTTATTGTAGAAGTGCACTTATCAAACAACACTTTTTAAACCTCTATTTTAGAGTAAGGTTCACATACTTTCAATATTCATAGTGCTAGCATGAAGTATTATTGCATCTGTGTTCTGGATCCCCTCAAATCAGGAGACCTAACCAGGGCAGCTGAACAGCACAGGACCTTACGCAATAAAGTCTCTTATGATAAGGGCAACTGAACCCAAAAATAGCCGCCTCTGACTGCAGATATACGTGAGAGCATGGGAATGTAGTGCAGCCAGAGGAAGTTCAGCCAAGTGAACCTGATAAGGAGGGAGAATGAATCCAAGTTGGATTGCGATCCCCTTCAGGGAGCACAATAATGCTGGTCATGTTGCACAGGTCATTGGAGTGTATTCATAATGCAAGTTTTTAATCTTGCCCTTTAAGACAATGGAGCATTTTTGGAGACAGGAATAAGTCCCGCTCCCTGCACTCTGCCACAAGAAACAGCTCTGCTGAGGCACGCTCTGCCTCAGCTTCATTATCTGGACTGAATCCAAACAGTGGAAACGCTTTTACAACCAGTCGTGGCTAGAGGCCTGTTTCTTCAAAGGCAACGCTTTCTCTTTGGAGGGCTTCAAAGAAGGTTTAGGGGAGGCAGACGGAGGATCTGTGTGGTCTTTTTAGATCATATTTTCAACCTAATCTCCTTTATCTTCCATTTCTAAATAATCCTGTTAATTTCACAGAGACGTCATGCCCCAGACAACCCCTTTGACTGAGCCTCAAACACAAGCGCCATTTATTTCTGAATATATGATAAGGATGCCACTGACTACAATAGCCTATATGCACATTTAAGTACAAGCAGGTATATCACAAGTTTATTTCAGAAATACTAGAGAAGAAAAAGAAATAGCTAGAAACATAGTGGATAGTCAAGTCAATCTTTTCTCTTCAAAGTATGTTCACACGCCTTGGGGTATTACTGCAGTAGTAACATAAAGCATGTTCACAAAACTATGTGAAGTATGATACATTGCCTACTAATTGTCACTTGAGTCAGTGTCAGTTGGGGCTGAAGACTACTGAAAAATCTGAGGGTAAAGAGTCAGAAAGACCGCTACTAGCGTCACACCCCCAAAATCGCAGAAATAACCGTTGGTGGTTGAGTTGTAGACGCCATGTTGTGGAGAAAGGAAAAATAATATGTGGAATAAAAAACATCTCTTGTTCGGCATCAGTTGGGAAACTGATTCTGATTATGTTATAGGAGGGCAAGGCTAAATTAGTTGAATACTCGATTAATAACATTTCATGTTATTCAGCTGATGCTTTTTATCCAAAGCGACTTCCATACAGTTCAATACTGTAGACGTGCCAACGGGAACAGATTGGGATTTAGTATCTTGCCCAAGGACACTCATATGTACTGGCTGGGGATCAAACCACTGACCTCTAAAATTCAGCTGCCCCATTTAATGTTCTCTCAACCACTAAAAAACATTATAGGCTAATATCATGTACATCCTGTTTATAAAGTAGATTTGCCCTAATCAGAGCAGTTTATCTTTAGGAACATCTTTGTTTATGTTTTTTTTACAAAGGAGAAACTGTACTGTCATGTAAAGTAGCCCTTTGTATGATCGGGAGTGTCATCTGCCACCTAATCACTATTGATCACCACTCTCTTTGGACTGAAGACACAGATGGCTGAGACCTCCAACTGCTCCCTTCAGCCCACTTCAACACCCTAGAGATTTGACAGGATACCAGCCACACACGGCCCACATTAATACATTAAAACAATATATCAGTAAATACATTAAAATGTAGTTTTAAACAAGCTTTGCATTTATGTTCTCACAACTCTTGGTTTTGAAGGATGAGTTCGTGCAGGTAGAGGAGTGACAGAGGAGGCTCAGAAGAGTGCTGGTTCGACACACACGCTCAAAGCAGCCCGTTACTTTTGAAAGACTTCCATTGACGTGTAAAACAGCAAACAGAATTTCTATGCGATTGTCTTTCAAATGAGAAGATAACAGCGCTCGGCCTGACTGAAAATGACCTGGGGCAGAAAGACAGAGTCAATAGTGTGCTCCTCTTACAAATGGGCCAGTGACAAGCTGGGGCCTGCAGAGACACCCAAACAGCAAATGTCTGATAGCAAGAGTTGCAGTTATAAAACAACAACTGATCAATACAATGTTTTTAAGTGAGGCATTGGAAAGTCCCAAAACTATGACGGGTGCCTTAGCCCAATGCAGGGCTTCTCTTGTCTGTAATCAGTGAACAAAATGTGCAATTTGTTTAATTCCCAGCCTGAAAATGAATGAGTCTTGTATGTTATACACATACAATATGACTTCTATGATTACTATAGCACATATTGTTTATTGGGATGTAATATAAAATGGGGACAGAGCTGTTATCTGTGCAGGTTTAAGGTTTATTCACAGGGATACATTCAATAACAACACACAGCTCTGACCATAAACTGTGATCAGTGTGTCCTCTGTTGTTACATCCTAGCTTGTACCATTGATTAAATGCCTCAGTAATCAAAGGGCACACTGTTAGGTTACATGGTGTAATGCTACATGGAATGATGTAACTATTACATGGGCTGGTCACTGGAGCAGGTTATTGATGTATGTTTGTCAATATGAATTGGTCTAGTTCTTGTCGGCATGATAAACTGTAAGATTAACTGATGATGGACAGACAAATAACATGGGACACACAGCTCAAATAGCATTCATTAAAGCTACATCTGCACAGTTGAAGCATACACACAGACAGAGCTGGGCGATGTATTGATATTATATTGTTATTGTGATATGAGACTTGGTACATTTTGGTTATTCTAATTATGCATAAGTGTCTTTTCCATGTTTTAAAGGCTGCATTACAGTTAATCTATGTCATGTTCTGAACTTACCAGAGTGTTATAGCCTTTATTATTTGGTTTGACCCATTTAGCCAATATAATCACATTGCAATGTGAAAATAATTCATGTCCCCCTGAATTACTATTTCCTTTTTGTGATCCCTAAATGACTGAAGGCCTGCACACTTTGCAGTTGCCTTAGCCCAATACAGGCCTTCTTTGGGCTGGAACAAACATGGAACGAATTTAGTTTTTAACTGTCTGCCTAATGATGTGTGACCCTTCAAGGCCAGAGCCACCCAGCTTTGCCAAAAAGACTGTTGCCAATTGGTGTGAGTGCCTATCTCATTTATTACAAAGGAAATTGAGGCAAAACGATTAATTTCCTTGTTAAGCATATAATTAGCACTCATACACTCATTAGGAGTTATTAACAACCTTATGGATGTAAAAGACACGGTTCCAAATCCTTTATGAGCACATTCATGTGTCTTTTAAGAGCAGTAAAACGTAACTTTATTTCTATTTCCATTACAGAACCCGGACATGTGTATGTTGTTAGTCAGTGCCTTATGTGCACCGCCTACAACATGCAGTACATCATGCAGTCTGCAGACGGACTGTCCTGCTGTGCCTCACAGAGCGGAGGACACACTTAATCACAAGTGGCATAATCAAATACAGCGACCCATGCTGTAAGGTTTTGTCCATGTATGAGGTAACGGTTCCTGTGTGTTTTGGTCGAGAAGCGACTGGACGAGAAGAAGAAGAAAAACAACAGAATGCCTATTGAGTTCATGTGTGAATGCTTAGACTCATGGCATCAGGAGCAGCCTAGAAACTTACATTTAATATTACTAATGACAAACCTGCAGCATTAGTGCTTTAATGAGAGGATAATGAAGCAGGAGGAGAGATACTTTTAATAACTTCCACATGCTGCTTCCACTGAGTGGAACTGGCCTGAAGGTAAGAAGTTGTGAGAAACAAACATGGGGAAAACTTGAGCAACAATGGATGAGGAATAATAGATAAATGGAAAGGTTGGAAAGACATATCAATAACACAAATTAATTGCTGTTTATGTTTTTTGTATTGGTTTCGGTGTAGAGACAATGTTGTTGATCAGAAGTGGATACTCTACTATTTAAACTGGTAAGAAAATAAGTATATAAGCTCCTTCCAGCTATTTGAGAAGACATAATCGTTTTCATCTGCTTTTCAGTTTATTTAACATTCCACTGAATCTACGTGTTGGACACCACAGAAGAAGAAAAATGAACTAGCTATCACAGCACACAGCTGAATTATCATGACCAATACCATTAGTAAAAGCTCTTTTTTAATGCTATTTAAACAGACAAGTATATACACTGACTTGTATTGAGGAATATAACCTGCCTCACAAAATCTGCTTTATCTACTTTGCATTAATGAAAAATAGAAAAGCAGAATTACTTTACTTGATTAAAAATGGACTTTGGAAATGTGTAAAGGTTTTTTTTTTTAAAAAAACTACTGTTGTTATGTCTGTTAAGATTTTTGTTCCCACAAACAGTTTACGGTGATAACAGCAGGACATTCACAACTCAATATTTGCAGTAATTTTAACAATGTGTCCTTGATTTCATGGCGAAAAACCGGAAGCCTTCTTTTTTCTTCACACACCCTCTAAAGTTGTATGTGTATCTCTTAGAGACCCATTCACATCACTTTAACGTGGGAAAAGCAAAACCTACAGGACAGTGAGATGTCAAGGTCGGTCAACTACAGAGTAGTGACTCGGAAATAGGTTGGGATATACTGCCTTGCTCAAGGACCCTTCAGAGAAGTAGATATGGACTCATTGTCATCACAGAGGCCTGATCCATGATTCAGCTATAAGGGTGGGCCTTCCCGTTATTGTGTTACTCATTAAATATGTATGTGATGAGGAGATATTTTTTAGGATGAATTGAAAGAGCTGCTAACTACCAGACGTTTAAGTCCCGCTTGAAGAGAAGACCCAACTCTTTTCCCTCGCTTTCGAGTCAGTTTAAGCTATGTTTTATCGATTGTTGTGCTTTTATTTGTCTGTCCATTCTCCTTATGTGCCTTTTATCTATTCTTATGTATGCCTTTTATCTATTATTGTAATATTATATTTTATTATAATGTTATGTCTGCTGTGAAGCACTTCGGTGAAACCCTCTGTTTTTAATATGTGCTATATAAATAAAGTGGATTGGATTGGATTACCAAACATCTCCTGCTTTTTAATTTGGCTAAATGGATAGGGTGCATGGTGAATTTAGGAGCTGTTCTACATACGCTACTAAATAAATTATCTGGATAAGTGGACCTATATTTGAATGCTCTCTGGAAAATGACTGTTCTTGTCTGATGCTACACAAATAAACAACCCATGTACAGGAATAACATTTTTGCTGATGACAAAAAATGGGAAGCTAATGATTTGTAGGGAACTGAAAACCAGCAGTGACGGAACAATGCAGCGTAAACAACACATTACTTAAAAACACAAGGCAAACCACACAATAACAACACCAACACAAAACCTGGAGGACAACAGAAGGCACAAGCCGTCACAGATTACTCATTATCCCGTGAGCACTATTCATGTCTGGGTCTTAAGTTACAAACTGCACAATGCAGCTCCACGCCGGAGCTCCCCAAGGAATACTGAGGGCCTTGGATCATGTTCACCCTTTCTGGCACAGTCTGAGGAGGCCAACATAGATTTAACCACATGTGAGGTAAATCTCCCCCTTTGTTGTCCTCTTTCTCTCTTTAAGCCAGCCCCTCTTATTTGTGTGACAGATGTGCGACCTTCAATTATATAAGTGCTGAAATCACAAATAGAGTAGCTGCAGGTTTGCCTTCTACATGTAAAACAACATGCAACCACCCTGGATATATTGGAAAAAAGTTGTCATAACCTAGTGTCTTCCTGATTTCTCAAAGGGCATATCCAACAAGAAATGCAAAGGGGGTTTTTGCTGCGCAAGTGATGAATAAAAAGTAATCAGAAACAGAGGCTGGAGCAGATGATCTCAAACCCCCTGCCTCCTCCTGGTGCTGTCCAGACCTTACAGCAAGATCACTGGGAAATCTGGTTTCAATACACTGCTTCCTGTGAAGGCAGGAAATACCCGTCATTTCTGCAGGCAATTAACAAAGAACCAGTGTGAGCGTCAACCTTGGAGTGGCTTTCTTGAGATCAGGAGTCATGCCTCTAACACTGTTAATTCAATTAGAGACCGAAAGGGCAAGCTGGGGAAGAAGGGCACAGAGGGAGCATGAAAGGGCACAGAGTGAAGACTAGGGTGTGGAGGAGGTGTGCAGAGACATGGAAGAGGGAGTATTTACATGGCACACAACCAGCAGGCAGCCCAGCAGACAAGCAAAGACAGCAGACACTAAAAGAAAGAGCTGCTGGAGGGGTTGGGGATGGAGCAATTTAATATCCAGCTGAAACACGTCCTCCTCTGTCCTGGACTGGGCCGGGAGATGTTTCACTTCACAGGTTTTGCTGGGGCTGCAGCTCGGTTACAGCTGCAGGAGCATAGCACTCATAAATCCTTGTTGTACTTGAATTATCCTTTGGTGTCTTTCAAGGTTTGGTGATTGCAATAACAAACCATGTACTCTCTCTGAGCTCCTTTAACTATGTGCAGTAAAATAAAACTGGCAAACAAGAATGCATTTCAACCAGCATTCATTTATCTTTTTCTGGCCAATCCCAAGCATCGGAATAAGATCAATCAAAATTGTAATGTATTACCTACGACCTCATGACTCCAATATTTATTCTCCTTTCAGCTGGGGTCTCTGCCAACTCCTCAGGGAAATATATGCCTCCTTACAGTTGCTAAATGCTCCACTACATAAACTAGCAAGTCACTAACCTTGTCTCAATGCTGTTAGAGGCAAACATTTATCATTTGGTTTAAAATGTTACTGAAACAATCTGTGGGCTGCTGCCTGAAACGGTTGTAGAGATTGGCGAGAGTGAAGCAGAAAATCCATTTGCATGATGTACAATCATAATATCAACCCGACAGACACTAAATTGTCATCTAAAGCTCAGGGAATTTCTGAGTCGGGTGATAATCCTCTGTGGGTTCTATATCATAAGCACCCCCTTTTTAGACTCCAATATATAAAAAATATTGAATGGTGCCACTTAAATTAAATAGAATAATAATATGGAAAATGAGAATATCACTGAAAATATGTGTCTAAATTCTGCAAGAAATTGTCATCATAAGAAAGTCATGCTGTATTTTGCAGTTATTTATATATTTAAATGTCAATTTCCAGTAAACCATCTAAACACAATGACAAATAGGGTGCCGACAGTAGAGTAGGACATTCTGGCTTGAAGACTGCAGCTTTAAAACTGTGGCAGCACCACCTGAGCCCAGTAACAACACACGTTCATGTATATATGGTGACGTCTAAATTAGATTTTGTTCAAACATTTCTAGCACTAGAGAAATCCATCTCTGTGAGCTTGCCAGATTTGGTACTCCTTTAATGGCCTGTGCCCTGGAAAATGATACTAAAGAATCGCAGTGTTGATCAGACAAGGACAGTCCCCCGTTTGTTTACATATTTCTGCCTCCATAACATCAGCAGGGAAGGCCAGGGGAACTTCCTATTTTGGGAAACAGCTGCCTTAAAGCAACAATTTCTGGAAGAGGGTTAGCATGGTGGGAGAACGAACTGTAATCTATTTCAGTTAAAGAGCCTGTGAGAAGAACAGTTTTGTGTGGATACTGTGGTACACAGCCACATCTAAAACACCTTTTCCTAAAGCCTTCAATCACAAAAAAACATCTTATTAACATATTTGTTCCTCTTCAGAGTTGTGATAATGCAGGTTTCATTACGATGACTGACAAACATCTGGCAATGCTGTGATGCGGTGGTTCAACTCCACTGTGGGAGAACACTGAGTGGACCACCAATACTACCAGTGAGACGTGAGTGTTGTTACTTGATATTAATGAACTGAGACTGATCTCACGAGGGGAGAGGTCTAAGTCATTGGAAAAGTAAGCCGAGCTCCTGATGCTGCATGTCTGATCAGTGATATTTCACAGCTGCACGTCTGCAGTTGCTTCAAAGGGGGCCTAATACAACCTTCTCTAATCCTAGACAGATTAAAGATAAAACAGTATTAATAGGTGTGTCGCTTTTGTCTCTGCTTCCATTTCTGTCTGCTAAATTAAGTTATTGAATTGAATAATCTATGTTTACATTCTTGATTCCATTTTTGACAAGGGTCCTGTAAATCTGTTGATTACCTCCGCCATGAAGGTTATGTATCAGCTCAGTTTGTCTCACTGCCATCAGGATTACAGGAAAATGTCTGTCCTGATTTTTAATAAAACATGGTGGAAGACGGCCGCATAGTTGAAGGAAGAAGCCTTTACATTTTGGAGAAGATCCGAATTACAGGCTTGATAAAATAAACTATTTTCACTTTATTTAACACTCTGAAATAGGGATGAATAATTGTGAGCGGCCCATATAGTGGAAACAACAACTATAACACAGCTATGGACTTGTCGTTTAACAGTTACCTATATGGATAACACACTGCAATGAAAGAAAGGGAAAATGGTAGAGAAAAGGAGCAGAACTATTTTCCTACAAAGTATCACGGACAAACTTAAGTTCATCATGAGGACTTATAACTGAAATGTTTTCTTTGGCAGACATTAGAGCGTCTCCCACTCACAAGGCTAAAGCTTTGGCAGCCAACCATTTTTTTCTCTCATCCTCTCTGTGTTTGCAAGTATGTACCAGCACATGTGTGTTCCTCATTTATTTAACGCTTAGAATGCTGAACCTCAGCTGAGCCTTTTTCCTCTAGTGGTGACCTGTCTGTCTAAGAATACAGCCAATGCCCTAATAGGTGAAAATACAACACTGAGGCTGCTGAAAAAGCCTTGGTCTGGAAAATCGAACGTCTGCCCATCCCTCTGACGTAATGATTCAACAATTGAAAATATAACCCCTGACTTTCTGAGTGGCCAGCACATTTTTAGAAGTAGGGGAAAACACTTTCGCTGACAACAACTGTGAGAACACCGGGGTCTTTGTAAGTAAGGAAGAAGGCACGCCTGGAACTTCAGAACTGCGCAGAAAGCCACAGCTGCCTCTGTCATCACAGCAGACTTTAATGCAGCTGCAGCATTTCTGCCTGTAACTGAAGCTGAAACCAGACCTACACTGTCTCAGAGCCCCCTACCACTGCAGCCTCACGTCCCAGAGGACACAGTTACCCCACTCGTTGACCCCCAGTGACCCCTGTCTGTCAGAGGTTCAATGCTCTGAGTGAGAACGCTAGAGAGGGCAGCTCCAATATCTGAGGTGAGATATTGAGGGAAAAACAGTAAAGACTTTTAGAGGGGGATATCCTCTTGTACTCTGCCTAAAATTTGAACCATGGCTTTTGAATCTGGCCGGTAGCCATTTTGTGTTTGTGTTTTAAAGTTTGGCCGATACAGCATAAAGAACTTAGTATGACCTCCCCCACCTGGTATAACCTCAAACGTTACCTTGAATTTGATCCTAAGAAGGACTCTTAAGTCTTAAGAGAATAAGCTCCTGTCCCTTTTGCTTTGAGTTACAGTTGCCTTAAATTCACTTAATTTGTGCAAACATACCTGCACTGAAATGCCCTGAGGATTATAATGAGCTAGCAAAGGATTGAGCTCATATGCTAAATATTGAGAGTCAGCAGTGGTCTCTTAGAGCCTTCATTCATGACTTGATACGCTCCAGACAGAGAGGAAGGGCGTAAATCTACAAAGAACCAAAAGTATTTATTCCCAAAATGGACAGGCTTAAATTATTAATGTATATACAGTAAGAGTCTGTCAGGCTGTGTAAAGTGCCCTACTCAGGTCCTGAGTGTGAATGACTGCTTTGTCAATTTTTCCTCTAAACCTTCCACAATCACTGACTGACTAAAGATGGCTGTGGGTGTACAGAGGTGTTACTCACCTCAAAGTAGCGGTTCCGAGACGGCTGGGAAAACAAAATGTGCGAGGTAGCCAGGTACATGTATGCTGTTCGGTAAGAGCTGATCTCCTGGTGGCCCTGGATCAGTTTGTATAGCTCCAGGCACATCAGGCCTGCCACCGCTGCTGTGGTGGTAGCTATGGCTGGGATTATCCTTCCAGCTATGAGCTTACTCTGTGGAGGAGACAGAGTACACTATTAAAATGCAGTTCAATAAAGTAGAATTATATGATCATACTGTGTTGGTTTACAATTTGTAAGTGGTGCAAAATATATACATAGTTTATTTACACATTTTATGTCATCTTTAAGGTGCTTGTATTTAACTTGAATTTCATGTGGTGTTTTTTTTTAATACTTCAGCTTCACCACAATCAGTGGTTGAAACATTTAAGTAAGTGGGTGAGTATATAGACCATATACTTACAATTGCCATTCAAACAAAACATTAGACCACAAGAGAAGTCATGTTTTAAGTATAATTTAAAAATTCGGATCAAAATGTACTAACTAATACTATTAATGTAAAAGAAGCATTTTGATGTTGTTGGACCTAAAATTAACTACTGTATAAACTAGTTCACATTTTAATCTGTATTATGCATCTTATTCAAAATAATTATTAGGCCTATGTCAAATGAAGTCAGTGGCATAAAAAGTCATTTTTATAATATTCTACTCTGAAATATAGTGGAATAGTAGCAGCAGAACATCACTTAGTTGGATGTAATGCAACACAGTACAGCATGTTTCATTGTTTTATACATTAATTGTTTTACCTAAGGTACATTTGCCTTTTTAGTGATGCTGTGTCCTTGGGCAAGACACTTCACCCTAATTGCCTCCTTGTCCACAGTATTTACTGTTACATGTCTGATATGTGTAATATGTAATGTAAAGCGCTTTGGACATTCTGAAAAGCGCTCCAATAAATGTAATTAATTATTATTATTAGTGTATTCATACTGTACGTTTTGCATGAATCCAGGGTTAAATGGTGAATTAAAGAAAAATAAATCCAAACATGATTCCACATGTGTAAATTTCTGTATGATTACACAGGAGTAACCCTCTATTGTCTCCCCTCCCTCAGCAGGACCCTTCCCCCAGTCCCCCATCTGTCCTGGCGGTGTGTCTGCAGCAGAGGCTGGTACAAGGCCTGGCTCAGGTGGCTCAGGTGTCACCTCCCAGGCGACAGGTAAAGTGCTGTGATTAGTTCTGCCCCAGGAACAATGGGTGAGGTGGCTGATTCTGTGGCTTTAGGGCAGGTGTGTGCTGCATTGACTAAAAACATGACCCCGAGGGAGGGGGAGCAGTATTCATTGCCTTTTTCTTATCCATGCCGCCACTTCAGCTTCATCCCTCTTTAATATGTTTTCCCTTTCACAGATATTTCTTTAGATGATGCACGGAGAGAAAATGTTGACCTGGTGCCGACTGGCTGCAGGGATGACATAGTTCTCCGCTCTCAGGTTGGATGCAGCAACAATGTAGTCCATGTGGAAGTTATTGTCGTCATCCTGTGTTAGGTGAGATAATAAACATACAGTACATCAGTCATTCAAATAGCTCCAAAGCTTGATGCATCAGACAAAATGTATCTGATTAGGTATTGATGTCCATGCCTAGTGACACCCCCGCAGTCATATGATGCTCAGTGTGGCTGCTTTGAAGGCTTTGTTGTTGTGTCGCTTAGATCAGCCTAATACATGACTTGGTCACCCCATCAGAATGCAGAGGAAATCAGATTTCTGTTGTGATGGACAAGCCCAGTGAGGTCATGCCTCTGCTTCAGCGGCTTTACAAAGGCTAGGAAGGCGACTGTCACTCAGGGATGGCTTTAGGGGATGTGAGGAAGCTGCTAGCTGGCAACCTGATGCATATGAAACCCTCCTACACACATTCCATCTATCCACAGCACGACCTGGGCATGTGGGGATCAACAATAATGAGGAGGGGGAGCTCGGTAGTTTGGGGATCTCATTCTTATTCAAGATGATATTCGATATGTACCAGACATACCTTTTACACCTTCATTACTGCTTCTCCTGAGTCACTCACACTGCCTGCTAGTAATTTCTATAGCCTGTCTAAATTCCTCTAACACTCAACTCTGTAGCTACAGCAACTGCACCCTGACTGCTCCGCTAATATGTCTTTGTTGGAGGTGTATGGTCGGAGGTAAAGGTTTTGTCACTGTGACACACTGCTCGCCTACACACTCTTAATTCCCATTAAGATAAAGAAAAGGCTTGTATCAAAAGGTAAGAATTTTAATTATTACACTCCTTTTCCAAGGTTTCCCAGGAAACCAAGGATTTTCCTGCTGGGTCAATAGGTCAACAGGTAAAAAAGAGGACACCTTTCTTAATTAGGCATAAGATTAAATGATATTTTGGGATATACATCCACAGTAAGTCAATATGTTATGATTAAAATATAACTGCATCATATTCTGCATTTGTTTAGTGTAATAGTAGATAAGATTAAAGAAATTAAATATTTTCTTTGGTCCTTTGATGAAATTTTGAAGGAACACATTGCTGGCATTTACAGGAAACATATTATAGAAACTGGCTGATAACTTTAATCCAAAGTTGTTTTTGATTCTGGGTCTATTCAGAGTCTGATCTTCTTTATTCTGACTTAGCTTACTGTGCTGAAGCAACTGTTAAGGATACACCTTTGGGAAGTTGTTATTTGTTGTATGTCTGTGCTCCCAGATCACTTTATAGAGATATATACCTTATGCTTGGCTCCCCCAGACACTTCCAGGTGACAACTCAGCGCTAAACCTGATTAAATGTCCATACAGTGAGTGACTATTTGTTAATAGGCAGTGAAAGAGAGTGTGAGGAGACACTGTGACAGACAGGCATACAGGGGAAATCTACCTTCAGGACTCCCTTCACTGATGCAGTTGACACGTGTGCAGACACTATGTCTTTGTCCTGAGTTGTTGAATGAAATGCATTTTTCCTAAAGTTTTATAATACACCTCTTGAATATTAAATAAATCTGTTCCATGTGAGCTGGCAGTAAGATGTTTTTTCACAATGTAAACTTCTTCAGATTCATACATTTAAGCCCCAGGGAGTTTTAACAGTGAAAACACACAAGCACAAGCACAAGCACAAGCAAGCTCTGTTTCATGAATGTTTTGAGCAAAAGCAAAGATTCGGGCCACTAAGGACCCAAAGACGAGGGGAAAGAAAGTCATATTCTGAAAGCACCCATAGTTCTGAGTGCAGCTCCCTGCTAACGCTAAGCCTCCAGTCTGTCTCTGCTTCTGCGGAGCGTGCAGCAGAGGTGTCACTGTGCTCCCACCCTACCTTCTCAAAGTCCGTGGGGTACATCTGCATGGCTGAGGTTTTCAGAGACGGGGAGGCCAACTTTCCTTTCAGCTCCTCAAGTCTGGCTTTTTCTGTAGCATGGACAAAGAGAGACATGAAAAAAAGGAATTCTTCAAGACAGTGAGTAGTGACATTAAATATCATGGCATTCAAATAACTCACCGGCATCATCACTGTCCTGTTTTTTGTCCTCCTCCATATCCTTATCAGTGACGTGAATCTTCACGGAGAACTTGGGAGTGAAAGACGGTACGGAGACTTTCTCTAAGGTTTTTCTGATGGAAGCGCAGTCTGTTGTGCCTTTGATCCCGTAGATCTGCCCGTACAGATTAGCTGCTGCCACCACATACTCCTTGTGGGTACTCTAAAACACATAATACAAATATAAACTTCAAATTAAATCGACACTTTTGTCATGTTTTATCAGAAAACATAATTTCCATATAAATCATAGTTATTCTACCTCTCTTCAGTTGAGAACACTTTAAAATAATTAAATAAAGTTGTGCTAATGTTGCATTGTGCGACTCATAATGCAGGAATGAATCCAACAATTAAATATAGAATATATTTGTTTTTAATAGAGAATATCTACACAGCAGTAAAAACTTCTGATTCACACACACACACACACACACACACACACACACACACCACACACACACACACACACACACACACACACACACACACACACACACACACACACACACACACACACACACAACACACACACACACCCACACACACACACACACACACACACAGTAACAGATAATTCATTAAAAGTGAAAACAAATATATTTTAAACAAAGATTTTGTAATACCAATACCACACTATTCCAAATAATACACAGTATACACTGTTCACTCAAACTTTATAGGAAAATTGGCACTGAAACCGGAGTGTGCTCATCTGTCAAAGTTGAGAGCTTATAAAATATAAGATGACAACATTTCATAAATATTGAAGGGAAAAATAAACAGTAAAGGAGTCAGATAGCAGTAGATGGAATAGTGATGGTTGAACAATTGTGGTCAAATCATCAATGCAAGGAAAGCAACTCTTATTCCATTATTTATGTTGTGTGTAAATTTCAGCTGCTTCATTAAAACCTTAGTATCTCCTTTGTTTAATATTAGAGTATGTAGAGATAATCATCAAGGATGTGAACGTGATAAGAGATTATTATCTGCCTTTCATTATCCATATGCATGTTTAGTGGCATTCACAGATCAGATAAGAATCCAGTATACAGTCAAAGTCGGGAACAGTTACTATCACATCAGATAAAGAAGGAATGCTAACAGTCATCAACAAATACTGTGGCATTTCTGTGATTCCTGTCCCCTGTTTTAGGGTGCATGTCAGGATTACTACTAAAAGAGCAGCCGGACCAGGTTCTACTTACATTGTTGAGGTCAAAGGTCAGTGGGTGTGGACATCTCTTGGATCCAGTCCAGAAGGGTAGACCAACAGCAGTCTTCTATAGGGACGCAGAAGAACATCGTTTTTTCAGTTAAAATTCGAGATAGTTAAAATATCGCATTTACATTTTATATACCGACAGAGCTCACTGTAGTTATTAATAATACTTAGGTGTAATTAAAAAGGGATCCATTTCTATATTCCCAATGATTTTAAACTTGACATTTATATCAAATTCAACATACAGTATGAGTGTATTACTTGATAAACATCACAGAGTCCTTTACATTTTTGACCCAGCAGGAGGATTCCCGTAGTACTGCCAGACTAATATTGTTATCAGTCTTGTGTTGACAACACCATTTGTATGTCTGATAAAGAAACAAAGAGACAGAGGGCTTTGATGTTTCCAAATGGTCCATATGCTGGAAAGGGATAGTCCTGTGGTGCCAGTTCTCACAGCAGGGGGGCTTTCTAAAGTAGCCAAAAGGCATCTACTGTATTCTCCTTTTCACTAAGTTTAAGAATCATTCCTATCATTCATAAGATCATTCCTATGGTACAAATAAGACTAGTCAAACATAGAACCACTGTTCTTTCAATAATACATAATAGGTGGACTTTTGAGTTTAGAGTGTTTTTTTAATAATACAATTGATTTGTCTTTATAAATCTTAAAAAAAGAAAGAAGATAATTCACTGTATTTGAGTATTTAGAGTGCTAAAAATAACTGAAATGTTAACTTAACACCATGTCTTAAAATTGCTTTATTTAAAACACGAAAAACAAATTGTCTTAAGTTAAATAACTCTCCAGACACTAGTTTCAGCCCTCTTTTATGTTCTTAAACTGCGGTCATTTAATTAGCAAGAAGTTGGCAGCTCACTGTAATGCATGGGTTTGAATACAAAATATTAAGCCTTTTATCTCTACCGTCATGTTAGTAAAAGGTTCAAACACATGCAGAACGACACTTCTATATGGAGGCTCACACTCATAAAATTAGCCGTTATGTTTAAAGTGTGGCCATCTGTCACGTTTGTGCACCCATATTTGTCTGGTTGGTTTGCGAGCGTTAACGGACATCAGCTGCCTTATCATAGTTCCTCAGAAAGTTTGTGGTCCAAAGTCACTTTCCAGGATGACAATGAAACCATAACTCTTGTATAGTTAACCACAACAGCTATGGAAGGAAAAAGAGTAGCAAAAACACAACATAACTGCCACAGAGTTTGTAGAGTGTGTTCTGATTATAACGTTTAACAATCATTTTAGGAAGGATTCTATAATGGTCTCAATGCAAATAATGCCCCACATGAAAAATAATTAATTTTATAAGCGAAATAATATGAAAAGTTTAGATTATTTCTCAAGGGAAATGCAGGGGAAAATCACAATTGGACAGAGGAATTTCTATAACCCTGCAGGGACGTTTAATGAAAGTAGAAACGGCCAGTTGCCGGACTGAAGTTAGTGAGGGTTTGTTTGGGTTGATACTGATCCGTGCCCCCCCAGGTGTGACAGCATGATGTGACATCACTGTCTGCATGCTTCACCAGATTACAAACCCTCAGAGCCGCTCAGAGATATTTATCAGAGATGGCTTTCAGTGGTTTCAGCTTTCTAACAAGGTTAATAGTGGTTCTTAAGCCCGGGGAAATATGCTGCAATAAACAATGAAGTTAAATGTAAAGAATTAAACACTGACTCGCTTTCCTTTTGTGCTAATGCCACAAGGAAGATTTTTGTTGATTTGTATACAAGGACCTTACATAAAAAACAGTGCCACTCTGTGTGCATCAACATTGTTCACAGCTCTATGAAATGGGGCCTTAGAGAGTTATATGTTCCTCGTGTGATGTTACCTCTTCAGGAGGGAAACAGTGCAGAAGCTGGCGGATGTCATTGTTATACAGATTCTCCCACTTGCTCCGTGCCCAGCCGACACAGTCTTCCCAGCTCGTTGGACGCTGTCCTCCAGCTTTTATGTTCTCCAGGCTGCTACACAACCCCTCAAGAGCCTCCAGGGCCTCAGCGTCTCCCAGGCCAAGAGTCCGAGGCATAAACTCTGGATCTCTGCAGGAAACCATACAGAAATTCTTCATCATTTAATGACAGACATAGAGGTATACATGAGGTAATCATCAGACAAGACCTGACAGGTATCCTCAACATTTCTGGTTGTAAAATACATTCTCAGAGTGTAACCTACAGAATAACAGCTATGACATCTATTTTTCTGGAGGGGAAAGACCAGTTACACAGTGGGAAAACATTTGAAATGGAAAGCAGAACAGTGTGTATGTCAAAATATCTGATTTAAGGAAGCACAGAGCAGAATGACTAAACAGATTTTAGTTAATCTGAGTGTAGTCCTGCTAGTGACTCAGAGGGGATTCCTTTGACGCGTGGCTGTGTACGTATAGGAAGGAAAGTAAGTAATCTTGTAGTGTACTGGTCAGTGAAACTGCAAACCACACACCTGAACAGTTCATGTGCCATTATCATGTGTCAGTTAAACAGTCACAGCCTTGCACTGCAAACACAAAAAGGGATCTGCCTCCACTGTGCGCAGTTACACCTTAACAGGTCTAAACAGGAACATTGAGAGCCATAGTTCTGCTTAGAGCTGCACAGGTGGGAGGGTAACACAACAAAATGTGACTGTATTTTCCATGAACTCATCAACAAGGGCTTGAATTACTGGACTACAACATTTACCTGAACCAGCATGACTGCAGCACAAAGAAACCTCAGATGAAACACATAATACATGTTTCCACACATCAGTGTGACAGGAGGAACTGTAATGGCTGTGTTGACCAACGATGACCATTTCTGCTATAGGCATGAATTTTGTTTCTGTTTAAAGATGCGAGAAAGTGCACAAGTGCACAAGTGCTTCACAATGAGGGGGAATTACATCAAATCTCACAAAAACAAACAGAGACATCTCAAAACATGGCAGGATTAGGTGGGCTCCGGAGCCTCAAAGCTCAGACTAAGTTTTGGCCTGGGGGCTCAAATCTGTTACTGTGACATTATAATTAGAATGACGTGTTTTTCATAACAAACTCACAACAAATTCACAAGTCGAGTAAATATCACATTTCAACTCAATATGTATGTCAGCAGCACACTGACAAAGCCTTTTGTCATTATATAGTACTTTCTTTAAATAGCATTTTATTTAATTATTCAGAATTGTTTCTTGACCACAAAGCCTCTAATTAGTTGATATTTCACTATTATTTGTAGAAAACAGTTTGAGCTGCTAGATAGCTCTAAGGGAAGAAAATAAGACTGTTAATACTCTTTTACTAGGAGTTTACTGCTAAAAGCCAACCACATGTTTTCCCGTTTATAAAACAAAATAATGAGCTTGAAACACTTCATTAGTTTTGTAGGTTTGCTGGAATGCTTTGTAGGAGAGCAGAAACGCATTGTAAAATGAGCAAGTAGTTGTAATTAAGTGCCAGCAGATTGGCAGCAGATCGTCAAATGTAATTAAAAACTTTTTTTTGGAGGCCACACTTGTTGTGGAAAAAAGTTAAACATATCTTACCCCAGGAAAAGATTCACATTTTCAGGTGCTTGTTTGAACAGTCCTTCAAACTGGTCTCTGGCCCACTATAAAACAATATGTATGGAAAATACAATCAGTTAAATAAAAAATACACTGCACACACTACACTACATTTTAGAGTAATTGTATTGCAATGAAAATTGGTACATGCATTAATAATTAATGTAATTAATAAGGATTGCTTTTGATTCTTTAACTTTTCATTTAGCACCATCATCTGGTCATTATAATGTTTCCAATATTTGTCAATGACCAAAAGGTGGGAGTCCTGTAAAAAAGTTCTTCCAAAATATGTTTTCAATAGTTTCAACCTCTATATATTTAAACGAGGTGGACATAAGAATCAGCGGAATAATAAAAGTAAAAAACAATAGATTATAGGTATTGCCTTTTTTCTATCTCTGGTCATTCACTGTAGGTTTTGAAGCAGAAGGAGTTGAATCGATCAGTGTAACTCAAACAAACAGCTCAATTATATGTTAACGTGGTACCTGCAGGGTGTGCTCAATGCGGTGAGGGAAGTTCTTGAGAGTGCAGAGCGGGATGGCATCATTAGAACTCGATTTGTCCGGGCCGTAAGACTCTGTCAGGTGAGGCACCACCGCCAGAGTATGACCCTGACATCCTAAAGTTCCTCCCTCCAGCAACGGTTTCTGGAGTTGCACACAGCGTCCGTCAAGGTAGACTCCTGGGAATCAAAAAGAGCAGTTAAAGGCTGTTGTACTAAATGTTGATATGGCTCCGGTATATTCACAGTTGTAATAAACATTTAAATAATGGCGAGGAAGACAGAGTAAGTGCACTCACTGGCTTTCACATTATCAAGGGCTGCAGCCACTCCATCGAGACCCATGAAGAACTTGTAATCATAAACTTCTTCACTGTCAGGGTCCAGACAATTCTGGTGAGCGGTGATTTTCATCGCTGGGTTCATCTCTCGCACTGCTTTGGCCGCAACGTCCGATTTTGGTTTCTGTTTATTTACAGGTGAGCAAGTCGTCAGTGTCATTGAGAGATAATGTTTTTCAGCAATGTAGAACACAAACAGATGGAGGGTGTAGTGAACAAAATGTTAATGCATACAGAAGGAATATCCAGATTTGTTTTTGTGTCTATCAAACGGTTCGAATAAATCAGCAACATCTAAAGCCTAAAGAAGACTTATAAACCGTCTCATTTCTCTCTATTATATAATACTAGAATAAACACAGTTTCCCTCCAGAATCCCAGTGCATTTAATGATTTTTTTGTCAACATACCCTCTAACTGCACTCAACTATGTGTTGCGTAAGTTGTTTACTCAGATGTTAGTGATCAACTGTCTGATAAACCTCTAAAGTACACAGCAAAACAAAACTGCCACAAATGATGGAACTTGTCAGCAATGTGTAATCTGACACAACCTATCTCAGACTGTCACAACACCTTAGCCCCCCCCAACCTGTCCCATTAGTAAAGCCCTCTGACCCTTCCACTTAACCAGGTCAAACAAGAAGTAGTGAGCTATGATGGCATGTGAGGTTCTTCATTACAGAGTGTGTCTTCTCACCCCAATATCCTGAGACCTGAACAAGAACTGTCGGTTCAAGTTGGATCTTTCTATGAAGTCCATGTCTGTTACGGTGATGTTCCCTTCTTCTCCTGCACCGAGCCCAATGAGGGCAAAGTTTTTAAGAAGCTCACATCCGATAGCACCAGCTCCAACCTAGACAAATGACGAGAGATACTGTGTCAGACTTTATGTTCAATTAGGTTGTGTTATTTTCTAAAGATAAACAAATGTTTATATGTATGTTCCAATGTCTAATGTAAAAGAAAATTAATAATCTTTTATTGCACATTCAGGTCTGCAATTTACACTAAATATGTATCATTATCAATTAATCCGCTTTATATCTAGATTAATTGATTAATCGTACTAAAAAAGTCCATCCCACTTTCCAAGGTTGTGTCTTTAAATGTCTTGTTTTGTCAGTCCAAAACTCAAAGATTAACATGAATTAAAATAAACAAAGGCAAGCAATCTTCATATTAAAAAAATCCTAAATCTGTTTGTAGAATTGTGTAGGATAAATTACTTTAAAGAGTACTACATTTTCACAAAATACATTCTGTTGATCTACTAATCGACTAGCTGACTAGTTTTAGCAGCTAAGTTGCACATTACCAGTTAAACTCTTTGATACTTTGAATGCCTTTTTTACGGTGATAACATAAACACTTGCACGCACTCTCTTTTTTACAAAGCACTCACAACAGTAACAAAATAACACCTCTATAGGAAACAGGGAAAGGGTTTGGCACCGTTGAATGGCCTCTGCACAGCAAGAGGTCAACACTGGCAGGAAATGCCGCCTGTATCACAGCCGTTTCCTGCATGTGCCATCATTAACACCAGACAGATGAAAGGAAAACACAGCTGGAGCTCCTGTATTCTCATGCAGAGTGTGCCCCCTGCTGGACAAATACCAAACCTGCCCTCACCAGGAAATACTTCTGCCTTTCCAGCTTCTCCTGGAAGGCTGAGCCAAACACTGCAATCTGTCCATCATACCTCGAGCCTTTCTGTCAGAGAGGAAGTACAAAGATGTTTTTGAGTTTACATCAGAAGTCTCATCAAATGTTTGTGAATGATATATGTGATTTGTTTAAATGGATAAACCTCTTCACATACTGCTGAAATTGAGCACTCTGCGAGCTGGTCCTTATCTTCAGGAAGGCACTCGAGTGCGTCAAAATATAGCCACTGCTGAAGAGGCGTGAATTTCCCACTACACGCCTGCAGGTACAGTATTGAGTGCACAGAACAACAGTCAGCTATAAGCAACACCAAGTGCTACGTATACATATATTATACACAATGTAACAATATCAACGTTATACTCTATCAATAACTGAGAGATACAAATTGGTATGTATGTCAACCTTTAACTAACCTTAATAACTTCCTGAGCTGCAAGGCCTCCAATAAAAGCATTCACAGGAGCCAAGTCACCCTGAGCTGTGAAGGACAGGATTCTCACAGCAGCTTCATCCAGCTGTTCCAGCTGTGCGACTGTGTTGAGCTCTCCCACTATGGCAAGCAGGGCATCTGCATCTGACTGTGTGGGATTAATCATGAAAAAGTACGTGAAAACAGTTGTTGAGATCTTCATATGAAGTGAATACTTAAAACGAAAGTTAATTGAGATCATGGTATGAAGTGAATACTTAAAAAACGAAAGTTAATTATAAATCATACATGATCAATCATATTCTTGTATAAACCCATAATGAGAATGCTTCTTGACGGTTTTTGAATATGTATCTATGCTTACAATTTTTTCTGTTGCTATTTTGATAACTTTGCGTTTTGAAAAGAGGGTGTTGTGAGTTTTCATAGTATGTTTAATACTTAAAAACGAAAGTTAGTTATAATCAAATATAATCAATTATATTCTTGTATAACCCACAATGAAAATGCTTCATATTTTAGGTTTTCTATAGTTACAGTATAAACAAAACAAAGTGGGTTGTTTAGGTTGAGTTTTCTTCCTCTCCTCTGGCAGCAGTCCAGAGAGAGGGGGGGGGGGGCTTCACACTAAGGAGACACATTAAGAGGCCAAAGAGAGTTCATGTCCTTTTTACCTCATATGAAAGGGTGTCTTATCCCATAACAGCTGTGGAACATGTTAAGGCATGTTCAGCCTTGTACATTATAGGACATGCGCAGTTCTTCACAAATTAGGTATAGAGGAGGAGTTTGTTTTTTTGGGTTTAGGATCCAGTTTTTTTTAGCATAAAGAGACTGGTTTTTTGAGAGAGCGCGAGAGAGGGGGGGAGACCCCTGGTAGACTCTCTCCGGGTAGGCTGTGTGCTTCAGAGCTGGGTAACTAGCTCTCGGTATTGGTTCTGTCAGAACGGGGTAAATATCTCTCGATTTTCTTGGTTGTTGGCTGAGTGGAATGATTTGATGAGAAGATGTGTTTGGGAATATTATAACCGCGACCTGTAAGGACCTTCCTTCGAACTCTTGGCGGATGGGTATGTGTTTTTGACAGGTTAATCCGCCGTCTGTGTCGGAAGATGTGTTTGGGAATATTATAACCGCGACCTGTAAGGACCTTCCTTCGAACTCTTGGCGGATGGGTATGTGTTTTTTGACAGGTTAATCCGCCGTCTGTGTCGGAAGATGTGTTTGGGAATATTATAACCGCGACCTGTAAGGACCTTCCTTCGAACTCTTGGCGGATGGGAATGTGTTTTTGAGTGTTAATCCGCCGTCTGTGTCGGAAAAAACGGTATGAAACTGATGTGAATTAATTGATGAATGGAAAGTTGAATGCGCTTTTTATTGTCACCGGTCTTTTTACGAGGAAATACCTCTAAATTCTATCGGGAGAATTTTAAAATGTCACAACTGAAATGGGCAGTTGAAATTAAAACATTTTGGTAATAAATGTAAGACTGTGAATTAAAGTTTCATTTGAACATGATCACAGCACGGTGTTTTGTTAGGATGATTATAATGTTGTAAAGAGAGAAGGTAAAAACCCTGTATTAGTTTGGACCTATTTTTCTTCAAATAAACTGAATCCCACCTGTTGGATTGGGATCCTTTAAAAGACACCTGTGCCCTCCTCTCCTGCGTCAAAGGTAAGATTGCACCCTGCCACACACACTTAGGTAGGAGCACACTCCATTTACTGATATCAAAATCCTTCGGGATCGCTTAAACAGATTAAAAAGAGTTGTCTGAATTGAAACAGCAGTTAATTGAACCTGGTTCTTCGGGGGGGTTAGGAAGAGGTGAGATCTTGCTGACGTTGGTGGATCTGAGCCAAGCAGCAAACTTACATAGACTCAATAATCTTCGGAAAGGTCAATTAGGAGGTCAGAGTAATTTACCGGAATAAATTATCAGGACCTCTCAAAACTCTAAACACAGTCCAATACATTGCTTTTAATGATTATGATAAAACAGAATATCCTATTAGACTTGTTCCGGCAAATAAATGGGCTGGTTTGTAACCTTTACAGACCTGAGACCAAGGATCAGGGAGTCTCTGTTCTTTCTTCACAAAGCCGTGGAGGGCTTGGAAAGCCAAGTGCAGGGTCTTGTGCCTCCATTCTTTTCCGTAATCATTCAGTTTCAGCAGCTGATGGTCCAATAGAGCCTCGCTCAGCGGTTTCTGCAATTGGTGTTGTAGTTATTTTATTTACAACATCAAAAAACAAAAAAGTTCAAACTATACCTGGATACTTACAAATGTTAGCATGCAGGGCTGTTTAACCTCCGTCACTACTCCACCACGTTCATACTTAGAGAAGGTCGAAGTGTCACATATGCTGAAGGAGTAGGAGCCTGGTGAAGGAGTTGATAATGACAGATAAAAAAACAATTCTCATCACAACAATAACATTCTGCATGCTGGCATACTGCTTGGGCAGGTAGAAAATGTTGAGTGCCATGTGGCTCATGACTAAACTACTTTTTGTCAGCTGAGGAAAGAGACTGTGACTTTAGGTAACACTGACCACAGTCTTTGATCTCCACAGGAGTGATGCTGTTGAGCTCCGTCATCCCTTGGACTTCAGAGAAGATCACTTTTGAACCGTTTGGAAATCTATGCTTCTGGTCATCTGTGCAGAGCACCACTCCAGGATTGTCCTAAATCAAAGTCATTTTGACAACCTCCAAAGTTGAAAGACATGTTGTACTAATAATGTATGCATATTTTCAACAAAATCTATAAAAACATTTGGAATTATTACAATCTTAATCGGACAGTTCAGAGATAGCCATATAAGCAGATATCTTTAATTTGTTGATTTGTTAGAGAGGTTTTTAATTTGCCAGAGACATACAACAAATGGAGGGTATTACCTTAGAGATACTTTGTATCATTGATGATGCGGGCATATCTTCATTCTGGTCCAAGACCTCAAACTGCTCCCCAAAGTCACAGAACAACTGACTGTAAATAAAACACACTGTTTTAACGTATGTGTTCCATGTTTAAGTAGGTTCAAGTGGTTTTTTGATAGTTTGCCTTGTCCACTTACCCACAGAGTCCTTTGGTGTCTGCTACAATGAACTTGATTCCACGTGAATGGCAGAGATCACCAAAATGCTTCTGGTCATCCAGTGAAGACTCAGTGAGGACCACCACCTGAAAAATGGACAGTCCACTCAGCGTTTTGGCAATTTTTGTCCAAAACGCAACGTATGCAAGTGTGGCTTGGAAACTTAAAAAAGCTTCAAGGCACACACTGAGATTACCTAGTTAAGTGGGAGATATCTATCTATCTATCTCTAGCAGTTAAAGATTCAAAATGATAAATATTTCCATATTCATAGATTCTGGATTTTTCAATGAGGCAGTAGATCGCACTGTTTATGTGAAAAAAGCCTTTATGCACCTCAACCTAAGTACCTGAAATTGCAGAAGCAGTTCCTCATCCAGGGGTCCGGTGTGGGCCGACACACGCACATGTGGGTTCAGGGCAGACAGCTGTTGCAGGGAACATGTGGCTCGGTTCTGACCAAGATGGGACTCCTTCAGGAAAAACTGGTGGGAAAATAAAATTACAGGTTGAAGGATAAACTCAAGGTTCACCTGACCGTATCACAGTGACTCATCTGTGAACCGGTCTGCTCAGATGCCACTTGTTTGAATGTTTTGACAGCATGTTTCCATCTAAAACGAAACCTACAAAGTTGCCTGATGGAGCAGCTACTAAGCAGTTCTCATTCATAACACTCCGTTCGATGTCTCACTATGGGATGCGCCTCATCGCGGAGCAAACAGAAGCATCAATCTCATTACGCCAATCCTGATTGGCTGGAGATCTTGACGTCAGCGTCAGGGAAATCACCCCCTATAAGTAGCTTGCGCCACAACGCATGCGCCATTCAAACACCTCTTCTCGCTTCAGAGCACATCTCTATGGTAGCCGGACAAGCTTCACGGTCCACAGACTGAACCCAAATATCCATTTCGGTCGACGGGCGCTTGCCGGCTACTCCTTCTGCTTCGCAGGAAGACGGTAATTACTAACGCTAGTTATTGTTGAAATCGACCTCGCCGCTCTCTTTCCCCGGAAAGTAAGCTAGGTCTGACTTTTTCAAGCTAGCGTTAGCTTGCTCCCTCACTACCGACACCACGGTAGCGAGGAAGTCTTTTCTTTTCTCTTCCCCACGGAGGAGGAAAGGATTAAAAGGAGCATACTGCCACACCAGTCAGTATTCTCTGGGAATAAAAGACCCACACCGTCCTTTTCTCCGGATTAAGGACAGGGTGGTTACCTCTTTTTCTCCCAACCTACCTGTTGAGAGCGGGTCCTCTCCACGCCACGAGGCGAACAAGATGGACGCCCCTCTCCCTCACACCAGAGGAGTCAGGGACTCGGTGGCTCGACTCTGCGGCTGCGGGTTGAAGATCTCGGGCACAGACACACACCAGGTCTGCTCGTCCTGCCTCGGGCTGGAACACGCCCGAGGCGCTATCGACAACCCCGGCTCGTGCGGACATTGTGTCCGCTTCACCGTAAAGAGCCTCCGCCGACGGCTAGCACGCCAAGCTAGCCTGTCGGAGCAGGAACCCCCCCATGTCCTCTGACCTGCCGGCCGGCAGTCAAGATAAGGGGGCATCTGCCACAGAGAGTGAACCCCTCTCCATGTCGGTCTGGGGCTCAGTATCTGCGATGGCCGCAGAACCGGATTCCCGCGCCCTGGCAGGCCGGGACCCGGTGGCGGCAAGACACGCGGGAACGGGACCCCACGCTTTACCGAGCTGGGGCTCCCAGTTAGACCTCACCATGGTCTCACCCGCGGAGGATGTCCTCGAGCTGGATTACGACGAGGACGAAGAGGACGCCTCGGTGTTCCTCCTGTCCGAGTCGGATGAACATGAAGAGGACATCTTCATGTCATCGGCTCAGGCTGCAAAGCCTGGAGCGAGGGCTGCTCTCCCAGACGATAGCATACCAGCTTCGCCCTGTCTGAGTATGGACCTGCAGGCCGTGTGCAAACGCGCTGCGGCCAGACTCGACATCCCGTGGCCTGAAATGGCCAAGGAGACCTCCAGGTCCCGCTACGAAGGGAAACATTTTCCCCAAGCAGCGCGGACAAAGAGACAACTCCTTCCGGTCTTCCCGGAGATGTTGGATGAGGTGTCGGTCTCGTGGAGAGACCGGCCCTTCAGCAACAAGGTCCCAATCCAGGGTGCCTCCTCCCTAGACTGTGACGGAATGGAGAAGCTCGGCCTGCTCCGCATACCGCCCATGGAACCGCTGGTAGCAGCCCACCTCCTACCGAGGATGGGCCCGTCACCAAGCAGGAACCCCACGCTGCAGGCAAAGTCGGACCGATTTCAGTCGACAATGACTGAACGGTCCTACAAAGCCACAGCGTTGTCCGCCAGGACCCTGAATGTGGCCTCGCTGCTAACCGCTTACCAAGCGGAGCTCTGCGAGGACCTGTCGGGTAACCCGGGTGCAGCCACTCTGGACGAGATGGCGGCGGTCACAGACATCTGTCTCCGTGTCCAACGCTGCGCCGTCCAGGCCACGGGTAAGGCAATGGGGATCATGGTGGTGCAGGAAAGAGCGAGAAGGCTCAACCTCACCAACCTCCCAGACCGGGAAAAGGAGGATGTGCTGGATATGCCCATCGTTCCCGAGGGAATTTTCGGCTCCGCTCTTGCTTCCATGCAAAGGAGGTGTGAGTCGAAAAAGAGGGAGGACGAGGCACTCCACCTCTGCCTCCCTCGAAGGGTCCAGCCGCTGCCTTCGCAGCAGCAGTCCTTCGCCCAAGCTGCCTTGAACCCTGCTCGGTTTAAAACACCGAAAACGCAGAGGTCGCAGCCCGCCCCGAGTCCCCAGCCCAGGCTGGAGACGAGGGCGAGCTGGCCCAGAAAATCTCCGGTTCCGGCTGCAGCTCAGGCGCAGCCAACCCAGAATTTCGGCCAGCAGGCGAGGAAGAAGAAGCGAGCGGCGTGACAGCCCCTCCTTCTCCCCTCCGTGACAGAGCTGGAAGTCCACGGTTCCCCAGCTCTAAATGTGTTCCCGCCGCCTCGAGAGATGCCTCAACACCATCCTCAAGTCCGCAAAAACACATGTCACAAATCTGTTTGTTCCTCTGTCATTAAACATTTGCCGCTGACGCATCCAGGCTTCAGGCCGAGGGCGCAGCTAAAAAAAATGATAAGAAAAACAATAAAACCAATAAACAGCCCGCCAACTGTTCCCCTTCTGAGAGCAGCTTCGGCATCTCTCAAAAGGCGGATTACAGGCGGGTCTGTGAAGGCACCACCGTCACGCGCATGCGCAGTGCCGGCTGGGGTTTTAAAAGCACCACCGCCACGCGCATGCGCAGTGCCGGCTGGGGTTGTGAAGGCACCACCGTCATGCGCATGCGCAGTGTCGGTGGGGTTGTCGAAAGGGGGCACCACTGTGTTCAGACACTAGAGGGCCCCATAACACAACAAATAGAGACTCAGAGGGGAAGAGATGTGACATCTCCACTGGCTCTAAGGAGCATGCAGTGGAAGATGCTCACATCATCTGCTTGGGTTTTCAAGACAGTAACACGGGGCTACAGACTCCAATTCGCTGTCACCCCCCCTCGCTTCTCGGGCATTCTGCATTCGCAGGCCCGAGGAGAGTCAGCCCATATTCTGGAGAAAGAGATTCTCTCTCTCCTAGAAAAGAGGGCTATATCTATTGTACCCGCCGAGCAGAGTCAGGGCGGCTTCTATTCCAAGTACTTCCTCGTTCCCAAATGGGGAGGGAACGGAATTCGGCCAATACTTGATTTGAGGGCTCTGAACAAATATCTAAGAAGATATAAGTTCAGAATGCTCACTCACACATCTCTGCTGCGGCTCGTGCGACAAGACGACTGGTTCACATCAGTCGACCTGAAAGATGCGTATTTTCACATCCCAGTATATTACCCACACAGGAAATATCTGAGATTCGCATTTCAGGGGATCTGTTATGAATACAGAGTAATCCCCTTCGGTCTGTCTCTCAGTCCAAGGGTGTTTGTACGATTTACGGAAGCCGCGATAGCCCCGTTAAGACAACAGGGTATTCGCCTGGCGACCTACCTGGACGACTGGCTGCTTCTCGCACAGTCGGAGCAGGAGGCTGTTACGCAGACAAATGTCCTCGTAAAGCACCTGCTCAACCTGGTTTCATAATAAACACAGAGAAGAGCATGTTGTGCCCCGCGCAGACTATACTCTTCCTGGGTTTACACCTGAACTCGGTGCCCTTTTCAGCTCGCTTGTCAGCGGATAGAGTGAAAGCTTTCAGAGCTTGTCTCGCTCTTTTCCAGCTGCGCAAACATGTTCTCTTCAGATCATGCCTGCGATTGCTGGGGCTCATGGCGTCAGCCATCCTGGTCGTACGACTGGGACGCTTACACATGAGGGAGTTTCAGCGCTGGGTGGCCGCCCTAAAACTAAACCCTGTGCGCCATGGCGCGCGGAGAGTGATGGTTACTGTGAAATGCGTAATGGCACTGCGCCACTGGCTGCACCCGACTTTTCTAGTACGAGGTGTGCCTATGGGTGCTGTCGTTTCACGGAAAGTGGTCACCACGGACGCATGTCTGACAGGTTGGGGAGGTATTTATGAAGGTCGCCCGGTGAGGGGTCTCTGGAGCAGAGACCTCCAGCGGGCGCACATAAATTACCTGGAGCTTTTAGCGGTGTTTCTCACCCTAAAACGCTTTCTGCCTTTCCTCAGGGGACATCACGTCCTCGTGAGGACAGACAATACGACCACAATATCGTATATTAACCGCCAAGGGGGTTTGCGTTCTCTCCAGTTACACACACTGGCGCGCAAACTTATCCTATGGAGCGGTAGGCGTCTCCTCTCTCTGAGAGCGACGCACGTACCGGGAGTGAGGAACCTCGGGGCAGATCTACTGTCCAGAGGTATACCACTTTATGCAGACTGGACTCTACATCCAAGGATTGTGAGCCAGCTGTGGGTGCGTTACGGCAGAGCCGCGGTGGATCTGTTCGCATCGAAAGACAACGCTCAGTGTCAGCTGTTCTTTTCGATACGCGATCTAAATGCACCGTTAGGCGTGGATGCACTCGCGCACAATTGGCCCCTGGGCCTTCTGTACGCGTTCCCACCCCTGGCTCTGATACCCCCAACTCTGGCCAGAGTGAGAGAGCAACGCCACACACTTATCCTGATAGCTCCGCACTGGCCAGCTATGTACTGGCTAGCGGAGATATATCAGCTGCTGTGCGGGCAGCCATGGCAGCTCCCACTACGCAGGGACATACTGTCCCAAGCGGGGGGGGCGATCTTTCACCCACACCCAGAGCGCTTGGCTCTATGGGCCTGGCCCGTGAGTGGTACAATCTAAATACAGTGTGACATGACGCTGACCCTGGCAGCTGCCAAGCGAGCCAGTGGCACTCATGCACTATCTGTACAGTTTTCATGCACTCAGTTTGCCCCAGGGCAAACAGAGTGTGGTTGAAGCCTGACCCTGCCTTTATCTTAAGGCGGTCGGTTCGGGTACCACATTTGACATTAAGGCATCCTCCCCGCCACTGTATTCCTCCGGGGAACAGCGGCCTGATTTGCCGTGTCCAGCCCGTGCTTCACGCACGTACAGGGACAGATCAAGGGTGCTTTGTCATAATGACCAACCCCTTGTGTCCTGGGCTAACCCTTATAAGGGCAAGCCTGTTACTAAGCAACGGCTCTCCCACTGGTCTGTGGAAGCATTTGCTTTGGGGCTCATATGAGTCAGAGTTCGCAGGCACCCTCGGGTCCGCGAGCTCTTTCGACTCAGAGTCTGGCTGCATTCTGGACTCTGTCCAGGATGTCTCCCATCAAGGACATTGGTGCAGCGGCGAGCATGTCCTCGCCGCTCACTTTTGTCTGCCTCCTAACAGGCTGGACGTTCTGCTCCCAGTGTGACTCAAGCAGTGCTGGGCACCTGGTTGAGTCAGAGCTCTACCTGTTAAGTTCTGGTTGGTTTGGTGATTTTCGAGATAAGCTCGTCTGGCAATACGGGAGCTACAATTTCCCATAGTGAGACATCGAACGGAGTGTTATGAATGAGAACTATAGGTTACTTACGTAACCCCAGTTCTCAGAGTAACATGAAGTGAGATGTCTCACCAGACGGCCCTCCTTGCTATGGTGAAGCGAGAAGAGGTGCTTATTTTGAATGGCGCATGCGTTGTGGCGCAAGCTACTTATAGGGGGTGATTTCCCTGACGCTGACGTCAAGATCTCCAGCCAATCAGGATTGGCGTAATGAGATTGATGCTTCTGTTTGCTCCGCGATGAGGCGCATCCCATAGTGAGACATCTCACTTCATGTTACTCTGAGAACTGGGGTTACGCAAGTAACCTATAGTTATGTGTCATTGCAGTTAGTTTCACTTTTTTTTTCAATAGCTTCCATGTCAAAATAAGAATCAAACAATACACATAATGTTATGTTAAAAAAGTCCGTTTTTTTTCCATAGCTTCCATATAATGTGACACAGCGACTCCTGACCAAGAAGACCACTGTGAATGTCAAATATGTCGAATGAGTCGAATACAACCTAAAACTAACTTCACCTGTCATCTAAACAGGAAGTTACAGTTGGAAAATTGTTGTTGAGCTAACGAGAAGTTGTTGACATAAATCACAGTGTATAATCTGACACATATCTCCTAATAGGTTTAATTACTTATGGATCAACAGATTATCAGCACACAGGGTTTTAGTACCTGGGATGAAAGGTCGCTCCACGCTGCCTGGCCTTCATCCTGTACTTTGACAGACTTCACTCCTGACAGGATTACATTTTTGGCTATTTCTACCCCAAGACCACGCATGCCTGCTATGAGAACACTGGCTGTGCCCATCCGGTGCATCGCCTCGTGACCCAGAACGTACCTGTGCAGGTGAAAATAACAGGTGGAACTGTGGACCAGCAGCTTTTAAAGTTATACATTTTGATCGGTTGATTGATGTGCAGTAAATACTTACAGCTGTCTGGAGTACAATCCTTCATCGATTTCAACGATTTCTGACATGTTGCTCTTGCTGTCTCCAATATGAGGTGACCAGTTTTTAGTGAGGGATCAGCTGGAATAACAACCGAACAGATCCAACCAGGAACTAAACAAAAACCGGGTGTGACATACAAGATATAACCGTTTAAAGAAAAGTATTTCACTTTCGTTTCAGAATAATCTTTAGGGTTGTTTTTATGCCATAACATATTTGTTTGGCTGGCCACTAGAGGGCGCGTCAGGACTGTCAGAGTTGAAGCCATGCATTTGGTAATTATTGTAACCACATCCTGCTCCTGTGAGAATGAATCTAAATTATTAAAGACTATGAGAGTGGGTTTTGAAAGCAGTGGTGGAAGAAGGAGTATTCAGATATTTTACTTTGATTAATGTATGAATGCAGTGTCGAATTACTCTATTAGAATGAAAAGGCATGCATTCTAAATAATACTCAAAAAGTAAAACTAAAAGGATTTTCCATCATTTAATAATTAAGGTAGAGAAAATAATCCTAGAAATTATGCAGGGTGTCCTCTGCATTTCAGTAAGGTTCGAGCTGGTTTTATTTACTTTATATTCAGCTGGTTATCTTCAAATAATATTGTGTTATATGATTAAGATTGATTGAGGTATAAATAATCTACATCTGCAAATAAACTAAAGCTGTCATATAAATGTGTTGAAGTAAAAAGTACAATAGTTAACTCTTAGATGTAGCAGAGTAGAAGTATAAAGTAGACCTACTAGCATAAAATGGTGTAAAGTATGAGCACAGCAGATGTTTACTTTAGTAAATGTACTTAAGTGCAATCCACCACCTTTTAGAAGCTAGAACTGGAAGATTTTAGAGTGAAAATGTATTATTCACTCATTGTAGAAACACACTTTGAAGGTAAGTGATATTTTTTTTCTTTATTTAGCTGCAGACATTTATAAAAAATGTTCTTGTAAAACTTGTTTTCTGCCTTTTGTTACTTATTGACCTTAAAGCGCAGAATGATTTAGACGCCCTAGTTTGATTTCACATTGTACACACATGTATCTGTGCTTCAACTACATTTGAGTTTAAGACACAACTAGTTTGGAAGCTAATTATTGTTTATAATTATGCAACTTATAATTATGCAACCTATTATAGGAGGGACTTTTACATGTTGCTAAATCTTTACATTTACAAATACAAAATATTTGCATATTTAATAAAAAGCAGAGCATTTTTCTGTGCTTTAAAACATTTTCATGATTATATTACACTGATACACCCTATTATTGCTTAATGTGGTCTTTATTTTTTAACAATCTCAATCTGAAGAGGAGTTAAAAAAAGAAAGCTGCATTCCTTGACGAGAAATATCTTATCATATAGAGGCAGCATTATGAAAACCATCCATATCAGATGCATTGTTCTTATCATACATATACACTTGTATGTAAATAAACAAACAATTTTAAATGAGCTTTTACAGATTAAGGGCTTTTTTTAGGGACTTTAAATATAAATTATCTTCTGGGAATTTAATCTTAGACATTAATATAGCTCTAGAGATACTTCTGCCCAAGTGGTTAAAATCTAAATCGAAGCTGCATGGCCCAGCCCAATCTCTCTGCTTGTATGTGTGTCCCCTGTGTTAGTAGTCAAGTATTTAATGAGTTATACAGAGACGGATGCAATGTGATGTCCTTAACAGTTTGTTTGCTTAGTATCAGGATATGAAAGGCCAGTGAGAGTGAGTCCTTCCCGAGTTTAAATCAAAACAACTTTCTCTGCCACTTTTTGCTCTGCAGTTTCTATCAAATATGTCTTGAGTGAGCTTGATCTTTGTGTTTTTAGTTTTAGAGCACTATACGTGTAAGAAAATGACACTCTCAACTCAAGTGCATATTCGTCTGAAGGAATAAGGCCACACAAACTTTTCAAACAGTCTGTGATTACTGAACTTTGGATTCAGTGGTAGATGTTTAACTTTTGGATCTATAATGCTTCATTATGTCAAAGAGAACAGCTCTATTTGGACATTGTATGATGCTGAATAGCATCATTTTATATGTTAAAGTTTACTGGCCAATATGAGTCAATTTATCAATAGCTAATCTCCTTTATGGTAGTAATTTTCATCAGTCAAAGGTCACATTTCTGGCTTTATATAAGGTGGTCTGACTGGAGAGGAAAGACATTCCTCTCATGCCTTCCTGGCTGCAGCTTCCTATATTTGAAGATGAACTTCATTCCATCAGCTGAAAGATATGTATTTTTGGCAAACATCCTACAGGCGTAGTGCAGACTGTTTTCTGAGGTTGTGAAAGTTTTTCCACTTGAATTGACACGGCCCGAATGGAAAGAGCAGCAGATGATATGTCATGTCTCTTGGGAAGGAAACGATGAGGGTCATTTTAAAGTGGTCAGATTTCGTAATAATTCCATACTTCCTTGTTGCGGGCGAGGCTTGACGGCTTGACAGAACTGCACACACTTCAGAGTCAAGCATGACTGAATGACGATGCCATATCCGGTTATCAACTTTCAAAAATAAAAAGTAGGCTATCTATCTAAAAAAAAAAAAATACAAACAAAATAAGAAATCATGAGAAATGTCCTTTAAATCTTGTAAATGTTCCAGAATAACTTATACCTAAACAGATTTTCTGCTAAAATGAACAAATATGAAATGCAGTTGTTACATACATGCTGGAACTTAAATACCAAAGTCTTATTTATGATCTGTGTATTTAATTCTTACAGCGTACAAGTTGTTATAGTGTTTAGACTTCTAATATGAGCAAATCATGTTTCAAATCGTAAATGATATAATTTGTAAAAGTATGAGCTCTCTCTTCAGACTATTGCTTGTTCTGCTGTTATCTGAATTTCTCCTGTAGGGATCATCATGATATGTTGTGTTGATATATTGTCATTGAATAAAACTAAATCTGGTATTAATCATGGATCAAATAGACATTCTTACAGTAGGTTATGCATAGCCTACATGTATATATTCCATAAAGCAAATAAATAAACGATAAATCACACGATGAGTGCTTTGACCGGGCGCCCTTTTATTTTGAAGGTGAGTGTAATATCCTGTTTCTCCTGTAGACTGTGGTTAATCTCAGAGTCTTGATTTAGATCAGTATCAGTGTAAAGTCTGTGCCAGTGGGATTCCGTGCTGTCAGGTGAGAGCGCGGCTTCAGGTTATTTGAGAGTTACATTGACCCAGGACATTACACTCGTAAATAAATACGTATATTGGACATTATTGGACTATTGTACACGCGCGACATCTGCCCCTTATCACATCGGTAAGTCTTATAAAAAATGTTTAAGAACATTGTTTATGTAGGATGTTTGTAAAGTAGTGATTGTTCCACGTTAATGAATGGTTGAACACGCTTTACTTACAATTCACAGTTAATCGCCTACCTGCCTAGGATATGTCTTTTTACCAGTTGTTATGCAGAACAATATCTATTGAAGTTATCTTTACTTTATCCTCAACACAGTTTTAAAACTTTAACAGTAATCCATTGCATAATGGAGTGTTACAATTGTGATCAAGGATACTGAATCGTAAGAATACTTAATAATAGGTGTTTTTACTATTTGACCAAATAAGGCTTAGTTAGTAGCCTACTATTCTGTTTATTCTGTGTTTGGCTCTGGAGGCCTGAACATTTCCTTAGCTGCTGCACATGTTGCAGCAAGTCACGTCCTGCCCACTGTATACATTATCTTGACTCTATCAGCTTATTATTCCATTGACTTTATCAGATTCGGCTCAAAAGTTTCACAGCTATACTATATCTGTCTTTCTTAATTATCTGAAATTGCAGATTCCTCATTTGAAAAAGCGGAATCTACTGAATCATGAGCTTGTAAAGGAAACAGCTGATACTTTTCCTCTTTTGTCAGGTCCTCATACTGCATTTTTCAGTTTAAACAAGCTAAAATGTTTAGAGTATCCACCTACACTTCATAAGTGTATATCCAAAGTCGTGAATCTTTGTTGAATGTGAAAATAAAATGTTACTGCTTTCTGTCAAATCTCAACATTCCTTCTGTGTTTTTCCTCACAGAGCTCTCCTACTGGTTCTCCAGAATGATCTCTTTGAGAAAAGTGTCTTATAGGTAGCACTCAATCACGGTGGACTGTGACGTGGAGATGGTCACTTGGGCCGCCTTGCTGACAGTATGCATATGGATACAAACACACACAGCCTCAGGACAGCACATATGTCCTTCTACTCCACGCAGGCTGGTAGATTTCACTGTAAAATACTCCCTCCCCCACTTCCAAACAGACAAACCCATACAGAACATCGCTGTGAACCACGAGGAGCATCACTCAGACGTGTATGTTGCATGTCAAAATGTAATATCGGGAGTCAGCCATACTATGGAAAAAACGTGGGAGGTGAAAACTGGACCTGTTGGCAGTACTGACTGCGAAACATGTTTGGCGTGTGACATAGAAATAGATCCTGCAGATCCAGTGGATACAGACAATGAGGTTCTGCTTTTGGATATGTCTGCCTTTCCCTTTCCCTACTTGTACATATGTGGGAGCACTCAGCATGGGATCTGTCACTTCATTGACATTGGCAATCCAGAGCCCGAGCCTCAGTGTTTATTCAGAAAGAAGAACAATTCTCCAACCGCCTGTCCAGATTGTCTGGCCAGCCCCCTGGGCACCAAAGTCACCATAGTGGATCAGTCTGCCACATTGCTTTTCTTCGTAGCCGCCTCTGTCAATGACAAAGTGGCTCAGAAGTATCCAAGGAGGTCAATATCAGTAGTGAGACCTCTTTCAACTGAAGATGGCTTTCATATGGTCATGGAGGGTCTGACAGTGCTCCCCAATCTTCAGGACTCTTACAAGATTGATTACATCTACAGCTTCTCCACAGGTAGTTATGTCTACTTCCTGTCCCTGCAGAGAGAAAACCCATCAAATAACAATTCGGCCTTTCAGACCCGCCTTGGGCGACTGCCGATATCAATCCCAGAGGTGTGGATGTACAGAGAAGTGGTCCTGGAGTGCCGGTACGAACCAAAGCGCAGGAGGAAACATAGTGATGGTTTCAGGGACATTGTGTTTAATGGGCTTCAGGCAGCACACTTTGGGCGAGCGGGGAAGGACTTGGCAGAAGAGCTGAGGGTGGACGAGGAAAACATTCTGTTTGGGGTTTTTGCAGAGGTGAAGGAGAATGGAGTAACCAAAAAACACTCTGCTCTGTGTGCCTTTTCTTTGACTAAAGTAAATGATGCAATTGATAAAGGCGTGGATGCCTGCTGCAAGTTAGGCCCCGAGCAGCTGTCCAGGGGTCTCTCTCACTTCCAGCCGTGCGAGAGCTGCCCACACGAAGTGAGTAACTCTTTTTGTTTTCTGTTCAACTGCTGTCAGAGCGGATTAACGGTGCAAAGGTCACCCTACGCCCAGACAGGAAGTGACCTAGAGAGACAAACATTGTGTAATTAACTCACCTGTGACCGGAACACTGTAGTTTATCATTAAGCTTACTGTTTTATATTGTCTTGATAAATAAGGGATAGTATTAAGTAAACCTTGACTACTGAAAGGTGTGTGAGAGAGCATGGCCAGATGAGATAACTGGGAGGGGTGGATGAGTCAGTCTGTGACCTGCACACATTGCCACACAATTACTCGACTCTTTTAATTATTTCGCTTGCAGCAATTTACCTGGCAGGAAATATTTATTGACTAGGTACAAGAGGAGAAATGTATTTGACGGTAAAAATAAAGTACAAATGAGTTCATGCTTAAAGCCCCTTCATTGGACAGAGAATGTTGCTGTGGTGCTCAACAAAATAATAAAGGTGTGGTGTTCCCCTTTTTGTGGAGTTTAGACTGTGTCCTTTGAGCTCTCACAACCATGTGTACACCTACAGGAATGTGTGCCAACATACACAAGTTATAAATCCTGCTGATAAAAAAGGAAATTTGAAGGGGAGGGACAGAGTGGGGCTGTGCCTGACTTTAACACATGTTGTTAATCAGTAAATGTGTAGAATATTGAAAAAGTGAAGGGTAGGAAGGAAATAATCACTCTTTCACTCTATCAATAAATGATGGTTGAAACGATTGGCATAAAGTCCTACTGGAGTTCAAGTTTGTGTAAAACAAAAGGTTGTGTACAATAAAATAACTGAAGAGACTGAAAAGATCAAAGATGTGAATATAGGGCAGTTAAATGGTGGGAGGAAAACAGAGGCATGCTGGGGCAGGTCAGCTTAATTGCTTTGCAGTGGAATGTTTACCATTAGTTTAAAATGTCCTTCTTTTTTCCAAACCTAATTCATTAACCAAAGTAACTCTTGCTTTGACAACCATCCACACACATCAACTGTTTTATTTGTGTGCATTTACCGAAAGCCTAGTTTCAGTAGCTGACTAACTGCACTGAGAAAAAGTCAACATATGGAGCTGGAGTCACTGCTATTTTATGACCTTGTTCCTCTTACAGCATGCTACTATGTCTGGAGGCGAGGCTACAGCACTTCCTTTCTAAAATGATGGGTTAAGATTGTCTCTATTTGAATCTCTTTTCCTCTCACGCACAAGCATATGCATGTTGTATGTGCTTAGAGGGAGAATAATGCTGAAAGAGGCAGATACTTCAGATGTATCTTTGTATGAGATTTTATCATTGCTGATCTGTATGTGTTTTTCCCGCTTTCACAGGGTTCTGATGGTAATGACACATGCAGTGTGAAACCCACTCTGGTGTCAAAGCCGTACTACCGACTGGACCTCTTCAACAGGCAGATGAGAGGCGTCCTGTTCACCGCTGTCCTAGTCACCACTATTGGGAATCACACGCTGGGCCACTTTGGTACCTCAGATGGTCGGATACTGCAGGTGTCTGATCTGTTTAATATTCGTTTTCGATTAATCAGTTAGTTGTTGGTGTACAAAGGTCAGAAAATGCTGATCCCAAAGTCCAAAAGGATTTCCTCATGTGTCTTGGTTTGTGATTAAGTGTTCTGTAATAGAGGAGGAAATAAACCACACAATATTCACATTTAATAAGCTAGAATCAAGGAATTATGGCTTCTTTTAATAAGTATAACTGACCACAACATTTTTATATTGTTACTGTCCATCAGCCAGAAGCAGGTGTATATTATATATTATATAAGACCCTCAAAATGAAAATGTTGTGACATTACCTCTCTGTTTGCGTGGTTTAGGTGATTCTTACTCTCTACAGGCCGATTGTTTATGCCAACTATTCTCTTGGAGAAACCAAAGTGTCCAGATCAGCAGAAGTTTACTCAAATGAATCTCTTCTCTTCGCAGTCGGAAATAAGGTAATTTTTAAACTGCTTATCTTTTAGGGGTGAAAAAGAAACTGGAGCACACAAATGTATCTGCAGCCTTAAAAAGTGTGAACACACCAACACTTCTGAGTAAAAATGTAAAAAACACAAACTATTAGACATTTGTCATTCGGTCATTTGTTGAACATGGTTTCATATATTTTGTATGAGAGTAAAAAAAGTACTTCAAGTGTAATCAGTTTATTATAATGTCAAGCAACAGCATAAACCATGTTTTACTTATTATTTTCTGACTGTTCTTCTCTGTTTCATCTGGTTTACTCCACCACGTCTTTCTCTTTCCCTGATCCAGATGTTCAGGGTGCCATCTGCAGGACCTGGGTGTGCACATTTTATGACATGCTCCATGTGTTTGACGGCTCCACCCTTCATGAACTGCGGCTGGTGTTCGGGAATATGCTCGAGGCAGCCTGAGTGTTTCTCACAGTGGAACAAAGACTCCTGCGCACCTGTCATAACAGAGGTAGATCTGCCGCTAGGTGTGACTGATTAGCCACTGCATGCAGTTCCAACATGACTTATAAAGGTAATCTGATTGTACTAAATGGGCTGACTGCTCTGGGTGATAACACCTTTTTCTCTGCAGTTTTTCCCTACAATGGTACCTGCTGGTGCTGAGACAGAAGTGACACTGTGTGGCTGGGAGTTTCAGTCTCCTCTGCGACCCGCCATCATCAGCGGCAAAACCCACATCATCACAGTTGGTTCCGGGACCCTGTGTACGGTCCTGCCTGAAAAGAGCAGTAGTGAAGTGTGAGTATCACACGATGCCACTTTCTAAGAATGTATGTGTAAAGTCATGTGTAATGCTAGTCATAAGTCAACCAGTCAAGGTTCCTGTAAACTGTTTATCTGCATTATCCTTTTTATAGCTGCTATAAATGACTGTAAGCTGTTTTTAGGTCTCTTTAAGAGCTATTTGAAGTAAAGTGATCAAATGTAAATAAATACATTTACAATTTCAGTTACTGACAGCAATATTTGAATACAAACTTGACTTAACTTGACATGAGTCATTTACATTTTTTTATTATGTTTAATGCACTATAAGCAGGCAATTTTTTATTAAGACATGGGGGACATGTGTTCTTATAGCTTGTTGTGGCTTGCTAGTCCTTAAAGAAAGCACCCTCTCTTTCCAAACAAAATTGAAAAAATTGGTGAAACACGTTTTTTTTACTGTGGACATGTTTCTTTCACATTTGCAGCTGTCTGTTTCTTTCTGACTACAGGAAAATATTCATCTACAGAATTAATTAGACATGTCCTTCCTTGTGTCCTTTAACAGGTTAATATGCAAGATCCAGGTAAACACACCAAGCCAGAACCTCAACATCACCCTGCAAGTACACGAGGGGGAGGTGGAGGGCCGCTACTCAATTGAAGGCACTGCTCAGATGCCTGGCTTCTCTTTTGTGGTGAGAACTTTTCTGCATTGAAACAATTTGCAATCAATGAGTCTGCACATGTTCTTAATTTGGATACATGCTATGACAAATGTTACAGTGTAAAGTGTTAAAAGATTTCCCCTTTGTCTAAACAGGAGCCTAGCATAACTGAAATCAGGCCTGACTTTGGACCCATGTTTGGAGGAACCACAGTTACTCTGACAGGAAAATATCTGAATTCTGGGACACAGAGAGATGTCTTCTTTGATGAAAAAAAGTGCATCATTCAAAGGTGAGGGACACAGAAGACTACTTATTTCGCCAACATATGACATGATCACAAGACATGTATTCCCTGTGTTCAGAAACCCCTTTTTAAGTGAATGCTTTTAAAGTGTTGTATTTGGTTACTGTAATCTATTTTCTTTCCAGTGCTCCTGAAGGGAGTGAGACTTCTTCAATTGTCTGCAATACAGCTGCTGCAGCAGCGGTGAGGAATGTACCTGTGAAAATTATAATTGACAACTTTCAAGTGTCGACCACTAAGATGTTCTTCTACAAGAAAAATCCTGTTATAAACTCTGTGCATCCTCATTGCAGTTTCCAAAGGTAAGACATAGATCCCAGTCAGCTCTGGTCCTATTAATGGACACATTACACAATATTACTGTAAAGACACTTTACATCGCCTTATCATGATAAGACAATCAATGTTTGTGCATACATTTATTCAATGTTATTTTTAACTTGTTCATTTACTCCTTCATACAGTGGATCCAAATTAGTGATACAAGGTCAACATCTTGACTCTGCTCACACAACTGTGGTTCAGTACATTTCCAAAAATCACAACCTGCAACCACTTGAACAAGTAAGTTAAACCCTGGGTTTCATCGTTGTGTAAGTCTTTATAGACTTTGTTCAATAATAACACTTTTTTGTTAAGTTAAATACAGGTCATTACATGCTTGTGAATTGTAATCAATTGATGGCCACTCGTCTTCATTCTTTAGCTGAATATTACTTTCCTATTATGATTAAAACAGTAGATGTGATTTTGAACAATACACCATGTCATGCTTTTTCTACTAAGGTCTGCAACGACACATCAAATGCCACATATATAGAGTGCTGGGCCCCTGCTTTTAAAGAGGAAATGCCAGAAGAAAAGTCAGACATTGGAGAGATTTTTATCCACATGGATGGGAGAAAGAAGCTCTGGGGGAAACGTTTTGACTACCATCATGATGCCAACATCATTCCCATTGAAAATGATGACCATGAATTACCCATAAAACAAGGAGAGACAGAAGTTTCACTGCATGTATGTTTACTCTTTCAATACATACTTTGTATCTTTCAAATGTTCTCTTAATATATTTGATATATGGGAATCTTTCTCTTTTTTCACATATGTAACAGCACAACAAACTGAACACTGTGAGCACATGTATGAATATCACAATGACCATTGGTGGTGTGAACTGCAAAGCCAAGGTTCTGCTGAATGAGCTGACCTGCAGGATTCCTAAAGGCCTGGTTATTCCCAGTGAGGGATTGCCTGTCCAGGTGAGAGAGTCTGCTTTTAAATCATCATCAACCTTAAGCTAAATCATTTATGGAAACTTAGGTTGATGTATCTAACCAGAGTCATCTTCTGTTACACTATCGTAGGTGTCTGTGAACGGGGAAGTTACCGAAGTGGGTAAAGTGGTCAACTATAACACCAACAACGCAACCATGATATTGGGCATTGTGCTGGGGATCGTTGCTGCACTGGTAGTAGGGGCTGGCCTCGCATTACTTGTGATGATTAATTTGAGGAAGAAAAAGAGAGGTGAGAAAATCTTAAATCTGGAACTGTGGTCATATTCTTCTACTTATTAACATGACCAACAGTGACTCCCTTTACTGTATATGTTCAGACTTTTATTTATCATATGTATCTTTACAGCCAACATAGAGAATCGTTTATCAACAATGCTTTCACGGAACCGCATCGGCAGCGGTACGGATTATTCCCCGACAGGTGACTACAGACGAGGTGACACATCCAAACTCAGCCGTTCATTCCTAATCCATATAATTGGTTATATCTATTTTGCCCTTTCTTCAACATGTCCAATTTACCCTTCTAGTAAGGCTTGTATCAAAACTGTCTTTTAAGAACAAGAACATCATGGTGTGTCTTCCCTTGTGTGCTACAGTGGATCTGTCCAGTCAAACATCAGGTTCAGGAGGAATGGCCTTCCAAGGTTTAATGTATGCTGCGAGCCATGATCATCTGGCTATTCCTTTAATGCCACGGGACAATATCTCAATGGTCAGTCTTAGTTCTGATCTTCTCGAAGAGGTCAAAGATGTCCTGATCCCTGCTGAAATGCTCCGAATTGAGGATAGCCAGATTATCGGGAAAGGTAAATCTCTTGTCTTTTATGGTGTTTGTTGTTTTCTTTCCTATCAATATTTTAGCAAAAATATTCATAACAGCAGATAGCTTGCACATCTTCCGGCGCAGACTGAAAACTCATCTCTTTCGACTCCACTTCGAGCGATATAACTATTAACAAAGCACTTATATTCTAATAAAGGACTGGCTTATCTAAAGCCAGTTGAGTAGCACTTGAAATGTTTTGGCTCTATGAAACCTGATGTACTTATATAATTCTGTTTTCTTCAAGGTTGTGTCTTCCTGGTCGAATGTACTTATTGTAAGTCGCTTTGGATAAAAGCGTCAGCTAAATGCAATGTAATGTAATGTAATGTAATAAACACCTTATGTTACTATGCAGGTCACTTTGGGACAGTTTATCATGGATACCTGATCGACAGCAAAGGGCAAGAGACCCACTGTGCTGTTAAATCCCTGAACAGTAAGTGAATACCTTTGTGATCATTGAAATCAGAATTGTATGGGCTGCTGGTTTGGTCTGTATAACAGCATGTGGTGTATCAATAGGGATAACAGATTTGGGGGAGGTGGACCAGTTCCTCAGAGAGGGCATCATCATGAAAGGTTTCCACCACCCACACATCCTGTCTCTGCTGGGCATCATGCTGCCAAAGGAAGGGCTCCCTCTGGTGGTCCTACCGTATATGAAACATGGGGATGTGCGTCATTTCATCCGCTCTGAGAAAAGGGTAATTACGCAATTAAACGTTCTGGACCAGTAGGGTCATGAATATTTGTAATACTCCGGAGCTTGGGCATTTGGGTGGGTCAGCTCTGCTTCATACTTCTTTGTCCTCCACAGAACCCGACAGTGAAGGACCTGATAGGTTTTGGGCTTCAGGTTGCCAAGGGGATGCAGTATTTAGCCCAGAAAAAATTTGTCCACAGAGACCTGGCTGCACGCAACTGCATGTAAGTGTTAATCATGAACTAATGACTGGCCCAAGGCTTTGTCACACTAGTTCACATTGTGTAACTGTCATACAAACATGTAAGTTATGGAATATCTTATTTGGTTTAACATAAGTTGGTTAACGTTGGTCAACTACAATACTTACAGCATAGAGATATTTACTAATTGCTTAAAACTACTATGTAACAACAAAAACATAACCAAAATGTATTTTAAAAAAAATGTTTTTAAAGAAAAGTAAATATACCTGATTACTTTTGTATATTGTAATTCTTATTTATCACAACTAAAGATTGTTGAAGTATATTTTAGATTTCTAAACCTTCAAAGCAACATGGCTGCCCTGTCCATTTGAAGGCTTCTTAGGATAATACAAATTTGGTGTAGTATTTTGGCCAATATATATAAAATGACATATATTGATTGAAAGATATTAATGGAATAGTGCAACATTTTTGAGACGAGACTTTACTGACACTGAACTGGCACTGCTCATCAATATTATGAGAACACCTGTAGTTGGTGTTTTAGATGTTGTGTTTTCTCATGATGCTTTTTCTGTTCAGGCTGGATGAAACTTTCACAGCAAAGGTGGCTGACTTTGGCATGGCGAGGGACATCTATGACAAGGAGTACTACAGCATTCAAGATCAAAAACGGGTCAAGCTGCCTGTTAAGTGGATGGCCATCGAAAGTCTGCAAACACAAAAGTTCACCACCAAATCCGACGTGGTAAGTGTGTCTTATCTAATCCACTCAAATATGCTTGTTGCAATTATCATATATTTGTTCTACAACATGTTGTGTATCTGTCTCCCAGTGGTCATATGGCGTATTACTGTGGGAGCTGTTGACTAGAGGTGCTAGCCCATATCCAGATGTGGACCCCTATGACATCACACACTACTTGTTGAAGGGACGCCGGCTTCCCCAGCCACAGTTTTGCCCTGATACGTTGTAAGAATCACACCGGCACCCTTTTAATATCCCATGCCTTAATAACATGACATCTTATCAATGGATTTTCTTCATAATACTTTCTAAAATAATTCTCTCTGAATATATACCAGTTAAATCTTAGATAACATATTATATTTAATCTCACAGTATCATGCAATAGTTGACTTACCTGCTTACTCATTCACTCATTTACACATTCATTCATCTTCCAGCTATTCTATCATGCTGACATGTTGGGACCCGGAGCCTGAGCGCAGACCAAGCTTCAATAGCCTGGTTACAGACGTACAATACATCCTGTCCTGTCTGGAAGGAGAGCACTACATCAGTCTGAAGGTAAACTATGTCAACTTAGACCTGCCACGGCCCTACCCGCCTCATACTGGATCTGCAGATGAGGCTGAGGCCTCAGACTTGGACACAGACAGCTATGCTGCCAGCTGAGGGGGCAAAGTCCTAAAACTCTGATGGGAATGTATGATCCGGATTAAGGTTGGACAGCATTCAACAAAATGGACAAATTCACCTGGATCCAATGAAGGGTTACATAGATTGTTAATCATGTCTTCAAACATGAGCACAGGAAAGGTTTTGACTACTTATATTAAAGATACTGACTGTACTATAAACTACAAATCATGTTGGAAGTTCTCTATCCATATTTCATTTGTATGGAGTTACATAGATGGAGATAAATGTTTTGTCTCAAAAATCAGAAGCACAAGTGTGGCCAAAATGAATGTAAAATGTGTTTTGTTCTCAGACGTGTAGAATACAATGTGGGGATACACGAGACATTGTGCTGTTAAATAAATGTGTGTCTCTAAACCATTGCATTAGACTGTTGGACACAGGGTCTATAAATGCTGATGTGTACTCAAGGGTCAACATATTTAGATTTTGATACACTTTTCCTGCTGTATGGAGATATAATATAGATTATATCCCTTCATATAGACTGCAGAATGTAGACTATTGCAAAGAGACGCTAACAAGTGAAATAATCATACTAGATGCAGAAAACCTCTTCTCAGATTTAGAGCTGTTGATACTCTGCCAATAGCTCTGAACCTACTGAATAATACAGTGAGCTGTCGATGCTGATCAGATATCAGCTCAGGCTTAGAAACACATCGAGTACCTGTCGTTATCACTAGAGGGCAACCAATGCCTCCTTCTCGAACATACTTCAATCGTACTGCAGTGATGTTGGCTGCACGACAGCAGCACAAAAATGGAACTCAAACAGTATAACTACATTCATCTAATCAAACTAAATGTTTTACTTAATCAACAAAGTATAGCATCATGACCAAACTGCCCATGTTTACTTACTTCCTTCATGTCATTAAAATGACCTTCGTAGCATATAAGACAAACAAAGAGATTTCAGAATATTGCACAGATTTTTCAACTGACATTTCAGTTCAGTTTAACAAAAAAAAACACGTTTGTCACCAGCAAGCTGTCTACCTGGGGTAATGCACTTGTCTCTGGTATATCTGATTTTTGCAGCTTTTTCTCTTCTTTCTTGAACTGATGTTTCTTTGCTCAACGTTGCACTCTAAAGAATGTTTTTGTACAAATGTGCATTTGTGTCCACAAATTAAATGTTTCTCCTGACTTGTCTTTTCCTGGCCATCTCCTGAATAAATATGAAGAAAACATTCTTGATAGACTGTTCCACCTACCAATTGCAATGCAGATCACTACAGCAAGAGAAGGTACAGAAGTTCTTCATGAAAGCGTATCATCAAAGCCTGTGACACGGGTCTGTGGCAGGGCTGCCCTTGTTCTCTGTCAGGTGGATACATACAAACTGTTAGTGGTCTGATTTATGTCTGTTCAACCATAGTGAAAACAGCTTGTGCATAATCTGTGTATCTAGCATTTGTAATACTCTCTATGAATAATTTATGGTACTAAAAAAATGTATTTTTGTATCCTTGCCTTCAGGTACTGAAAAGGTGCAGTAATGACAAGTCCTGGTTGTGTTCAGGTGGAGGTTCTGGGTGTGAAAATGAGGTGATGTTTGCAGCTAGAAACTACACAACAAGCCAATGTGAAGGTTGTTTTTTTCCTGTGAACAGTCATTGCATCTCAGGTTTGCTATTATTTAAGAAATGCAGAAGCCAAAACATCGATCGAGATAACAGATTTAATCATCAACGTTATTTTCTTAGACTTGAGAAAGCTCCTCCAGAGCCACAACAGTGATTACCCAATAGTTTTCACTAGCGGAATATACTAATTATGTGCAAATTGATCTTTGTGAGTGAAATGCCTTTAACGAAGTTTGTGGTTGTAGAGAAAATAATGATTTTTAGAAATAACTAAACCATTAATTAATGAAGGAAAAGCCTGATTCTCACAAGAGATCATGAACACCTACATTAAGTCTCAAATGGTCTAGCCTTAGATCTGTTCCTCCACTTACACATACACACACTCTCTCACACACACACACACAGGCCAACGCACACAGGCAAACACGCGCACACACACACACACACACACACACACACACACACACACACACACACACACACACACACACACACACACACACACACACACTGCCCCATCCAGAACCATAGCACAGTGAGGGGGGAAAGCTGCACTGAAACAAGCTGAGAGCAGAATCCTAAAGTGTCTTGAGCAAAACATTTTGTTGTCTTCAAGTGTATATATATTTATAAATATTTTTACACTCTTATTTCACACTGCTCTTGTTTTAGAGCAGAGTTCGGTAGAAATCTGCGAAACTGCAAATATCATACAGCAGCTGCTGTGTGATCCATGACGAACTGGACAAGGAAAAATGAACTGTGGCTGTTTCCTGTTAAGATTCATGCAAATGTGTCTTCACAGACTGAACGGAAGAACACAACAAAAGTATGATTATGATGGCCAATTAGCACTCAGATTTTCGTCGCCAAAAGTACAATTTGTAACTATAGATCATCGGTGTATTAGAAAAAGTGGAGTGGCTTCAAAACCAACATTGATGCCTTCATGTAATTTTTGTGTGGAACTGCAGTGATAACTATAGAGCTGATGTTGTAAATAGGCCGTTGCTTTAAATATGCCAAACAAGTTTCAATGTGCTTATAATTAGCGTAGTGAGCTCTAGCACTCTGGATGCATGTTGAACCTAATGTAAGTTTAAATATATTGGCACAAAGCTGGTGTCTGGTGTTCTGCACTGCAGCACAAAATGTCAGGAGTAAAAGAAATGGAACAACTTCAATTTTTTTTATTTGTTCAAGGTCCCTCAGTTTCTGATGAGAAACGTCCGCAAAGGTAACAAGGCAAGGGATAGAAAATAATGCACCAAAATAATGCATATTTGATTGGTCACAAACAAATGGACACAGTGTTGCATTGCTTCTAATTTGTCTTACAAAGACTATAACATTTAGCAGAAATATTTTAAATTCCTCAATGTTTTTTTTTTGGAGCCTGTGACCTAAGATTTTCATCGTCATAACTACACTGTAGCTATGTTCGTATGACCAATACAAGCCTTGAACCTTGATAAAGATAAAAATGTAATAAAATATGCATTAAAAAATCTTCAAAATGACCATAATAACTGGTTACATATGGTTTATTGCTTGTTTGTTGAAAATCAAACCTGACTTCACATGTAATTTGCATTTTTTGATTAAATTGTATTTTTATTACAATTTTTCTTTCGAAATGAGCTGAATCCTTTCCGTCTAAACAGCATGTGCAAATATATCTTGCAAGTGGGTTTGTAGCCTTTCTCACACTTTGATTCTCTGAATTGAATCTGCTATCCTTGAGCTTGTGTACCATCAGTAGATACCTGAATAGAGAGGCAATCTTCCTCCCTCTCCCTTGCTCCTCTCCATTGTTGCACTGCATTCAGAGGGAGGATGAAGAGCTGGGAGGTCACAGATGGAGAGAAGTGTTATGTTTGTTCCCGTCTCTGCTCTCTGAGTGAATATATCCACAGATGGGATTATATTGAAAGGCAAACTAATTTGCAGAGCAATGAAAGTGCTTTAGAGGCACAAGGCCACGCCGGGCACATAGCTAACTGTACTTGTTAAGAGTTTTTCATCATCCATCTTTTAGCATGCCAGGGTATTTGTAGTTCAATCTGTTGCTGCAAAAATTCACATTATACACAACATGCATGTTCTACATACTGAAGATGGCTACAATTACGGCACATATCTACAGACTGAAATGGGCTGACCTATCTTGCTTTATGTTTTGATTGCTGTTTTTCATAGAGCTACTCCTGCATTAATAATGAAACTGATTACGTCAACTGCCATGCTAATTATTTTTCACACTCACATGGTACCAACTGCACATGTAACAACAAGTATATTTACATAGAAATCAATGAAACTGGTGTTTTTTTCTCACTGTTGTATAACACTACTTATGTACACTGTTTATGTCGCAGTACTCCTTTTATGTGCATATTCCTTATGTAAAAGATTAGGTAACTAACCATGTTTAAATCCACATAATCAAAAACTAAATCAAATGTTGGATACAGACACAATAAACAGTAAAACTGCTGCATTAGCTATAGTACTAATTAACATAATGCTTCCTTTCTCAAAGTTCCACAGAATCTATTTCATTATTATTATGATCAAGACAAGTGAACCACAGTAACAAATGCTAAATAATAATAATTAAATAATTAGGTCTATTTGATCCAAAAAAAAACATTTTTATTTCCATCCTCCTGAGATGGCCAAAGATGTTTTACTGAGACTCAAACAGTCTTTTTACTGCTTATTTGGACCTGTAAACTTGATAGTGCTTCACAGTGATCAAGCCCTTTATCGTCACCTCCTAACAATGTTTTTTTTTAATCCTTCAGATTGCAAAAATCACACATCGACATTCGCTGAAATTGTGTGAAGTCTTTAGTTTCACACTGCCCCAGCTTTCGGAGCTGCGCACCAACGTGTGATGGGTTTCAGTGTCTGGTAAGTTCTGCAACCGATGGACTGACAAAACAAGTCATTTCCTGTAAATGTGAAATCATGTAGCTTCAGGCACATTTAGAAAACATGTTCATACCTGTTACTGAGGCCGTTCTGGCGAGCTCCGTCGAGTCAACATTAGCTGATTCCTTTATGACTATTTGATTATTAAGAGTCCATTCTGCTACAATAATATGATTAAAGAATATTGAGACCTGAGTAAAGTTCTTTCTTGGTCTTTTCAGTTTTTACTCATGTAAATGATGGTCCTTTTGAGAGCATGTCTAGTCTGAGACTGTTGTTTTCTAAGCTGCCAAAAAATGACCTTGCCTGAGTGGAAATGTTGCTGTAAACCAACTTCTGAAGACACATGAGGGCCTCCGGTGGTTCAACATTTATTCTTGATTTCACGACTGAAAGTGTGTATAATTGCAATACATCATTTAGGATGCTTGTGAGAGCCATATGTGGGAAAAGTACAACACAATTAGAGAAGACAAGACATTTCAAGGGGGTAACATAATGATAGGAATGAAACTTTGGTGAAAAGTTTGGTGTAGTTCTGATGAAGTGGAGATTTCTGGCAATATACATTACCCTGAGACGACGCCAGTTTAGTTCCTAACAATATATTTTTGTACTGCAGGTTCTCTGAATTTCTGAAAAATAAACTCCGAACTGTGTATTTTGGATGATTTCTTTCCACTAGGCTGAAATAACATAACATATCAAATCAAAGAAACGTTCTTAATTGATCATAGCATAGAATATGTGTGTTCGGCTCAAACGCAGGCTTTAACAAACATTTTCAGATATTCAGTAAAAACTGTTTATCCGAGTAACTGTTTAACCCAGGGCCTTTAAATATCAGTGGGTTCATGAACATCTTTAATATGAACAATGGAGTAGATATAATCAGTAAAACTTGGGCTACACTTGGATGCTTGGGAGACCTTGATTGTGAAAGATAGAAACATCAGAATTAAACATTTTGCAACATTCACTTTAGTTTTTTACCTCTAGCAACATACATTCCCTTAAGGTCAATAACGATATCACCAACTCCTAATAAAAATGAACTTTATGGGTCTTTTGTAAGATGCTCAAACGTATCCCAGATCTCCAGATTAGGCTCAAATGGGAGCCAGCCTTAATGGCATACAATCCATTTTAAACGCCACATAAAACTATACTATTAGTGTATGTTATTCCATGAGAAAAGTCATTAAGTCGCCTGTGCTGTTGTGCGTTTTGGTTTTGTCTTGTAAACAAGGGAAGATCAATCTTGTATAGCTTTCTTTGGTGGCATTCAGACAGGTTTGTAGAAAAGGTGGATAAGGGAGATTTTCTGTTATGCTGATCTGTATTTGTTTTCCAAAAGCCCTGTTGTGGCTTGTGTGCCTGTTGCTATGACAACCCCCATGTGATGCCGGTGGTGTGTAGGAAGGCATAGAGATATGGTGAAAAATTAGCAAACTGCTTTATGCATGTTTTATAATCTATTCATAATTTTCACGTATGTGTGTTTGTGTCAGGGTAATGAACAAAATGATTTTGTTAGAGCGATACACACTCTCCACATTCATTCATGTATTGAGTAACACTGGGTCATATTCCCATCATTAATTCAAGGATGATTATACTGTATATGCCTCAAAGTGAATACTTTACTGTGAGTATATCCTTTCACTAACACACTGAATTGTATATTTTTGCTTATCCTCCTTATGGATAGAAAGAAGTGACCCACATCTCTATGATCAGTACCAGCCCAGTCCCTGCAAGAAACAAGTAATGTTATTTTAAGTAAGTATTTAGAAAAACCTTTGAGGGACATACAAAATGTTGATTATTTATTAATTAAAGATTTGTTTTCGCTTTAGAAATTTGCAGTATATATATAGTGTTTAGGTCTTACTTATTTCATCAATATGATTAACAACACATATCTGCTTCCTGTATGAAAACAAACTACATGTTCCTTCCTGTTTTATAATAAAATGGTACTTCAAGTCATCATGTTTTAGAGAAAAATAATCCATCGTCATTGTCGAGTATATCCAACCTGCTAAAGCTGTTTTAAATGAATAACTGCGGATATGAAACAGTGTATGAAGCGTAATAGTTCTGCATCAGCTATCCTGCAGCAATTAGGAAGGAGAAACCCACTGTTTATAAAATTGGTTAAGTGGCGGTGCAGACCCAAAGGCAGCCCTCATAAACTTTGAATTAGCACAAGACAAATCAGCGATAAATTGCCTTTCCACGTAAGCAGAGAGAACACAGTAATTACAAGGATATAAACCTTTAAAGGATGTTTATTTATTTACTGATGCTGCTTTGTCCCAAGAGCATGAAGCAATACAACAATGTGCCATAGTAAGTTTCAATTTAAATGTTTTCTTTTCGATGTGACTTTAAATTAAAGTTTGGAGACCAGCGTGACATACGATATTTTACAAATTACCTCATTCCTCTTCACTCTGAAATGGATTGTTGTGGACTGCTTGCTTTGACATAGAAACCACAGATGCACCACCAGTGACAAGCTGATCACCATTATGGACATCCGGTCTCGCTGTGTTGTGGTAGCTATGGTAACCTCAAAGAGTACCAAATGTTCTGCTTGAAGTGTGAGGGTATCATCTGTGTCACTGTGCCTCCCTCCCTGTACGGACGCAAACACAGTCAAAATCCAAGACTTCTCCTACTATCGAATTGGTTTACTCCCGAATCCACCCAAGAGAAAACAAAAAAAGATTATTTCACTTACCTCAATATTGTAACTATTTTTTGTCGAAAGATTCTGCCATATTTTTGATCTCTTGTTCTTCACACCATTTTAAATATTGTTTATCTTTCTGGTCACAGTGTCAGTGTTATTAGTCAGATAACCAACAGAGCACACTATCAACAGTTTTAACAGGGACTTTTTCTTAGGTAAAATGTATTGTTAAAAGTTGACATACAGTAAACTGAGATTGAAATGCATGACAAACAACTCAAGCAAGCAGCACAGGTTGCACAAAGATACAAATAAATGCTTGTATTCTGAAATAACACTCAGTTTCTCGACTTATTTTACTTGCATATAAGAAAAGCTTAAATTCTGTGACAGTAAATGCAAAGAATCGCAGAAGGTGTATTATAAACCTTTCTATATATCCACAATTAATTCCCAAAGATGTTGTTAATATTTTGATATGTATTTTCTGATTCAGCCATTATTATTTGTATTCATTCACGCTTTGGGCTATAATCTTTGGCATTGATAGCAAGTCTATAGGAAACCTTTTGAATGTCCTCAGAAAGTGCTGTCAAGGTCTCCGCTGATGCATGTGAGAAGCATGCCTTCATCCCTTCAAAGGTTTCCATCACAAACCCCATGACTATTGGTTTTGGTTTCTATGACAACTTAGTTGAACTATAAGTTGACTCATCTTTCACAAGCTTGAGTATAGGACTGTGGAAAAAAACACATTTTGATCAGAATATGATTTAAACAAAATATTTGAGAAAATCCTATTTTGAGCCTGCAGATCGAATGACATTGTGGGACTTTGGTAATTACTTTTTTTTCTTTCAAGATCAACTCAACCATTTCGACAATATTCCTATACATATACATTGCCTCACTTACATTTAACAGTACACTTAAAAGCATCTGCCTTCTTAGAGAGAATTAACGAGGAAATGTATCATCAAAATTAGAGCTTCTAAGGTACAACGTTCTTTTTGTCATTTCCCCCTCAACCTGTAAAAACATCAAAGTAATCTGATAACATAGCACATATTCTCCCATTCATAGACTTACAAATGCTGGATTAACTAGATGCAGCCATGGTAACATAAGAATGAGCAGAGCATTGAGTAGTTTCTGAGAAGCACAGTGAGGTACTGCCTGCGAGCTTTGTGACGCAGATTCCACTTTTGCGTCTGCTTCAACTGTATGACAGGCTGAAAAGCTTTTCTTGTGGATAATCACAACTGATACCAATCATATTAGAGGAATATACTGCACGGGGTATGGGAGGCACTGTTATTGTTACGAGGCGCAGAGAAAATATTTTCTTTTTTAAAAAATATTTTTATGTCCATTGAAATAAATATGGTAAAAAAAATAACTCAAGCAATGACTAATAACTGAATACTGTGCAGTATATGGATCCTGCCTATTGAACCACCTAAACAGCTACAGTTTATCATGTGCCACACAGCTGACTGGTCAAACAATAAGTCTAGTTTCAAATGACTGACAATTCAAGTGACTGTGACAATGTAAAAAGATAAAACAGATTAAGTAATAAAAAACGTTGTAATTAAATTGCAATAGAAGATCCACAAAAGTTATAATAAAGGTAATGTGTAATCTAAAGGCATACAATCCTATAGCATTTTTTATTTTAAATAAACAATAACGGTGGTATTACAAATAGCCTCAGAGAAAATGATCCTCAGTGTTGGTTTAGGGATCTTCTCTGTGAGATTGTTTTGTGTAAAATGACTTTGTATTGCATCTTCTCTCAAATGGCTTGAAACACTGCATTATCTGTGTCCCTGAAGAGGCTGTTACTATGGTGACAACACGTCAAAATTGTAGATGTGAATGTCAATTCAGTATCAGGCGCATGGACATACAGATATGAGAACATAAACACGTGAGTGTGGAGTTCAGGCAGATTTTGAACATTTTAAGAGTCCCACAACAATGCAGAGACTGTTGAATGACTGCTGTCATTTTTTGGCTTGTGTTAACATATTTGTGCATGTAGCTCTCAAGATCAAGATGCCTCACCTTTTATCTGAAGAACATCCATCAGGGTGTACCTGAGAACTATTTGTGTTACTGTTTTTGGTGAATAAACACTGTAATTCTACTTTTGCAATTGTGTCACTATACTTTTACCCTTCAATTTAAAATATGTCTTTTAACTCAAGTAATCCCATTTCAGGCTGATATCTAAAAGACATGTTCAGACTTAATCTAAGACAGCTGTGACTGACTCCCTCCTACAGCGCATGATTGAAAGGGTGGTTTATAAACATACTCCTCTAAAATAATGACAGTGATGTAAGGGATTGTAAGGATTCAGATGTGTGATACAACACAATCTGTATTGCTAAAACAACCAGAGTCCTGAAAAGCCATGTAATACCGGGAGTCAGAAAACAGAGAGTAGGTGGTTTTGTTGGTAGGTGGGGAGCAGGTTAAAGATGCTCCACCACTCTCTTTCCTGTTATCCCAATGGCCTTTTAGCGGCATTACTCATTTTAGGAGAGACACACTCATGTTACATAAACTGATGCTAGAGAGTCTGCCTACCATCTAAAATCCTTGCAAATCCTCTCCATACCTGTACATTTTTGCAAAGTGCTACCAATGCAGTTCAGTTTTCTCTCTCGAAAGTGCTCAGATGCAACATCCTCACATAAGAGTATGTTAATATTATATGATATAATTTAGTGGTGGGCAGGTAACTTTGGAGATTGTAAACACACGTTAACAGCATAAAATCCATATTACTCACTTCAAAAAAGCGTTTATTTCAAGACCAACATGTTAGGAGTTCAGGTCGGCTCCAGGAGTTCATTGATAATTACAGTTTTAACTTTGTTTCTCCCTTAATTCTTTCTCACTCCAGGATATTGACCCAAACACTGCAAAAAGAGACAAAACATTGCTTAGTTTTTTCCACAGGTTGCACTACATTAAAAACTAAAACATAAAAACATGTCTGTAATATGAAAGGGAATCAGTAACTGATATCCAAAACAGGTAAACAAACAAACCCATGACCACAGTTGTATGTGTTATTTACTAGACCATCAGAGGTGGAGACTGCAAGTGTGCAAGGAGAATGTTTTTTAAGAGATGGAACCCGTTCTTATTCTGGGATCAGATGGCCTCGTTCTGGCACCAACTTCCGGATGGATTTTGAGAACAAATGTATCCTGCTATGTTATCGTTCAAAGCATTGAAAATAATGAAACTGTTATCAAACATTTGCTGCACTAATGCACACATACACACAGACACACACAGAGACACAGACGCGCGCGGACAAAACCACACACCCCTCCTTCCTGCATCATAGTCTGCTGCTACCATCACACGTTCACGTAATACTCCCGTGAACAAGCTGACTTGTTGGAAATGCTAGAGGATCCTAAATCTGTCTGCAACCAGGCTGGCTGTAAAATCAGTGGAAGAAAAAGTGAAGCTGCAACAGGGAAAATATTAAAATATTAAACAGTGGATTGGATTGCATTATCCTACCAGTTTACCTAACTGAAGGTAAGTGAAACGCAATTTGCATAATGTTTGATTTACCGTCAATAGATTGCAAAGCACAGATGTGCTAAGCGCGAGAAGTGGAGAATGTCGCGGAAGGTTTAACATTTAAACATTTTAATTTAGTAAAGTCGTCCTGGCGACCTCGCGTCCTCGCGTAATAATGGACGCAGTATTTGTTTCGAAAACTTTTGCGGATATGTTTACATTTTGGTTGAAATATCACGTGCGCGTGAGGTTTAATAAACCTGCAGCAGAGTTTTCTCCAACATCACTCATACATGGATGATGCACAAATACTGTTTATTCAAACTGTTAAGCTGCTTGAGCTGTAAGGTTGTCATTTCCACACTGAAATTGCTGTTACCGTTAACGCATACTTCTGCTCATTACGATACGCTTAACAAGTCCATTCATAATATGTGCTTTAGTTCATAAAGACTTGCTCAAACTGTGCTTCAGATTTACATAGGGCATGCTGCTCATGTTCTCAGACTGCAGCATCTCTTCACATTTCACAGTCTCGCGTTGTCCCTGCCTCCTTGTCATTATTTGTCATCAGTTCACACCTATTTCATACAGTATGATTTACACCAAAGGAGCTTGTGATTGCAAAGCCAACTTACTTTGCCAATGCCACTGTCTGAAAGTCGCCACTTCAGACACCCTAAAATAAGTGGTGCTGTGACAGGTCAGGACAGTGAAGCTGCCTGTCCTCTACTGTCCTCCTCCTTGCAATGGCTTCAGTGTTGGAAACATCTGTATCAATCACATTGCATCATAAGGCTTGTATAGACTTCATGTAAACTGTGCAAAAAGTTTGGAGAACCCTGATGCACCGCCTGTTGGTTTGACGCAGGTGACAGTGAAGTGTCATGAGAAGGGATATTGTGTTGGATACCTTCTGCTCTTGGCACTGAAAGCTGAAAACAAGAGTTTTTCTTGACACAAGATAATGCTTTTGGAAGCATACGTGGCCTTTTTACGTATAGCTAGTATATTAAACAATACTTTAGGATCAGTAAGCTTCTGCATGCTTTTCATTTTAGAAATTCTGCCACAAACTTTTTCACAGTCGTCACATTTTTTGGTCATAGAGTGCGAGCCTTTTTTTATGTATACGTTTTTACTGCAGTGAATGTGTTTCTTTGGTTGTGGTGTGTGTCATTTTGCATTCAGTTAATTTAACTTAATTAAATGTCAGAGTGGTTTTGAGGGTGACATGGTATTTTTTTGTTATTATTTGGTTATGATTCTGGGTTTTCTTTTATAAACTGTGTTTGAGCTCAGGTCAATGGAGTTTCGGCAGTGATTCGCAGTAATGTCGATGAGTATGCAGAGAGATGTTCTGCACAGACATAACCACAGTGCATACTGTAGCACTCGGTGACCATGGCAACAAAACAACATCTGAAGAAACTGGTCAGATGGGCCAGTGATGCCCGAAGAAGAGATGAATGGTTCATACGCATCAAAATCTTTAGTCTCGCCTTGGACTTCGAGAAAAACAAACACAATACCTTGCTTCTGTTCAAGTCTGACGTAATGTCCTTGGAAATAAGAAGTAGCTTCTTTGTGTTCACAGTGAGTAAGAGCAACATTTAGGCCATAAATGAGGAAGAACAGGCCTATTAAATGTGGCTCAAACATCTCCACCAGCACCATCAGCCTCCTGTCACAAGGTCGCTGCTTTTAAAGAGGCTCGGCTGTGGCCAAACCCACGGCTCTCTGCATGCCGCTGCGTGACTTCTCTTTGACCAAAACATCTGAGCTCTGCAATGAGTTGCACTGAGTTCAGTTTAGACTAAATCATCATTCAGTGATTCAACAGAAGCTTGTAGTCTCACTTCTCACTGTGTTCAGAAGGAGCTAGAGACATTTTAGTTGAAACTTCATAAATATTCCCCTACACACGGTTGTATGCTTCACCTTGGATACTTGTGTAAAGTGTGTTAAAACCTATAACACTGCAAGAGGGCAACATTAAATGATATCTGCAGAGATCAGCAGACACTTTAGGGAAAATCATCATCTCAGATCCTAAGCACGACTCGGCAGGCATCAGTTATAGTGTTAAAATGCTAGCAAGCACTCCAGCTGGATTACAGTGTCAATGTGAGTCTGACTTTAAAACAGTATTTATGGGAATTTGGAAATTAGGAATGATATGATATTTTCCAGACTGTGCACTTCAGTAGGTTGAACATGAATCTAATCATCAAACACATGTATTCAAATGTGGCAGTAGATGCATGTCACCCAGCTCTAAATTAAGACTTGTAATATGTGAAATGTAAATCTAGCACCTCTGTTTGGCCAATTGGTATGTTATTGAATGCCAGGACAGGAAGCCAAAATGTATCCTTCAGAAAAGCTTGAGAATAAGTGTCTGATGTGTTTTAAACCTAAGTTATAATGTTTTCCTTTTGGCAAAGCCTTATATATATCTGCAACAGCCAGAACTGTGAGGTTGTACATTTGAAAGACCCTTGTCTTGTGTTTTTTCCAACGCAATGAGGATGTAGGAGATTTTAATTGGAGTCTTCAATCTCATTGCTGTTATTTTGAACTGCATGATCATTGTCCAAAATGTCTTAATATATCCTAGTTTTTTCACAATCCAGCAAATGTGTAAAACAGATGCCATGTCCTTAATGTGTTAAAACTCAACCAACAGTTTCTGAGAGGTGATAGTGTGACAAATATTAGAGTTATAACAATCCCCCTCAGGCTCATCAGTATTGTACTGGAACTGTTTGAACATAGAGTGAATCCATCATCCTTGTTTTTTCTAAATTATTATTAATTAAATTAATTAAAATATCTTTAATTTTTACTTCACATTTGAATAAAACAGAAATACTCTTTTAGTATATATATATGTTAGCCTTTATGACCTGAAATAAGTCTGTCTAATAGGTTTTACCTTTACTAACCTTTATGCGACTGTAAAATAAATGAGACACTGATTTAATGTTTATTAAATGCAAACAGCTCTGCCTTTGTCATCGTCCCCCAAGGGTGTCTACATTTAAGTTCTCTCAGTGTCGAGCTCTGCATCAGTCTGAATCTGACGCAGCGTTTACATTCCCACTAATGAAGAGCCCTTCGTTCAGATCTTTCAAAAGGCAAGGATGAAAGAGCCCTGATTCAGCAATAATCAAGTGCCTTGTATCTTTATCTTCTCCCGTGAAGGAGAACAGCCTTTTATCTCCAAGATGATTTCGAGTTGGGGGGTGGTCAAGTGCACACAAAATACAGTCTACATTATCATACTCAGTCTTTAGTATTTGGTGCACTGTGACGCTTTGAGTCAAGCTTTTGAGAACAAGATGAGAGGATATGATTCATTGGGAGGTATAGCAATTCAATCTAATTGTCTCAGGGCATTGCGACTCTCGATCTCCTTTGCAACATAGTTATTTATTCATGTGATTATTTTTGCAATTATTTGCCCGTTCAAGATGACATTTTGGTTATGTGACCTCTTTTGGACATGCTATTGTATGCCATTTCCATCAAGCAATTGACTTATTCTCTGAAATACATCATGGTTTGGGCTACAGAGCCAAACTGATTTGCTCTCTGTTTAAGTAGCTACGTCTCTTTACTCAATCTGGGAATTGTGCTTCTCCTGCGTACTTCAGAAAAAGATACTGCCCTGAGTTACAAAGATTGTCTGATATGAACTTAAACAATTAAGATACTGTCTGATTAGAAAAGAGTTGATATTTTTGTCTTTTCAAGTTGACCTCCAAATGCACTTAAACAAGATGGAAGATGAACATAATAGCTAAATCTGTCATAAATCATCTCTTCTCTTAGAGGATAATGTTTTTTATACATGTTTCTTTGTTTAATATAACAAATGTTTGAATGAACCAAGGTATTTAGTGTGAGTGGCATGGGATCGAACTTTCACAAAAAATAGGTCTTATAAACACTGGTAGATTGTGCTTAAAATGACATAAAATATAATTAATAAATCCTCATTTCAATAAATCATACAATGAACAAGACATTGTTGGCTCCAGCTCATGTTTAAAATCAAGGAGAAAGAGAAGAAGCATTTTGAACATAGAAGAGAGTCTTATGACTGACAGACATCAGAGGGAGAGGCTTGAGCTCACCATCTGCAAAACAACCAAAAAGTAAACCTCCCCCTGGGCAAATCTTGGTTATTACTTTCTGTTCTGTTATATTTTGGATTACAGGACCAAAGTTAAATACAACACCTTATGGATTTTTTTTAATAAATGTGTGTTACTGTGCCCTCATATCAAAAATATAAATCAATAGTACTTTTGTGTTAAACAGTAGCTGTAACAAAATGGCACGAATAGAGAAGCACTTTTGGATTTCTGCAAGGACTGTATGCAGCAGGGAACTTTTAGCTAAAATGAATTTGTTTATCACTTTTTAAAACCTTTTCTCTGGCAGACACCCCAACATGATTAAGTGCAAATGTTAGTATCATTAGGGGCAAGTGATAGATTCTATAGAATCTAAATGTACTGTATACTTCTCGTTCCGGCAGAAGATGTTTTTACTCAGTGTTTTTGTCAATGCATGAAATGCCTGTCCTTGAGATCACAGCTAAAGTTGCATAAAATAGAGGTTGTGCAAATCATTACACACTTTATACAATTTATGTTTTTCAAAATTAGGAAGGGTAATGTTGTGATAGTTAGATAATTTCTCTCAGTCCCATAAACATAAGGTTTTATAGATGCGACTTGATATTCCAGTGATTTGTGTAGATAATGTTATCTGTCTGTATGGGGGGAATAAAGAGAACTGCATCACAGCTACTTCAATACCCTGTTAATCAATAGGACTGTATCCAAATGAATCAGAAACTCCATGAATAATGGTTTTGCCCTGCAGTATATGGATCAAAGAGAGATTAGCTCCATTAAATCAGGATCAATAAAGAAGGTAAAATGAGGAACATCAATGGAAATGGACTCTCTTTTAATAACCAAGCAGTTTACATAAGGTAACACTTTTTATATGAGCCTCACAGCAGATATCTGAGGAGTAATGAGTCCCCTTGTGGACAGTAGCACACTGCACAGTCTTCAACTACCTACTTCTACTGCCTACTGTCTTCAACTTAAAGGCTCTCTCTTGATTCACAAAACATGAGATCTTCTCCCTGACACCTCCTGCAATGTTGTTTGCGAATAATAAAGTGCATAAATAAATCATCTTTTAAACATTTGTCATCTTCAAATTCAGTTTTTATATATTCATAAAACCACTTTTTATTGCACTAAAGATACTACTGGATGCTAAGACATGAATAAATCTCTGCCTCTGATAGGGTCTTGACTGAGGCTCCAGACAGCACCTCAGTCAGAGTTTCTTTACTCCCACTCTCCTGTGCTGTCTGCCATTTCTGTTGTAAGTCTTGCCAAAAAAGCTGGGTCTCTTTTCTCTTCAGCATCATATTTCGCCAGTAATATTTAGCTGGTAGTGGTGGACTTGTTTAGTATTCTGCTGTGCAGCTGCAGCTATTCAAGTCACCCTCATTTAAAGTTGTAGTATATTGTGTTAGTGTTTAAGTTGTAAACTTTCCTGCTGCATTTAATTGCCAGAAAATAACAAGTATCGTTAAAAAACGAACACACGTCAGAAAGTAACTTATTAATTGAATTTTTGATGTGGCCTAAAAAGCAATCAGATAAATTTGGTTTAGCAATAGGCAAGAGTTTCATCACCCTATGTCCATGGTAGTCCTGCCGTGCTTATAGTGAATTAAAAAGCAACAGGCTTGTGTTCCTTATTAAGTTATGTATCTGTTTATCTATTTATTGAGGCTGCAATACCTTACACATGTGGGTGAATGTAATAGCTTGTTGTTGTCTACAGTTAGAAATGCTATGTGGAATGAATGCAATAATTCACTTTCAGTTCTTCATTCTTCCTTATGTTCAGATACACAGTCAGCTATGTGACCTTGGTCGTTAGTGGAACAAGTGAGAGTGTATTTATTAGTTTATTCTGCTGTTAAGTATAGTTAACTGCAGTTGTGTGGATCCAGAAAAGTTTTGGTAGTTCTTGCACTGGTTTATTTTGTTTGATACTTTACCGATTCCTAGTACCAATGACAATGACTAAGCAATTGTGTAAATGGTTGTTTATAATTCATTTAGTTGTTATACCGACTTTATTAAACAAAATGTTTTCCATCAGTTGTTTGTTACAACGTACCCCAACAAATGTGAACATTGTGACCCAATCTGTAGATAAGTCAATATAACTCAGAGTAGTTATAACTTCATCTTTCACTGGCTTGCTATCAGAAATTAAAACACAAATCTCGTCCACAATTGTTCATCCAGAGATGGAGTTAATAGCTTTCCCGACTTTGGAAATATAAAAAAGGTAGACAAAAGTCACAGAAACAGCACAGGGTCAGGTCCATCTGAATATTCTCTTCAGTAGAAAGCAAACAGATGAATAATGCTACAGATGCTGCCGCTGCAGTACAGAGCTGACTCACTGCAGAGTGGATAAAACAAGCTGGTCTGGCAGAGTTCACTGAGGAAGATTATGTTATTTGAAAATGTAATTTAATGTTGTTGTGCTATTATGGTAATCTGAATTAATTTGCTAATTTTGAATAGGTTTCAGAGAAAAAAATAATAATTCACCCCAACATCTCCCTCTAAATGACTCAATGATTTACTGCATTCATTTTATGTTAAGGGCCACAACTGAGCAACAGTGTTCTTCATTTCTATTATTGCCATTAACAAAATTGTTTATTTCTCTGTAAAGCATTTTCTGCTGCATTTACAATATTGAATATACAGTCAAATGTGTTTATGGTATTCAGTAATGAGCACTCATCTCTCTCGGCTCGGTTATTCAGTTGCTCATCCGTGTGATACACTTTGTACTGTGGAAATTCACGTTTTTTGAAATAATGCTGTATTACTCAGGTTAATCTAACATGTTGCAAATACTCCACAGGTTGTCTTGTGGCAGGTCATTCCCTGGCTATAGGGCACGAGCTGCCATGCCATTTGGTTGTCTGACACTCGGGCAGAAGAAGGATTACAACAATCCCTCAGATGTGGCCGACAAATATGACCTCGGACAAATTGTTAAATCGTGAGTACAGCTACGTTGTTATGCTGATAAGTAAGAACTTCAAGAAATCTGCGCAAAATATGATGTATGTTTCTTCTTTCCTCTTTTCAACAGGGAGGAGTTTTGTGAGATATTCCGAGCGAAGGATAGGAACACCTTGAAAATGTCCACCTGTAAAAAGTTCCACAAAAAGGACGGAAGGAAAGTGAGGAAAGCGGCCAAGAATGAGATAATGATCTTAAAGATGTAAGTTTGAAGCTCCTTATAATAGATTTCTGAGAAACTCTCCTGAAACTGAGATGAAAAAAGTAATGATCAGCAAAAATATTTCTTGAGGTCAAGCCAAAGACAAATCTAAGTGCGGTGCAGGAGCTCAAAACCAATCTGCATTCTTAGAGTTATTCAAAAGTAAGGGTTGTGATATTTATAGACATTCATACTACAACAAATCATATCAAGGAACCAAAACCAATAATGGATGAATCCCACTGACAACTATTGAATGTTTAACAAAATCTAGATTTACTGTATTCCTCTGTGCCATAAAACTTTGATAATTTCCAAAAACAATCAACAGCTTAGACTGGATGACATGTTCCTTTTATTTACATGAACATGAGCACTGCAGTTTATTTTGAGTCAACCCCACTTACACTGTCCTGCTGCAGTACTCACAAAGCACTCCAAATCCACTTTGCAGTACTGAATGTTGTACACAATACAGCTTAAAATGATTACATAGTGTGAGCTTACTGTATATATTACTCATCAACTACATTTTGTTGTTCATTTTAGTCCCACCTACATACCCTAATTCTCCCTCCTGTGCTATTGCTCTCTTTCCCCTTTTTCCTGCTTTTCAAAGGGTGAAACATCATAACATCCTCCAGCTGGTTGATGCTTTTGAAACGAAGAAAGAGTACTTCCTTTTTCTGGAGCTGTGAGTATTATTAGATGCACTTGAGAGAAATGTTGGCACAGACTGACTGATTTCTCAACTTGTATGAAACTGATTTTTTTTTTTATTCAACATGTGTTATAACTCAACATGTGCCATGTACAAAATTTGGATCTACCATCTTTTAGCGCTACAGGCAGGGAGGTATTCGACTGGATCTTAGATCAAGGATACTACTCTGAGAGGGACACCAGCAATGTTATGAGGCAGGTGTTGGAGGCTGTAGCTTACCTGCACTCTCTGAAAATTGTCCACAGAAATCTGAAGGTACACACTGCTGACACCTAGTGAAACATTGAAGCATTTCAACACAGGCCAAACATGATATGTATGAAAAACACTTTAAAAGGGGGTTCCAGTTTGATAAACACTTATTTGTTTACTTATACAGCTGGAGAACTTGGTGTACTTCAATCGTTTGAAACACTCCAAAATTGTTATCAGCGACTTCCAGTTGGCAAAACTGGAAAAAGGATTCATCAAGGACCCGTGTGGGACTCCAGAATATCTTGGTTAGTAACATAAAACTAGAAAGAAGATCAATAAAAAATGAAACCATTTTAGCTTAATTCAATTCACAGGTTTGTAGTCCTACTGTAAAAACAAGCTTTGTTCCTATTGTCCGTTAGCTCCTGAGGTGGTGGGAAGGCAGAAATATGGACGACCTGTGGACTGTTGGGCCATCGGTGTCATCATGTATATACTGTAAGTACTCATCAAATAGTGAAGTTCATTTAATTTACTTTATCAAAAAACCTGTAATGCTCTCATTCTGCCAACTCAGTTTGTCTGGAAACCCACCTTTCTATGACGATGCCGATGAAGATGATGATCGTGATAAGAATCTTTTCCTAAAGATTTTGTCAGGCGACTATGAATTTGATTCCCCATACTGGGATGACATTTCAGACTCTGGTAAGAGATAATCAGTTTATTAAAAATGTCATTCAAAAGTGAAAATTAATCTGCTTTTTTCTGTCATTGATGATGTATTTAAAGACTGAATTTCAGCTTCTTTTTTTTTTTTTTCAGCCAAAACTTTAGTGGCATCTCTGATGGAAGTGGACCAAGACCAGCGATTGACAGCACAGGAAGCTATTGCACATGAATGGTAAAAAAAAAAAAAATTAAATCAAATATTTAGACACATTTCAATGTATTCACTTTTTTTTATGCAGGTAACACAAATATAATAAATATAATATCATAATGAAAAAATGTTTCTTTCTTGTCAGGATTTCTGGAAATGCTGCCTCAGACAAGAACATCAAGGATGGTGTGTGTGCACAAATAGAAAAGAACTTCGCCAAAGCCAAATGGAAGGTATAACTATCTCATTTATCAATATATTGTTGGTTATTTAACATTAATTATTACAGGTGTTGGACATAATATTTATTTAATACTGATAGATACTATCATGACCCAAGTCTGCAAGTAGGACTGTAGCCTACTGTTCTTTGGAAATTCTCTTGGTTTGCTACTTTTCTTTCATTACCACTTTTTTAAACTGATTACATATACATACTGTAACCCATTTAACTTCTATTAAAATCTATGATAATCCGGCGCTGCAACAAGTCATTCTACTTAACTGCAGTTTAACATGTGTGAACATTTTACTTGATTTTAATGATTTATCCCTGAGGCAGACTGACAGCAGTATGTGTTGTAATCATAGAAAAAGAGACGGAGAGAAAGAGAGAGAGATACCAAGTGACTCTACCATCATATATATAGAAACAAATATACTTTTCAAAATATAATTTATCTCAGCCAGAGGCCTTCCCAAAAACATCCATTAGAATCAAGTAAAGTAAAGTGTGTTGTATGATACCACATTAATGAAACCCACTATTTGTTTTAATTACTCACAGAAAGCTGTAAGAGTGACCACCCTGATGAAGAGGCTTCGAGCGTCTGAGCCGGGCGATCCTGGGGCCTCCGGTCTTGTTGAAGGAGCTGCAGCTGAGCCCAGCGGGGCTCCTGCTCCTGCAGCTGGGGGCAGCAATCTCTTTGCTGCCAGCCTCAAGGCAGCTCTCAGCGAAAAGGCTCCTGAGACACAGACTGCCACCATCACCGCAGTCTCCCTGCCCAGTGCAGGCAGACAGGAAGAGCAGCCACAGGCACCGTGCAATGGTGATGTTACCCAAGTGTTGCCAGAGAAAAAGGAAGACTAGGCGCCAAACAAATATGAGAGGAGGACCAACAAGCACATGTGAAGTACAGCCAATACATTTGGCATTATTATACCAGGTCTATGTGGTTTGACTACCCCTTAGTTTGCAGAGTTATTTCATCACATCATGCATTTAATCATGTTGCCTTCTGTATTGATTGGTCTATTGAATAGTGTTCGCTCCTCTCCTTTGTTTTTTGTGTACCATGCAGTCCCTTTAATAAAGCTAGTTGCAAAGTAGCTCTTATGTTGTTTCCTTTCCCGTGAAAACTGTTAAAACAAAATGTAATTTAGTGGAATCTGCTCATCTTTATTCCACAGCTCTTGTATATAGTTGTATTTGTCACTTGCTGGTTATCAGTTTCAGAACTTACAATCCGGAGTTCATTTCTTGTAACTTGAAATTATAAGTTGAATGATTTGTTTAAAAATATTTGGACAAAATGCATTGATTTTATTAAAATACTATGCTTTTCAGTAGGATATTTTAGGAGTTAAAGACATTTAATTATTTTTAAAAAGGTACAAAAAACACATGAGACACTGATGACTACCCTATGAAGTTATGTAACCATCCCATACTATGATTAATGTGTTTTCAACTTAACACCCTGATATCTGCTGGTTTACCTTTTTTGCTGTAAAATTTCAGTCAACTTACAATTTTAATTAGCAAAAAAGCATATTTTAAGTTAAGTGCCTTAATATTTGTTGCAGTAATGTACGTTATGTTTCAACAGAATCGACATGATAATAATTACTTACTGATTTCTTTGAAATGTTTTGGTGTTTCCCTTTGCCTTTCTGTTGAGTTTTAAGCTGCCGTATTGATACTTGTGTTCTGTCCTCTTTCACACACAGAAAAAACTAAATGTAGGTTGTTGTATGTGGAGTGATGTTTTAGCTCATTGTTGTGTTGTCAATTGTAATAAGTACATTTCTGAGTTTATAGCGGAGTCCATGTACTGTGCCACTTTGTATTTTTGCAATGTATGCATGTGTATTTTTTTAATTTATGTGTGTATTTAGCAACATTTAGCTGAGCTAACGGTTTGCTACACTGCTTGTGAATTAATAAAATGAGCAATACTGATATTGATGAAACTGTGTCATTATTTCTAAAACTACCCTTACTGACAATTTTACTATTTGACCACACAGGTCAGCACACCAACCATTTCCCTTGCATCCAAACTTTTATAGCAAACCAACATCTTCTGTATTTAATGTCAATTAATCAAAAATGTTCTGTATTCAATTTCAAAGAAGACAACCAATTGATCATGCATGTGAAATATGTACGGTTAAGGTTCAGGGTCCACCAAATTAAAGCCATAGCAAAACTTTTATCTTTGTATGGCTCTCGGGACCAAAATAATAAAAAAACTGAATTGTACATGTTTTTTCACGATATTGTGAAGATTTTTCCAAAGAGGTGTGTTTATTCAAAACTGGAATACTTGGCATATAGACGTATTTTTCAGGCTCGTGTTGGGATAAACTTGTTTTGATGAAAAATGACCATGAACTTGCTGTGCTATTTTTATCAAGGCCTAGCCATGTACCAAACATAGACTGTACACAAATCAATTATAAAAGTGGTTGCATCCAATACAAAAATTGTTATACTTTTAAAATGTGTTAACTGCAATTTGGCCCTTCTTAGTTTTTATTTGTCAGACAGGGGTGCTAGTGGACTAATCGGCGGATAAACAACTCAGTCTGGCGTACATGTACGTCAATCAAGTGGCAAAGGCCATAGTAAGGATGGATGATAGGCTAACTTTAAACAAAAATTAAAAACATTTTTTTTTTTCAATGCCATGCGATCTACCCACACTACCTTTGCAATCGCGATCGCGATCGACGTATTGGGCACCCCTGGTCTACAGATTTGTGTATCTTTCACATTCAACTTGTATATATTTTACTTTTTAGTTCTGTTTTATTTTCCTATTTTGAAATGCTTATATGTCATCTTTGAACATTTTCTATTTTTATTTGTTTTCAAATTATGTGCAATGCCTTGTTTTTCTCAATTTGGGATCAATAAAGTGTGTCTTATTTTAACCGCTGGGGGGCAGCACATCTCACACAGCGTCAGGTTTGCAGATCCAAAGAAGAAGAAAACGGAAGATTCGTCTCGACTGCAGCGACTGAACAATCAGTTCGTGAAGCCAACCTTAACGGTAAATCTCGGAAATATCGATACTAAGCTCAAATAACAAGTAAGGTACGTTTTATAGAGGCAATATCTACCTGATCAAAGTGGCATTTAAATTCAGTACGATTGTCTGTTTGTGAATGGATGCTAACGCAGATAGACCGGTTTCCTAACGTAAGTATTAGCCACGTTAGCTTCGATAGCGTCACCAAGGTAACGATCCTTAACGTTTGTTTTAGCTGTCTTTTGCTCGGTAATTTAATCACAATAGCATTCCCATTTATATACAGAGCTTACCTTAAATACGTGTGTTTACTGTAATTATGATCAATACTCATACCGTTTGTTTATGTTGTGGCGTAGATGTTGGAGGGCCTAGTGATGGCTAGCGGGCCAACATGAGCAATATCACCAGCCTGTGTTACGAGCCACAGCTTTGACGTATGCAGCCATCTTTAGTATCGTCACTGTAGCACCAAAAGAACACACTGGCATACATTTAAACCACAATTTCTTCATGTTTGTTTACAATATGTACTATGTTTATTTAGATTGAAGCATTTATTAACCCGCACTGGTACCTCCACATTTAAATGTGTATATATATGTAACCTTGTTCACATATCTGTATATACATTCACCTGATCAGAATTTTAACTCATGCTATTTTATTTTTTTATTTGCATACTGTTACTAGATGTTTATTCTTATAATCCCTTTGTATATTATTTTTTGTATTCTCTGTTATTATTCTTATTAGGATATAAGTTGTCGTAAACTGTCAAGATCGTAAAGCACTTAACACTAGAACCGCCAACGGGTACATTTTACCCGCGGCTGTTTTTTGATTGTATGTAACTTGTTTTCAATAACATATTAAAGTCTCCCAGTCCGTGACTTTTCCTGAAAGTGTGTTATGTAGCACCCTATGTTGTTAAAGGAATGCTCCACTCATTAGATAATTAATCAAAACTTCAGTATTTAGTGAAACATTATGTTTAAACCATACCCTGAAGAAATCAGCGATTTTCCCCGGTAAATAATGATTTTATAACTCTTTTTTATCAAAACCTGTATATTCCGTCAGGCCGCTGCCATTTTGCCCATTTTCAGTAGTCACGTGATGGTCGTGACGTCATCCATGCGTTCACTTTGTAAACACACGAAAACTTGGCGAAGTTTTGAGCAATATGAAGAGATTGGAAGGGGGAATTCAGCCATACAGGTTCGAGCCTACTTAGTACTACTTAGTAGATACAATGATTTTGATTACTAGATATGTATGCATGTAGTACCACCCTTGCTAGCGATTTCCTCTCTAGTTTAGCATACTCAGCCTCGTTGTCCCTGGCCCTAGAACCACGATTTTATGGGGCCGGAAAAACTGGGGGGAAATACCCACTAGCCGGTACTACGCTATATGGAAAGGCCACCAAAAACTGGTCTGGCCTGGACGATAAAGGACGTTTAAACGGGGCTACCCGCTGCAATGGAAATGCGCTATAACATACCTTATTCTTACTCCGAGCACTACTTCTGGTCCTCCGTCGCTTCACACTTGCAGAGGGCGATTTCTCAACTGGCCGAACTGGTGTCCTGGTCGGTGATGACACCAGAAAGACCGATGGTACTGCATCTCCATTAAGTAATGGTTGTTCAATAAATCCCATGTTATGTTTTATCATACTCATAGTAGTCGTCCGGAAACTTGAAATGTTCGCTGCATACATGCGCCTGTGGATCTTTCGGTTCGGGCCGGCCACATTTCGCTAGCCACTGCCTCCGAACGTACTTCCTACGCTTACCTTTTGGCAACAGATAGAACCGAGCATTCCGTGGATTGTTCCTATCAGAATTGTGGCAATGTTTCGCGATACAATGAGGCATATTTGAAGAGAGTAACTACAGTAAATAACATGAACATCAACGTGTCCTCGAAACCAAACGCATGGTTTACGTCACGTCCGGTAAAATGGCGCCGCCCGCAGTGTTGATGTTATTTCGCTAATTAATCAGTTTAAAATCACTGATAATGTCATCGGATAAAAAAAAAAAAAAAGAGAGACTGGCAGAGACTGGTCTGTTTTATCGGATGATAATTATTTAAAAATGAGTGTCATGAGCATACCATTCCTTTAACAATTGTCAATATGAAGTCAGATTGAAAAAATCGCCCAAAAAATTGCCATTTATACCCAACAGACTTCATGATAGCAGGATCAACGTCGTATGCATCACACGCGAAGTGGTCAGAACACAACTTGCTCCATTTTGTCGGTTGCCATCCAACACGATTCACTAAAAAAATCAATTTTTTGCGGATGATTTGGTCTTTGGGAAATGCATGTAAAACTCTCCCAGATCCCGCACCGTTCGTACAACAAAAAGCTCAACAATAACCCATGTTAATTCAGTTTTCTTTTCGAAAAACATGTGACCGAGACTGCCGAGTCGGGATATTTGGTCCAGAGACTGTTTGGCCACTATTACGTCACGCGCGCGGAGGCTGCTGGGAATTACATGTCAGAAATTCAGACGGCTTTGGGTCGAGTTTTGGATCAATAAAAAGCTTTTTTTTGGGTGTATTATCTCGATTTAAATAAAATAAAAAATACAGGCAGTCTTAAAAACAACATTTCTATAAAAATGTAGCATATTTGGAAGCTTTGCATTTGATATTTAAAGCAAATGTGTGATTTGTCATAGTGGGCTATATACCTTTTTTATATTAGAACTTAATGCTGCCATATGCTCAAATATTTTGACGCTCGTCTAATTTTGGGTTGTACTTTGAAAGTCCATTTATTGGTTGTATTATGATTGATATACCTGCCACGAACAAGTCAAAAGTAGTGTTTGTATTCATTTACCTCCAACTTTGCTTCCAGATAAGACACTGACTTACAAACATGTGGAACGGACCAGGACCAAGGGGAGGACCACCCTTTCGGTAAATATGCATCATTTAGATATAGGCATTGATTTAAAACAAATTGCTATTAATACATAACTGTCTAGTAACAGATTTTTGCATTTGCCTCTAATAATGTTTTCTAGGGATGGGCAATGTGGGTTAAAAACAGGTTACCACAGTTGAAGTAATATTCACATGTTATATGATGTTATGATTTAGTACATTTTCTGGGAATCCTAATGTTTAAACTGTTTTCACACTTGATGCATTTGATGGTTACTTTCTTTTTCTTTTCTTTTTTTAAATAAAAAACACTGAAAATAGAAACATTTATAAGGCTCATTATTACCGTATTGTCCTCCCCTTCTTTAAGCCTTTTCATGCTGATTGGATCAGCAACTATAAAAATAAACGTTCATATCTTCCGTCTCCATATTGTTTTGTTATAAGCTTTATTTTTTGGTTGTGTTCCATAAAAAAAAAATCATCCTAATGTGTTGATGTATATATTGCAGCGGTGATCAACGTGGAGAAATGTTTGGTGGCAGAGATCGTCCCATGCCTGATTATAGAAGTAGAGATGCGATGAACATGGATCAAATGGGCCCAAGACCTCTAGATATGCCACACATGGATATGAGAAGGATGGATGGGCCACACATGAGGGGGCATGACATCGACCCACGTGATATGCGAGGTAGAGAGCAAAACAGAGATTTTGGTGGACCTGGAGAAGATCCAGACTTCAGTGTACAAAGGCAATATGACATTTCTATCAGAGACAAACTGATGAATGCTTCTGGTTTCCCGGGACAAGGCAGAAACTCAGACATGGAAGGGAGGGGTATGCCACCACAGGAACCAAATAACAGATTTATGGACATGAGAGACAGAGAATCTTTTAAATATGACATGCCACCCTTCAACAATCCTAATATAGATAGAAGAAGAGGGTTTCCCATGGAGCGGAATGAAGGATTTAGGGACATGCGTGAAAGGCCCCCAAAAGGCGATGAAGGCAACGATGGTTATGATATGGACTTACCGCCACATGAAAGGAGAATGATGGACACTGACAGAAGAGAGGGGCCCCCTTTCAATCCAAGAGGCGGATTTGATTCTGATATGGATTTCAGAAATCGTTCAGGTCCATCAGGTGAATTTAGAGGTAGGGATCGATCTCCCTTAAGATTTGGAAACCGCAATGTCCCTCCAGTGGACAGGGCAAGACCAGACATGCCTTCAGATATTGCTGGACCTCCAAGATCAAAGTTTATAGGTGCAGACGCACCCAGGGAGAGAGAGTTCCCAGAATCAAGTGGCAGCCCCCTAATGGACTATCGAAGTGGTGAAGAGATGACTCTTGCAGAGGAATGGAAGAATCGTCGAAAGGAGAAGATTCCCCCTTCAGAAATGGGTAAAGGTATGGGTGGTGTCCCCGGACCTAGCTTCCCTGTAGGATTTGGCAGAGATGTAAATGTCAGAGATCCACCACCATTTCAGGAAAGGGATAGGCCACCTGTTGAATTCCCGGGGAAAGGGGTCGGCTTTCCTCGTGTTGACCACTTTCCTGGTATGAATCTACCATCAACTGCCAGCAAAGCTCCACATGTTGCTCCACATGTTCATCCATCCCCGGAAATAAGTCCCCATACTGGCCCTCTTGGGAGAGAAAATGAGAGCAAACATTGGCTCGGAGAAAGAAACCCGAAGCATAGTCAGAATAAATCAATTCGTGATGAAAGGCTTCCTTACCATCAAGAGAAGAATCAGCATTCACATTTGATACAGGAGCCAGGTGATTGTTTTAAAGGGATGAAAGATATCCCACAAAATCAAGGACATGTCAGGGGTCAGATGGGAGAAGAACATGATTTTCAAGGCAGCAGCACTGTACAAGCAAAAGACCAAGACTACAGGGACATCGATTACAGAACAGGCCCCGGGAGGTCTTTTGACTACAAACATGAAGCACTTCCAGCACCAGAGAAACTTCTCAAAGAGTCTAAACCAATCGCAACTGCCAAGTTTAGTGAGTCCGGTTCTCAGGTAAGTTTTTATTTTATTTTTGTGTTTATAAATAATATGCAATATAATTCTACGTTTCCTAACCCAAATCTAAATAAAATGTTCTCTGAAAGGATCAAGATTACAGGAATGCATCAGTGGAAGACAAAGTTTCCAACACAATATCTATAATTGGGATTCCAAAGACTGCCACTATGGAGCAGGTAATAATAATACAGAAAAGCATCTTGACTTTATGGTTACTAGATTTTGTCTTAGTTTGCATAGAAAGCCATGGCCAAACTCAAATCTATTTGACACTTTTGTTTTGCAGATTCTTGGTGCCTTTGCAGTCCGTGATGGTGTGCCAATGCAGGGGATGAAAATCAAAAATGTTGTGCCAGGTAAGAAACAAGTTTCTTTCTGTAGCTGTTTGGGGCAATCGATCGCTAACATGTCCCTCGATTTTTCGCTTTTACGACATTCGAAACTACGCATTCTTTCTTTTTTACATTGTTGGTTGCTTTTGTTGTTGGTGGTCTATGTGAATTCGCTCATTAAAGAAGGAAGGGGGGTTTTGTTATGCCACCCTTTTTTTATGTGTGAGACATCGGGTCATTGTGACAATGAGAGGAGTTACCGAGGATCAATATTAAGTCTTTTGGAGAATATTGGTCACAAACGATCTGTGACAAGTGATTCACTGAACGTGTCACTCTGACACTCTTCTCTAGGTACTGAACATAAGAATGTCAACAAACTTGAATTGGAGTCTGCCTTGTTAGTGCTTCCTCATCCTGCCGATCTTAACACTTACTTTAAAGTGTTTTCCACAGTGGATCTCTGTAGACATGGTTATCGATGGCAAGCATCATTATTATGTCTCAAAAGCTTTTCATACTACACCAAAATGTCCGTCACAGGAGGGTTTTTTTTATCTGATAAACATGACTGGTAAATGTTCTGTCTCCACGGTGCAAACCACACAGTTGTTCACTGCCACTGGTTTGGAATATCTGCCAGGAAAGGCTTTGATAAAGCCAAGCTATAACAGACAGAGTCTGATAGGTCATCAGTCATCAGAAGACTGAATAGAAAAAGCAATAACAAAATGTGTGTTTTCCTGAAAAGGTATGTGTGTAGGTAAAACTGTCAAAGATTCGCTCACATTGATCTCGATGTATTCACGAACTGCTGTCTTCTATGTTTTAGTGGGTGACTGTCATTACTGGAATTGACTAACAAAAACCCATCTGTATTTCAAATGCTGTCCCCAGGTTACAGCTACGATACGGCCTATGTGGAGTTTTTAAACCTCGAGGATGCAGTCCACTTCATGGAGTCCAACAAGGTGGCCCATCCTCGTCACACTACGAAGGCCGTCTCTCCCATCAGGATTATGAGGGGTTGAGAGGGGATTTAGTAGATGGGGGAGGGGGAGAACCTGGGAATTGGTTGCTTTTCCTCTATAATGTCAGTTGTTGACATTTCTAGAAGCTAATATATGAAACTGCAACAGATGAGCCTAGCTTTGCATAAATTATCATTACTTTCTAGTACTTCAGGTTACTTGTTAAGCACTTGAATGCTTTAGAAAACATACTTTAACTTTGTATCTTCTAACACAAACATGTTAATATTTCCTGCTAGTGCTAAATCTTTATATTTTAACCCCAAACTTCTTTAGCCTGGAATAGATTTAAGCAGATAATACAGATGTTTGGTGGAAAATCAGTTTTTCCAATCTGTTCCTAAACTTTTAAGATTTGGTTTTACAAATATGAGAAGACACGATGTTGATAATGAAGGTACTTCATAAAGCCCCCATGTCATGTTTTGCGATTTTGCTTTTGTAGCAAAAAGGATTGACGGAAATGTAATGCGGCACTTTTGCGTTGCGTGACCTTCAAAGTAGTTTCTTTTGAGGAAGCTGTCGACGTTCAGACAGTCTGCCCTAAAACAAGCAAGGGGCTGGTTGTTTGTTGGGCCAGTATTTTGTCTTTACTGTCCATGTGAACATTAGAAATAGTGTGTTGCCTACCAAAGTAATCGACCAACAATGTGTATTTAACTGAGTGGCCCAGCTCTTTTCCGGAGGATGTTGCATTGTGATCAGGTAGAGGTTTATCTTGGTTTTACTTTTTGTAGTTTCTCAAATGGCCACTTGAGGCTGGCTAAGTCAATCTCTATCTTCTTTAGCTTAGGTCTCCTTTTCATGTGAGTGGTTTTGTAGAACTCACACATTTAAGGCTTAAAGTCACGCATAACGAAGGGTTGGGCAGCTTTTAATGACAGTTAAGTGCTGTCACAGGTGGCTTGGTGCTAGCTGCCTACTCTGCCTGTGCAGAACTCAGATCCTCTGACAATCCACAGGTTTGACTTTTTTAGTTTTAGCCGAGAGTTAGGCAAAATCAACACTGCCCAGATGGCAACGACTGAAGCCACCCTTTTTGAACCTCACAACAGCTTTACAGAAAGATATGGCTTCAGGAAGACTGGGTCAATGTTTCATGCGATCTACTTTTGTTCATTTTTATATCACGGAAGCTGGGTTGGCTTCCTTACCATGTTGACAGACTGGCATCATCATCATTCAAAGATTGTGGAGGGTTCTGTTTTTCACGCAGTACGAGAGTCGATCTAAAAACCACCTTATTAGTGAGAACACAGTGCACATTTTGTAAGTTTATTCATAATAGAAATGACTATTTTTGAGATTTACAATCCTTCTTAAAGAGGAATATTTCTTGTTAGGAGTTTTAGGGCAATGTAGTGATAAAAATGTTGGTAAAATGATTGGGTTTTCTTTTAGCTATGCTGTCATTGACTGACAATTGTGGGATGGTCCGTTAGTTGGATTGCATTGACATTTTGTATGAAAATCGGGGTCCCCAGAGGAAGCAGCCAACATGATTTTGTTGATCCCCTGACTGGTGCTATTATAAGGTTGACATTTTGGGTTTATTAGTGAAATGTCTCTACAATTATTGGATGGATACTCTTACTATTTGGGACGGATATTCATTGTGTCCAGGGGACGACTCCTGACTACTTTGGTTATTCGTTGGAGTTATCTGGTGAAGTATCTTTACGACTTCTTGATTGCTTGAAAAGCCTTTATAAAGATATTCATGGTTCCCAGATGATGAATTCAAATAACTTTGGTGATCCCCTGACTTTTCATCTAGCGCAATCAAGTCAACTTTTCAATTTATGTAATACGTGGTTTATCTATTTAACTATCCAGTCTCGCAAAACCACTGGGGGGCCTGCAGTCTTTCTTTTGAGTGTCCTGCCAGTTCAGACAACATTTCTTTCACCAGTTCGAGGCAATTTTGGTCATCTGTGACTTTCCAGAGAAGTGCATGTCCTCTTCTTTGTATTCTCTTGAACTCATTGTTGGTGAACTTTGGCCATCAGGACTTCTTCTTTCTTTCAACACTGGCAGGGCTTGATGCCCCTCAGGGTAATGAAGATGAGTAGAATTATTGCTGAAATGTACAGCAGTTTATCGTTTGGCTTTGCCATTGGGTCGCTTTTGGCAGATATTTTGCAGCTTGTGAAGTAATTTGTAAACACAAGGTGATGTACTGTAGGTGGTTGTAAGGTCAGTTACTTGAATATCAAAGATTCAAATGGCCACCTATACGTTGTCACGAGTGGTAACGCTTTGTGCTTTATGGTATGGCTTAATGTCTGGTTTGAATGGTTATTCCAGTTTTGTGCAAATGAGGTGCTCTCTGGAAGTAATCACTGTGAATATAAATACAGCGTTGAGTTTTACTCATCACATATGGATGTTCAACACAGTACTACCAAATTTCAGAGTACATTTCGATCTGCAATGAGCTTCCCTCTAGACAGCAACACTCTAGTCTTGGAAATAGTGTTTTTATTATGACACAATTACAATACTTAACCTACTGAAAGCATGGTTCTCATTTTGCACTAATAATTCTGTTTTTATTTGGATTATAATGTGGACAACCATCAGCACATGCACATTTCTTTTTTTTTTATGCTAAACATTAAATGGTTCTTTTAAAGTCTGCTTTTGTTTGTATATATTGTGGTAGTAAACTACATATCTTTGGGTTTTGGTTGTACAAACAAAGCAATTTGAAGATGGCCCAAAGGAATTATGATGGTCACTTTTTAACTTTTTTGTCTGATGCCGTTTTAAACAATAAGCCCTTTTTTTTTGTTGAGAATATTCAGTATATGAGCATAAATAATTTAGCTGCAGCTCTAATTTGTAGTTCACTTTTCAAAATAGTTTGAGGGCATATTGCTTGTGTGAAGCATGATCTTCGTTCTGGGCTAGTCTCACCACCATAAGTGTTCGCCCGTTTTATCTTCAGCAGTGAAGAGGAAGGCTAAACCTGCCACAGTGCATGTTGGGTGTCATTGGTATTATTTAAGATATCCCCATGAGATATGATGCTGATTGATCATTTCTGTTCTTCTTCTTACAGGGATCCCTAAAGGTTGGCAGTAGAACAACATCCATGAAGTTCATTCAGCCAGAAGAGTGTGAAAGAAGTGTTCATGTGAGTGCAGAAAGAAAATGATTGTCTTTTATTTTTTCTGTAGTTTATTACATACTCTAAAAAAATAAATACTGGATCCGCGAGCTGCATGAGATACTGACGGGCGGAGAGAGCGCTCCGTTTATTATTCCCGTGTTATTATTCCCGTGTTATTATTCCCGTGTTATTATTCCTGTGTTATTATAAATTCCTGTACACTTTTGAATAATGTAGTTAAGCTACTATAATCAGTTTAATATCGAATCATATCAGTTTGTTTTAAAGCTCAATAAATAACAAAGAAGACCTTTGACCGGCACTTTTCTCATTTTGTCCGGAAGATTTAAACTTTAACGGACAAAAAAAAATTCTAACGGGAACTCTGGGCACAACAACTATGAAAAGTCACCCGAATGTGGTAAGTAGTAGCTTAGCTTAGTTGTTGTCCAGTTGCCATGATGAAGCTGCTTTATCCGCAGTTTAAACGGTAACGTTACACATGATAAAAACGTGCACGTGCGCGCCGAATATTCGCTGCTGATTAATACCGAATATCCGGAGCCCGAAAAATGGTATTCGGGAGAGCCCTACTTTGCAGCCATTTTTACTTCACAGTTTAAAAATAACGTGTCCCTTCTTTCTGTCTGTCTATTAGGAATCAGATCACAAAGTACCTCAACTCCAGGAGCCCCAGTTGCCCAGACCAGATCAGCCTTTAGAGGAGTTGAAGACCAACCTAAACGGGTCCCAACCAAAAGGCCCTATTGAACCATTGTCCCTTACCCAGTGGCAGCGTAGCTCTGACCTGACACCTGAGGCCTGGCAGCAGCAGGTGGACCAACTGCTCCAACAGCAGGAAACAGAGCAGCAGGCGGAGTCTTGGGGCAACCGCAACCTCCCCCATCACAGTTCACACCACCCTGAGTCTGTCTTTAAGGACAGCAAAAGTAAGTTGACTCAAACTCAAACTTGTTGATGAACATTAGCTTTGGAGCTTGTTTTTTGTTTGTTTTTTGATCAAATTTGTATTGAGATTAATACACACCATGTACAACCAAAAGCACAACATGTTTTCTTTTTTAAAATAACTAAAAGTACATTTGACAACAGCAATTACTTACAAAATATACAAAATGCAGAATACATATGTAAGCTAACAATAATACAGACAAATACAAATAAAATAAACCCTCCCTCCCAGACACACACATACACACACACACACAGCGCTATCAGACAGGAGTGTATACCATCACACACACACATACACACACACACACACACACACAGTGCTCTCAGACGAGTGTATACACACACACACACACACACACACAGGGAAACGCATAGGTCGCAATTTGAAAGGCTGTGGATTAGGGGAAGGGAGAAATACTTCTAAAAGATCTTTGAAGGAATCAACTGCAGAGCTCCAATTGTTTAGCTATGGAGCTTGTTTTGTTCTTTTGTTATTCATGACCAAGTCGGATAAACAACACTCTCTTGTGTCTCTTTACAGCCATGATAATAAAAAATGTGAAGCCCACGACCACAGTGGAGACCATCTTGAAGGCCTTGGATCCCTTTGCCTATCTGGATGAAAGAAATGTTCGCCTAGTCAAAGCCAAGCCACCAGGATCCAAGTGCTTCTGCTTTGTTGACATGGACTCCCATGAGGTACCCTTTTTAAAATATGAATGCTTACAGTTTGCTGTTTATTAACTTAATGTTCTATCAAAGTTGACTCTTTCCCTATCATTTTCCAGCACTTACCTTTTGTCTCTCCTCTTGTAGCAAGTGACACGTCTGGTGGAGCTCCTCACCAAACCCAGACCCCTTTATGTTGATGGAGTCAGAGTTTATGCTGAGGTTGCAAAACCTCTGAAGAACCAAAAGTAAGTCGTCATTCTGTGTTTCTTAATTATCTGCTATATCTTGTAGAGAATTCCCACCTCAATTGTTTCTGATTATTTGTCTTTGTGTCTTTTTTCAGCTTCAAGAGAGAATTTGACAAACCAAACGGTTCCATCCTTGGGTTTCCACCGGATCCCAGCATGATGGGGGTAAGATGTTGCCTTGATTGTTTCGTTTTTAAAAGTGAATAAAAACAAGAGGATGACCTGTGATGTATTTTTCCCTTGGGACTTCAGCAGCAGCATTTCCCACCCCCTCCACAGTTCTTGCAACCTCTGCTGCCACCTGCTGCTGCCGCCGCTGGATTGCAAGGTGGGGATCAGGCACATAATATTGGCATCTTGTTCCCTGAGACCTGTTTATAATCACTAAACCTACACATCAAACATTCCTAAATATCGTCATGTTTTTGTCAGCAGGTGATATTACGACTAGCATCACCAATACCGCTCCGTCATCAGACGTCAGCATTGTACAGGTAGGTTACATATCAAAAAGTGAAGCCCATAAGATTATTCAGAGTAGAGCCGTACTTCTAACTAACTGTACATCTCTCTTTTTGCTTTGTAGGGAGCTGGCTATCGTGAGACTCTAGCAATCGATCCAGCATACCAGGTTAGCGGACCTGTTGTCCCCACAGAATCAGCTGGGATGCCTGTCGCCGCAGACGGATCACAGGCCTACGTCTACGGTAAGAAATATATCAAGCATTTATATTCAAACAAGTGTTAATCATCTTCTTTTGTAGCTGCATTCAATGTGATATTTTAGCAAAGTAGGATCTCCACATAAAATATTTCGAATGACAGTGAAAAAGAAATGTTACAGAACTTTGTCTTGACAATTGTACATTGCAAAAGTGTCTGCAATATGAATACATGTAAATTAAGTGGTATATCCATTTGTCCAAATCTTCTAGGCTCTGAGATTCCAGACATGACCAACTACTTGTACGATTCCACATCGGGCTTCTACTACGATCCTGAGACCACGCTGTACTACGACCCCAACTCTAGGGTGAGACACAGGACAACACTGATCAGTGCTCGCTCTGGACTATGACTGGGGGGACGATTAGGAAAAACTCTGTTGGTGATGTTCTTTCAGGGTGGCCGCGGGGTCTTACAAAGTATTAAAAGTTAATAAATCAATTTAGAGAAAATTAAGGCTATTAAAAAGTATTAAACGGCATTTTCCAAGGTATTACATTTTGTAGCTTGTTTTCAATAAGTATATAAATTGTCCAAAGAGGTTGTATTCTAAAGTGTGCCTGAATGTAATCATTGCGTAGGTGTGTAGTGTGATTCTTTGTAGTTTATTTACGGCATCCCGTTGGATTTGACGTGCACGCTCACTGCTTGATAGTGCGCGAAGGCCTGCTTACGCCGGTTGTTAAGCAACATCGTTATGGGGAAATGCAAGTTTGCGTCCAAATGGTTGGAAGATAAGGAGGAAGGACAATCAATACTGTAGTAAATGTGAGGTAAAGTGTGTCGCCAATGTAACCGGTTAAAACTGGAAGTGGCGATGAGGTCTTAAAATGTATGGAAAGGGTCTTAAAAGGTACATGCATAGCTGCAGTCAGTAACCTACAAGAGAATATGAAATGTATTACTGATGCACATCTACCCTGAAGAAACTGTCTCCACTAACAAGCACATGTCTTGAAAATGTAACGCACAAACTCTTGTAAAGCACTTTGAATTGCCTTGTGTTGAAAAGTGCTATATAAATAAACTTGCCTTGCCTTGCACTGTAAAATGTGGAGATCTCATTTAAATCCGCAGACTGAGCTAACAATAGAATCTCACGAGGACAAAGATACCAAAGAGAAACTAGGTCTTCAGCTTTGTCACTTGCTCATAATCTAGAGGAGAGAAATGTCTACGTAAGAAACCTAACCTCATACAGTGGCCCTTACATTATAATAATAGTGTTTAAATCAATTCCTAAAATAGTACACAGACTGCAGTTGAAGCTACATGTGCACTACTAAGTCAGCCTTTATTCAACATAAATGTGTCTGAAATGATTGGTTTTGTCATTAAATTGTTATTTTCGAATTGTTTTGTGCACAGTATTTCTACAACGCTATATCCCAAGAGTACTTGTACTGGGATGCTGCATCAAAGTCCTACATCCCAGTCCCAGGAGGGAACCCTGCAGCCATAGCGCCGTTGCCCATGACCGCTGAAGACCAGGCCATTCTTTCCAACCCAGCAGCAGATGCTCCTCTGGAGATGAAGAAATCCTTGACTCCTAATCCAGAAGACTCTGCGGCATTAGTTCCCTCTACTGATGACGGCTGTGCGCTGGACCCTGTCCCCACTTCCTCTGCAACTCCTGAGAAGAAAGATGATGATGACTCTAAAAAGGACAACGACAAGCCAAGAAGCATCGCCGCTGTCAAGGTAGCACTTCAGTTACAATACCCAGGGCTCGACATTATAAATGGCCCGCTGGCCCGGAAGCACTATTTAGACACCCCGGGCCAGCATAACGTACTTTCCACTTGCCCGCTCGGGCCACTAAAAATATTGTTTGAAAAAAATGTTTTCTGTGGTATTGGTATTTTGACTAGCAATTTTGTTAAATTGTTTCGTTTATTAAAGCTACAATATAGTGTTTCGTGAGTCGCTTGTAGTTGTTGGGTGAAAAGCAAACGGCTGTTTGCTGCGGAGCGCAGCGCGAGCAGGCTCCCGTGAGCGGGAGCGCGCTCCTTCACTACAGACTATCGCGCCACCTAACCATTCGCCAAAATGTTTTTAATACCAGCGGTAACCGGCCAAGCGCCGAGCAAAAAACAATCTTCAAATAAAAGAAAGTCTCCGGAGGAGTTAAAGGAGAGTGACAGGGAGCATGATAAGAAGAGGGAGAGAAAGTTTCAGCTTGATCGATGGAGTTGGCTTCTATAGAGTGGTGCAGTGACGCGTCCTAAAACCCTTTTATAATCTATCGATTAGATTTATGATTCGAAAATTATAAAAGTAGGGTAGACATGTGGAGATTATCCGGCTGAACAAAACGTGCATTTATCAAACAGGTTTGTTTTCCACAGACCTTATTTCCAGCTATTTTCCAAAACCCTGTGGAGAAATCCCATTGCTTTTCGTCGAGGGAACCAGCAGCTTACTTCCTGGTTTTAGGATGCGTCACTGCACCTCTCAATATGATGCCAATATAAACAAGGTCTTCTGTCGGCTCTGTACATCAATGCCGACCTATGCTGACACGTAAGTGAAGAGTAGACAATATAAAGGTATTGGCGAAATGTCCCAGCAGTTTAGGATAATGAAGGATCTAATCTATAGCCATTACATTTCTAACTCCTAATGACAGGAAGATCAGAAAGTACATTATACAAATAATAATACTCATAATAGCAGACATTTTTTAACAATGACCACAATATCATTATTTTAATAAACCAAATATGAACAAAATAAGGAAGAACTGATGATTCAAATGTTGTAGTAATGTAGTTAGTGCATAAATTATTATTGCAACAAATGTGTTAATTTTCTTCATTATTAGTCGATTGTTTTTGGACGAATGCTCCGGGCCAGTGGTTACAATGGTGGGGCCAGTGATAATACAATTCCACCGGCCCGGAGGGCCAGTGGCTTTTTACCCTTAATGTCTACCCCTGATACCACTGTACACTGGTCGAATGTACTTATTGTAAGTCGCTTTGGATAAAAGCGTCAGCTAAATGTAATGTAATGTAATGTACACAGTATGAAAAACACATGTGTAAAGGGAACACGGTTAAGACATGTGTTGCTGTTTGCAGATCATGAAAGATATGGAGCGCTGGGCAAAGATCCAGAATCGTCAAAAGGAGACGACAGTCCGTTGTGCATCGCCGCTGCTGCTGAGTTTCAGAGGAGACGATGATAGGAGGCCCTCCAAGACGGCTGACGCTGGTTTTGCTATCTTCGAGAGGAAGGTTAGAGACTCTCCTCACACAACCACTTCCATCATGTGCATCAATGTTGATATTAGAATATTTGTTTTCATTATACCCAAATGTTTTGTCTACATCCGCAGATATCGGGTCCAGATGATCTTTTTAAGAAACCGATGGCTCCTCTTAAGAAAGATGAAAAGTCAAAGGTAGGAAACTTCCTTCAGCGGATATAACCCCTACTTCGTGTCTGATTCACTCTGTTAACCTCCTTCAGAGTAAAAAGTAGATTATTTTTTCTTACATAATTGAGTAATTGTGTTTTCTCCCCCAGCGTTCTATGGGCTCTCTGAGTATGCTGGCATCAGACTATGCGGCTGGAAGTGATGAAGAGGTAGAAGAAGATAGGGAAGACGCAGCCAGAAACAGTCAGGGCGGCCCGTCTGAAGACAAGGACAGCAAGCTGACAGACTGGAAGAAGATGGCCTGCCTGCTGTGTAGGAGACAGTTCCCCAACAAGGACGCTCTGATCCGCCACCAGCAGCTCTCGGACCTGCACAAAGTACTACAAGTTTACCTCTCTATGAACAGTAGTTGACAGTCTCTCTATATACAGACAAAGCCTCTAATACTGCATGTATTCTCTCAACAGCAAAACATGGAGATCCACCTTAAGATCAAGAGGTCCAAGAAGGAGCTGGAGGCACTGGAGAACCAGGAGAAAGAAGTAGGTGGAAATAAAGGGGTGAACATGTGCTCAGGAGAGCTTGAAGTGCATGGTTGGGTTGAATACTAAAGGTGGATTGTGTCATTCACAGCTAACTACAAAAGAACCCTCCAGGTCACCAGAGCCGAAGAAAAGGAAACAACACCACCAACAGATGCAGCATCATAACTCCTGGGCTGGAGGCTCAAGGTATGTGTCTGAACTAGGGCTGCACGATTTGGGGAAATAATCTAATTGCGATTTTTCTGATTGCGATTTAGATTTGCGATATTTGTTTTTAAGAGACCCAACGGAGGTTTATTGTAAAATGCGGCCATATCTCCGGCTAGGAAGGTTGTATCAATGTGCTCCCGTCTCTAGCACCCCCTCAGCCCGAGCTACGAGTGAAATAACTAAACTTACATGAAACTTCCGTTGGGTTGCTTTAAAGTCAAGCTTCAGTTTAAGATTCACCCTGTAATACAGGGGTGCGGAACCTCCGGCCCCCGGGCCGTATACGGCCCGGGGGCCATTTGATGCGGCCCTCGAGGTAATTTATAAACACACGCAAAAAATTAAAGAAATCTAGACCGCAAAATAAATAAACAAGAGAGTGCCTGTTTTTCCTGGCCGAGGTCAGGGTCCTTGAACACAACACAAGCCTAACGTGTCATCACGTGGTATATGTCTCGTCTGACAGGGGTGCAGTTCTGACGGAGAGCACCAGAACGCCGCTCCGCTCCGGCACTTCCAAAAATTGCAGTACCCATAAGGAGCCGTACACATGCTGCAGTTTTTGCGTGGCTGTGTCTTTAGTTGTAAACCCAGTGGCGATCTGTCATACTGATCATACAGTCAATAACTTTGTTGTTATTAGCATCTGGTTAGCTAGCTATGCTAACGAATATAAGAAGCTTTTTCTACAACCACATCTTTATATGATCATTATAGTTATAAAAAAAACAAGAGAATAAAGGAAAAACTGGTATACAATACTATATGACAGTAAAAAAAGAGTTGTTAAATAAACAAGAATACAGTTTAAAAGGGGAGTGATTTGTAAAATATCCATAAAGAAAAAGAAAATCTGATTACAGTTCTAATGTTGCTCTCACACCAGATTCATGCTTTTAACTTCAACATTTAAAAATATATATTCCCGGGGGAGCATGCCCCCTAGAGGAGGTTAGGTCCCCCCCCACACACACTTAAATCATGTTCACATGGATAGGAAACTAAATACATTTGCACACATCTTGTGTCCATATCTTTCTGTTTTGGTGGTCATGCCACAACCGTGCACATGGTTTATGTTTATTAAAGATCCCCATTAGCTTTTGCTCTTGACAAAAGCTACTCTTCCTGGGGTCCGACACTTAAAACAATAATACAACAACATTCAAGACATAATTCCTGACATCACCAATATCATCAACAATTTCCAACATCATCAACAATCTCATCCACTTTCAATATCAATCTCAGTCTCAGCCAAGGATGGTACATGGTAAGAGTCATAGTAAGATGTCTGGATTAAGAGGTTGCTTTTTCTTTGCACAGCATGAAAGAAAGGCGAAATGAATGGGCTGTGATTTTAGTATTTTTAAGCAAAGGTCAATAATTTGTACGGCCCTCGGAGGATGTTGTAAAAATTGAAATGGCCCTTGAGAGGAAAATGACCCCTGCTGTAATAGATGTAAAACATGTGATGGAGCATTGCTAACTTGACTCAGACGGTTTGTTTCACCAAGCCATCTAGGAAAGCTCCATTGGAAGCCATTTGGAAAAGTATTTCAAAAATACTTGGCAGGTGATTGGATCAATCTCAATATCACCTTCTATCATGGGCCACTTCTGATTGGTTAATAATGACTGGTAAATGTGGAGCACAGCACTTCTGATTGGTGTGGATGACTGACACACAAAAAGAAAAGAAAACTAAAATAAATCGCAGGCTTTGCGATTTGATAATTGCATCATTTGATAATTGCATCATTTAAAATCGCGATTTCGATTTAAAATCGATTAATCGTTCAGCCCTAGTCTGAACTGACCTCTCACTGAAATGGGAAAGCATTTAGGTTATTTAGATTAGTGACACATCTGTCTTAACCATTTGTTCTCTATGCGTAGGGATATTCATAAAGTCAGCGAGAGACCTGGTCTTGGTCTTGGATCTGAACCTGCCCCGGTAAGTTTGCAGCTATTTTTCTCTGCAAAATGTGGTGTTTGTTGTTGGTTTGTTAAAACCTCTATTGTGCATTTCTCTCCAGCCACGAAAAAAGAAAGACCCTGTGGTTTGGGACCATGCCACCTACAAACAAGCGGTTCGCAAGGCCATGTTTGCACGGTTTAAGGAACTCGAGTGATCTCATCTGAACTCATCCTCAATTTGATATGTGATTTGTTAATATGACACCCTACCCACCTAAGCATAAGAAGGCCTCTGAAGTTTCTCTGCCTTGGACATTATTAAACTACAGAACCACCGTTTTCTACAATGTATTAAGATGAAAATGATGTTTCAAAATTAAATGACAAGGCTAATGTGGAGCTTAAACAACTGATACTTCTCATCCTTAACAATGGATGTTGTATAGAAAATGTGAATCATGCTGTTTAACTATTTTTGCCCATGTTTTATGTGTGGCCTGTGTAGAATTATGACATTTGTCAATGTCATTTCTTTCGTTTTTTTATGATACTGTCACACTGGCCACAATTACATTTTGTTTTAAACTTGAGCAAATATTTCCTTTTCATGGGTCGAATTTTCAAATGTATGTACACATGTTTAAGTAAAAAATATGATGAAGTAGCCTTTTCTGCATTTGAAGTTTTTGTTCAGTGTTCTGTGTACATCTCATGTCCACTAGGTGGCAGCAAGACACTCAAGATGTTTTGTCTTGTATTAATGTGACATGTCCAAGAAAGAATGCTGTAACACATCATCAGGTTTACTATTTATCAGTTTTTACAAAGTCTGACAAAACCAGGTGATAACATTGAAGTGCAAGTATATGAGGTCAGGATTTCCAGTCATGACGGGTCTAGCCAATATGTCTTTTCTGTAGGAGTTAAAACATGAAGCCTCCTCTGTGACCTTTCCTGATATGAAGTAACCAGCCTCACCCTCTCTGAAGCTGTAGTTCAACTCCTCAGAGAACAAGAACACTGGGGAGCCTGCAGAGTTAGTCTCTGACAACCACAGAAAGATGTGGTGCAAGCCAACATCCTTTCATCTGTGCAAGAATCATCCTCTTGTCTTTTTGATTTGCTTTTGGACACTAACCCATTTGAATGCAATGAGGAGATTTAAGCTCAGTGTGTCAACAGGTGGAGTTATGATATCATGCCCAACAAGCCTGGGTCTCATGTCAACAAGCAGTTGGAAAGATGGCAAAGGTAAACATTATTACTTCCAGAGTGATCGGCATGTATGTGGAGTCTCTGTGTCTGAGGATACAGGGCAACGTGGTTACAAAGCTTCACATTGAGTGTAAACCTTGTTCTGTGGCTTGGCAACACAACAGGGAACACAATAAACAAAACCACAGTAATTATCTGCAGGTTCCCATGTGCAGCAAAACCCTGGCAACAACTTGCTATTGCTTTTCAGTAGTATAAAAGTCAGTAAGTAGCCTCTGTAAACATATTAAATGAATAGTATTTACATTTAGTTTTGGGATGGAACAGGTTAATGATTACATCATTTCCACGTATTTACCTAATATCTTTGCTCAGGTCATACCAAATGTGCATCTGATGACACGTTTTTTTAATTTTTTGTTGCAAAAGCATAATAAATTGAGCAGATTTGGCAATAACAAAAGTGACCAAATCTACTATAATAAAGGAAAAACATTATTTGACAGATTTAACCGTCACATTTTGGAGGTCAATAGTTCCATGTATAAGTGAAGGTCTTTTAAATGACTTCCATATTGCAGTATTTCTTCTCCGTTAAATCTTGCTTGTATTAAATTGTCACACATTTTTAAATCCATGCAGGTCAGACATTAATCAAATAAATAAATGTTCAGACCAACAGATTTAGGAACAATATGTATTTGCATATAAATAGAATTTCAACCAGATTCACATGGATTTAGGCTGTATGTACTTTATTGACATTGCATTTCATTACCTAGAGACCATCAGCCAAATAAAGTGATCATTCAGAATGAAATACAAATTGCGGATTACAATCTCAGCGCAGAAATGCTGTTAATGAAAATGTGTTTGCCTCATACTAAGTGCATTATCCGCATCCTATAAAAAACATTTGGGTAGCACAGTGCTAACAATATAAGTAGGTCTCAAGATTTTTGATTTATGCAGACAATTCAAATAAATTCAACGGGTGATGGACTTTTTGCAATTTCCTTTTCTTCCCCATAAATGGCAGAAGGAGGGCAATTGGAGAAGGATCTCTGCCTATTCTATGTTATTTCAAGTAGACTAATTTCCATTCCTCTTTTCTCCATTCTGTCACAAGACCCCCAAAGACTCCCCCAGCTCCCAGTGACAGATGTCGTCATTACCCGGTCCTAACTGTCTGGAATGAAAATGAATGTGCTGTTAGTCTGTGAGCACGGGAGGCCAAACAGAGAGGTGTAGCTGCCATGTTAGTATCCCCACCATGTGTGACCGAGAGCTTTCAGGCAGCATTACTGTCAGAAAAAGGTGGACAGGGGGTCCAATTATCCCAGCTGGACGGCTCTTAGCAGCAGTCTGGGGACGAGACAGAAGAAGACAGTCAGCAGGACTCTCAGATGTTGGGATGTGCTGTCAGTGCACAGAGGCGAGAAGAGGAGCTTTTAATGGAGGACACCAATCTGCTGCATAAGGACAAAGATGCTCTTAACGTTGAAAACATATCAAACATCTTAGACTTGTACAAACATTTGTTAACATCAATAGACAGGCAGTTCACTAGACACCATCTAGTTTTTCAAGTTGTTTTTTTACGTTTTTTAAGAAGCCGATATCTGTATGAAATTAAATCCATGTAGTACTAGAGATTAAATTGATTATTTTACAATATAAGTACATTTCAGATGACTGTGTGGTCATATCAAATGTCTTTGTTCGTTATGACAAATGATCAAAACACATCCCATGTAGAATGTCTCCCTTAAGTATTCACATGTGTTTGTGGTCACCCCGTGAAAACAAAAGAGACTATACCATCTCAGGAAAATCATGCTTGTCTGAGCGATATTCACCATCTGGCTGGTCCTTTCAAGTGTAAATTAAAAAATGATGTCTGTTATTGATTGCTAATCTTTAACATCATCTTGAAAATGTCCTTGTGACTGTCAGGCGCAGGACATACATCAGAGCACAGCTTATGTTGGGTTTGGACCATTGCTCGTAGCAGAACCAATTCCACTGGCAGACTGTCACTGAGAACATTATATACATTCAAAACATTTGGAAATGATGTCATGGCTCTGCACTCCAGCACTGACGGAGAAACAGCAGTGATACTAATATATCAAAACAGAAAGCTGGACTGTTCCCTTCTTTTCTTTTCTTAAACTGAAATACACTTTGTAGCTTTATATAGTTTATAGTTGTCTCTTTTAATCATCACTGTGATAACTCTCATGTAATTATGATACGCAGATAATCAGTCTTTGAACGCATTGCTATTGTAAACACACTATAAATAAACATTCTCTGTAAGAGCTGCTGAAGGTTTGTGAAGCATATTTGAACTGCTCAGACCTTTTTTGACTTCAGAGGATACATCTTATTGTATTGTTACCGTGCTGCCATTTGTGCTCTGCAACAAGTCAAGCATTATGAGGCTTAGCAGTAGGTTTAAATGCTCTGTGGATTATTATTTTCTTCAGGCAACTAATAGAGGTATTTGACAAAGTTTAAAACTTGATTTGTGTACGAAGAGCCTCAACTGTACCTGGCACTCTCATCACATTTTATGTTTGGCATTATGTGATCTTCATAATAAAAAAACTAACATTTCAAAGTAAGTTTAAAAGTATTTCTCTGAGACCATTTTGTTTTAAAATCCCACTTCTGCTTTGTTCAGTTCAATGGTTCCTGTGACTTATTCAGTATCAGAATACTTTATTTAAACCTTTGTCCACATGCCAGCTATGTTGAACATTTAAAACATACAGGGGAATTTAAGCTATATTAAATATTATGTTAATATATTTGTGAGATATATGACAACATAATGGTAATGTTTTTGCATGTACACCATTGTGGGATTGGGTGCCACTGCCCAGAGTGTCTGTGTATCCTATTACTTGCATTTAATGAAATAACAGTTCTCATAATAACTCCACTAGACACAAACATTATTTTAGACACATGATCATTTATGCTAATTGTTTTCGTGGTGGTCAATAGGAGGACTCTTTAACCAAAGTCACATTTGAATAATATGAAAGCATTATATTTTCCCAGCAGAAAAATATTCCCGCTGCAAATGAAAGTAATTTCAGTCTTTGCTAATAAGATAATATTTACCAGGATGATGACAGGTGAAGGTACCAGGACCGTGACATTCTTATTTACCTTGGTGTGGTCATTTCAATAAGATGGAAAACTTACTTCACCAGTCAACTTGCAAAAAGAAATTATTCAATGCAAGTATTTTTAGAATCAGGTTCCGTCCGGCTAAATATGATTTGTGATTGTCATGAAGTTATAGCACTCATCCTTCATTATTAATGGCCTGTTTAATTTTTAATGCAATATAAGGTTGAGTGAGCAAAGGGCTTAGGGAGCATAAGGTGGAAGGAAGAAACAATAATATACTGAGACAATATTAACAGGCGGGAATTTCTATAACAACTATTTGATAAAAATGATAATTTAATTTCCCCTGATTGAAAAGACATGCTACTATGTTATACTGTGTTATAACATAGTAGCATGTCTTTTCAATCAGGGGAAATTAAATTATCATTTTGGCTTTTAGACGTTTTTCTTTTCATTTAGTGTAGAAATAGCTGGCAAAAAATATTGTTAACATTCTGCAGTACTAATGATACCCCTTGGGAATATATCTGATGAATTTATCATAGGGCCCATATGGATGAAATATAATTTCAGGTCAATTCCCTGCCAGAGTTTATTATTGCAAGTCACTATAGTGGAAATAACCGCCCTTGCAATCAGCCATTACTGCTCCATTGTGCCTTATAATGTTACCTCTAATAGTCAATTTTGATACATATTAGGTGCTTTCGATCTGTCAACTCCTTCTCGTGCCTGCATTGTGCTTTCTCTTGATCCAGTTTAATACTCTAGTTGCATCAACACATCACTTCAGCCTGCAACCTGGCAGCTGGAACCTTTGGAGCATGATTACACGTTAAATTGTGTTTATTGATGATGTAAAAAGGAAATTAAAAGCCTTTATTGTTATACCATTTGAAAGTTGACTTTACGAACTACTGTAGCTGACGCTCTTGTCGGTAGAGGGAATTTTTCATTTTAAACTCACTTTCAGTAGGAAGTATATTCACGTTTAACAGTGTCTTTGCCAGACAGGTTAAATTACATTACATTACATTGCATTTAGCTGACGCTTTTATCCAAAGCGACTTACAATAAGTACATTTGACCAAGAAGATACAAACTTGAAGAAAACAGAATCATATAAGTACATCAGGTTTCATAGAGCCAAAACATTTAAAGTGCTACTCAACTAGCTTTAGATAAGCCAGTCCTTTATTAGTATATAAGTGCTTTGTTAATAGTTATATCGCTCGAAGTGGAGTCGAAAGAGATGAGTTTTCAGTCTGCGCCGGAAGATGTGCAAGCTATCTGCTGTCCTGATTTCAATGGGGAGCTCATTCCACCATTTTGGAGCCAGGATAGCAAACCCACGTGTTTTTGCTGATGGGAACTTGGGTCCCCCTCGCAGTGCGGGTGCCATTTGGCTGATGCAGAGCGGAGTGCACATGCTGGGGTGTGCGGTTTAACCATGTCCATGTAGGAAGGGCCAGATCCATTCGCAGCATGGTACGCAAGTACCATTGTCTTGAAGTGGATTCTATCAGTTACTGGAAGCCAGTGAAGGGAGCGGAGGAGCGGTGTGGTGTGGGAAAATGTAGGAAGGTTGAAGACCAGACGAGCTGCTGCATTCTGGATGAGCTGCAGAGGTCGGATGGCACATGCAGGTAGACCAGCCAGGAGGGAATTACAGTAGTCTAGGCGTGAGGTGACGAGATCCTGGACCAGAAGTTGCGTCGCTTTCTGGGTCAGGAGGGGACGTATCCTTCTGAACAAATGTTCTCAATGTAAAAACCTGAACTGAACTGACTCATATCATGTGATGTTGTGCCACATGAAAGTGAACTTGGAGTTGTTTGCCTGCAACAACAAGGAGATCTAGAGTAAAATGTAGACCTGCTCAATCCAGTATAAAAGGTTTATTATTGATCAGTCTTGTTCTCACTAATACCTGATCCAGCTCATTGCATCAGTATACGGCCTATATGAGTATCAACATTAGTATCTGTATTAATGCATCCCCACTTGCAAAACATCAAAGTGGGAACATCGTGAGAGTTACATTTGAGACTGAAGAACAACCTCATTCCTCCTCTCCTGTCCTTTATCTTATGTAATGACATTCACAAACGTAGGCTCCCCAAAAATACTTCTGGTAACTTCCAAGTGAGGATGACCATCTCCTGCTGCTGATGTATCACACATGCTTCCCATGGCAAGTATGCATTGTCCCAGCTGGAGCACATAGACCCCGGTTATAGACCCCTGATGACAGAATCATTGCTATATGCTTTTCAACTTTCTTACTTTCTTACCTGTGTAGTGGGGCCCTGTAAATGTGCATTGAATCAGAGGGTGCTGAAAGGAGCTGGCAACACCGTTTTTTTTTTACCCCAGAACAAAAGCTCTCCTCAACTCTGTCTTCCCTCTGAGGAAGGAACCGGAGAACACATGGCTAGTTTCATCCGCAGTAGGTTTACATTGGTTTTCCTCCATCAGCACAGTGTTGGGAAACAGATGAAGACGTAATGTTGCTGTCTTTTCTCATTCACCCCACATTACAACTTGATCCACTCTAAATTGGCTTCAGGATATTTTCATTCCTGCTCTTGGCTTCACAATGTTTTCGGTGCATTTTTTATACAGCATTGTTGTAACACAATCACCTGCGTTGGAGCCAATTCCTGAAGAGAAAATGACTGTACAAATGATGTATTGTCCTGGAGGCACCAAACAGTACAGTGACAACATTAACAGCCATATCACAATTGTCAGCTTTGAGGGATTATGGCAATCTTACACAAATGACAATGGATATAATGCTGGCAGGGAACATGCAAATGTTATTGTCTTTTCTTGATCTTCTATATGATAGGTAAGTCCATGTGTGCTTATCTACTGAATGTAATGGGGTTTGCAAATCAAATCAGTTTAATGTTTATGTCTCTGCATGAAGAAATACAATAGGACTACCATTTGCTGCATGTTACTGCTTGTATTTTAATATGACATCATTGATATAAAGAAAAAGACAACTAAAATAAACACCATCGCTATTACAAAGTCAGCTTGTACATGGGAAATCAACAGTAGTCCTCTATACAGTCTATGGTCTTGTTATTGTCATTTGTCGTCAGATGAAGTGCTTAAGGCCCGGTGGGTGACAAACGGAGGCCATAAATCATCGTGCCTCTTTCGGAAACCTCAAATTGCACATTATACCAAAGATGTAAAGCGGCACATCATGTTGGACAAGATGCCTCCATATGTGAAAGGAAATCCAAGTATATTTAAATCACATCTAATTGATTTATGTTTAAAACGATTGCATCTACCTACCTGCTTCTTTTTGCATCTAGTGCCACACAGAGCCTCTAAACCTGAGACACTTTCACCTCCCAGGAGACCGTGCTGACGACAGCGCAGCCATTTGGGGCAGCCGCTCCCTGAGTGCAGCGTGGGTGTGAGAGCAGAAAGAGAGAACTGCTTTAATGTTTGTGTCTTAATGGCAGCCTGGTAAACCTCAAATGTGCCAGCGCATCTGCATTTTAGCAGGGGTCTAGTTTCTTGAGAATTTCTTTTTCTCAGGAGAGAAATTATTCTGGCAATTGGGCTTTCATGAAATGCATCTTCTTTGGGATTGTAATGAACCAGCAATTTGCAGTGGATTAAATTATACTTTTACTGAGCACTATGCATTTACCCGTTTAAGATTGCATCACAGCGGGGTGTTCTGGTAGCTCACTTGCTGGAACAAGTGTCCCATGTGCTGGGGCCCTATTCTGCATGTTGTCCCCTCTCTCCCCATCCCTCTTCAGCTATTCTAATTAAGGCATTGTATTAAAGTCCTACATTTCTGGCACAATCGAACGTATTAAAAAAAATATGATGACATTGTTAAATAATCCAACAGCAGCAAATTGATCTATTTCAACCCTGTCTGAAAGTTTGATCCTCATTTAAATCTATTTTCCAGACTCATGTTGTTTTTTGTTTGGATCAGCAAAGAGTAAATCACCATAGCCAGTTTTGATTGTGATCAGCATTTGCTATATTGATCTTCGCATCAGGTTTTCTGTCACTTATATCAAGCAACTATTTTTACTACAAAATGTCGGCAGAAAGCATCCTTGAAACTCTTTATGTCTTGTTTCATCTGGTCTCAGATCCTTACCTTTGAAATCCCAGACTATTTCAAAGTGTTTTTGCTGCTCTGAATTCTTCCACTCCCTAATTAGTTAACACTGTGACTCTTGCCTCTTATCCTTCCACATTTGCTTTTAAGCTCTTTTCTGCTCGCCACATTGGTGAATCTTTTCACTTTGACATTTTGCAAGGCAAAAATGAAAGACATGGTGCATTAAAGTCTACCGACTATAAACCAAACAGGAGGAGCCACATGTCGCTGTGACAGCCTACCCTCAATCACAGATCAGATTGGGTGGTCCTATCAGACCTTCTATACGTCAAAAGAGCATCAATTGTGAATGATCACTGTTAGCAGGGCCGGATTGATGGCTTCACAGTGCAGAGGAAAGGCAGTCATGTCTAGACGGGTAGTGAGGACAGTCGTTATCCCTGATCACTTGCTCTGATCTCTGTAAGCATAAAAGTGATCCCTGATGCAAGTACAGATCTGACGTCCAAGCAAGCATCTCGGTATGACTACATTATGAAGGGCCTTTTGCATTCAGTGCGCTTTAATTCATGATTTCTGATTGTGAAACTGTGGTGCATCATGCAAACATCTACAGTACATGTTGATCTGAACCCAATGACCCATGTAGATGTCTTAATGTCTATTTTATGCACACAAAAAACAAAACAAAGCTGCATCCAATATATAATGCATTATAATCTTTTATAAACGCTCAAATCTGGACCACCATGATTGTAGTATGATTATACTTTTATGTGGGATTACTTGTCTCTGTGTATGTTAGGACTTTATAGGATTGCAGTTATTTAACAGGGTGCCTGTATTATGAATAAGGACCTTTAGTATCTGCCGTTGCCTTGCACTGAAACTGACAATTATTGACTGTGTTGAAATACAATGTTGTACAGATTTCCACGATGCCCAGATGAGGAATCCTAATGCTTTTTGTAATCCTTGGATGTTCTGATAAATGCAGTACATACAATCTGTACATATGATAACATTCAATGACTTTCTCTCTCAGACTCAAATCATTTTCCCACATCCTGCCTATGTGTCTGACATTACTCTTGAGGTTCACATTATAGTCACATCACGTGATCTGTCTTAATTGTCATGGATTTGTTCTTCTCTGTACAACTCTGCCATTAGGTTCCTCTGACCGTTGATCAAAATGTTATGATAGTCATGGTGTGCTGCTTGCCAGCTAATGGGGCTCCAGGAATGATCCAGGAACACAGGGAACATCAGTGCTATGCTTGGATCACTCCAACAAGCTAAGACTCCCAGTGAACCTAATCACCTGCATCTTCAAACTGTGAGTGGCTGAAGGACAGAGGAGATTGTGTTACAGAAGCACCTTTATTTTGCGTTTGTGTCAAGCTTTGCTGGTGAGTGTGCCACCTCTGCAGCTGTTCAGGCATAAATCATACAAAGAAACATGATGAGGCCTGCTGGTATAAAGTGTGTGGGCATATTTGACTAATCAGTGACCATGAATGCCCTTAAACTGGATTGTATCAGTTTCATGTCCAAGGTTGTTAACAACACTGTCCATGGTGAAACGGTTTGGTTTCCTAAATCCACATAAATGTTGTTTCTCTTTAAACAACTGTAAAAAGTGTATGACCTTATACTACAATATTAACTTTCCCAGTAGTTTATAATGATGTGGGTCTTATCTAAGAGCTTGTTTTGTTACACAGTGTTCTCCTGAAATCCTAGAAGGTGTTTGATCTGCTGTATGTGGCCCGGACCATTATACAGTATGTCCTTGGCATATTAAATGATTCAACAATGGCATGTTATCCCTTTGGCCTCGACTTTCATGTGAGTATCATTTGTCAAGCAGTACAAGAGGAGACCTGCTGCAACGGAAAACGCCCATAGCATCTGAAATTACACAGCAATTTATATGTCATCTGTAATCGTTCTGCATCCACTCCGATCTCTGACAGCCATTAATTATCAGTGCTTTTTGTCTCTCTACTGTAGAAATCTACCTGGATTCTCATGAGCTTTCATATTGGAGACAGTGCTGCTGATAGAGGTGGGCTACATTATAATATAGGCATTGATATGATTTTAAAGCCTCTTTAAGAAGCAAAAAAAAACTATATGACTGGTTTTGAAGTGTTGAGTAGCAATATGTGATGGATATAGTAACTGTATAATTTAATTAATTGTTCCCTTAAAGTGACCTTCTGCAAGCTGTTAATACAATGGCCCATACAATTTCCCCAATTTTTTGAGCCCTGAAGGAAACAGGTAATTTTCATTTTTCTCAGGTCAAATAAAAGATCAACACAGTATTATGTTTCTGTGGCTCTGTGCATCGTGTGCCAAACACAACATTGTAAGGCCAAGGAAGTGTCACCACACACATGCAGTCAGAATGGGACTCTTTGTGCTATGAATTACCCAAAGACCATACTCATTCAACATTTTATAAACTGTACAACCATCCACATTCCTGATGCATACTGTATGACCACACAGGGCCGTCCCTGGCCAACTTGAGGCCCCACGCAAAGTTAGATGATGAGGCCCTCTGTTTCGCGAGTGTCGATGAATTGCGCCGCATAAACGCATATGTGCGCCGCATTTGCGGCTCAGTTGAGGCTCCCTCCGCAAGATGAGGCCCCCTCCGCAAGATGAGGCCACCTCCGCAAGATGAGGCCCCCTCCGTGAGGTGAGGCCCCACGCAGTCTGCATGATCTTCCTGTAGGGAGGGACGGCCCTGTGACCACAAGTGCTTATTTTGTCAGGTAGCTTTCTGTAGAAAAAAAACCCCACTTCAACGGTCAATTTGTTATATTCATAATGTAATGCCTAATACTATTTTAAAGTCATTTGCTAGGTCACTTTTTTGGGTCACTTTTCCATTTTAAATTCAACCTATATTTTTGCAACAGTATTGTTGGTTGTATTGGGCTTACTGAGAGTTTTTTCAGTACGGTGCACAAAAGTTAATCCCTCGTTTGCACGGGACCTAAGCATAGATGTACAATACAAACTAAAGAAAGATGCCCATTGGACAGCGTTAATAATCTCCCCGTAAAGTCCAAATACAGGATCAAGTAGCCTACAGTTCATTGTGAAACAACAGCTTAGATGGCCAAAAATTAATATGGACTTGTAGACTTTAAGTTCAACACTATATATATATTTTTTTTATATTTGCCTGACTGCTTTCACGATACAAACACAATCCCTGAAATGTTAATGCCACAGAGGATTACCCAATACAAGGAAAGTGTCCATCACTGGGATAGATATAAAACTAAATCTCTTAAAATACACTATAATCTTCTACTCTATAATTCTTACTTAGTCCCATGGCTACTTCCAAACACAAGGCTGACATTATGATGACAAGTGTTGCAGGCACTTTAAAGTCAAGTTATTAACTTGGTCAGAAAGATGGACACTTCATGTGATCGTCTTTACACGTTAACCTTCAACAATCAAAATGCAAATGCTATTTGTTATAATGGAAGGGAGTAAACACAGCAGAAACGTCTCATTGTGAACACTTTTCATTCAGATTTTTCTTCAGTAGAGAGTAGTAGTTCCATTGTAAACGGTCAGCAGTTTGGTCTGTGATTTTTGGCAAGTTACTTGGGCATTGTTTCTGGAAAGACACATGAACATTGAGTTTTTTAAATGTAATTTGTCAACGATTTCAACACCCTAAATGAAAATCCATTTAGCTCTATTACAGAATATTTTGATGTAAGCAGATATCTCAGATGAAGATATTTAAAAACCTGGGTAACAGAAAAACATCTGTTACTAGCTGTCACTGAAGGTAATGGGGAAAATGTGTGAATTTGAGATTAAAATGACTTGACTCTATGTTTTTAACATTTGCGTGCAAGACAACAATTAAAAAGCTGCTACAGTCTCTTGCCTAGGTGAAATATGTCAACAAAGAAAAGATAATTGGATAAATCAGGCTGAATTTCTTCCAGCAATATTGGATAATCCCCTGGTCTGTAAGGAAAAAAAGTGTCATGGGAGCACTGACGCAACAGCTTTGGACACATATAATCAGCACACAGGAATTGTGAGCAATCAAGCATATCTTTGTGTCTATAATCCTGTTCAATAGAGTGTCCATGAGCCTGTGAGAATTCGCATGGCCTGAAAGTGAACTTTAAGCATGTCCGACACATATCAACCTCTGAACTGTGGTGAAACAAAAGAAACAAAAAAGACACATGATTGTTTCCTGTTAAGTTTGACTGATTAATAGGGAGCATAACAGATGTCCAGGGTTGTTAATGAGGCAAATAAAAACATAGCCAAGCACGTCAACTGACTTCCACATAAATCATGTTTTTTTTAAACTGTGAAAATATTTTCTCTGCACCTGTTCTTTTTTCGGATTATGTTTTTTGCTTTTACATGTCCTTTATCTTTCTGTAAAGCTTTAAAATGAAGCGCCTAAATTATATTACTGTCCTACTGAACACACACTTAACATTTCTCATTTCTCTTTTGACTCTTAATCTCTTAATGGACTTAATGGAATCTCCTGCAGACTTCAGATCACCACATCTGTCCAATCTCCGCTCAACATCTGACATCATGCAGCTGTTGCCAGGGGGAGCCGTGCCTGCAAAGAAATCGCTGGACTGTACCACAGTCACAGTTTACACATGCTAACACTGTAACCAGTATACTCTGACATATACATGCACACACAAGCACACTTTTTCCCTATCACGGCATATCAAGGTAAGTGGAAGTGGAAATGGGAGTCCACAAACAGTCAGAAACCAAATACAATATTTTTATATAAAGTAATACAAATATCTAATGGCATAACATCATTTTTGAGTTTATGGTTCTGTACTGTCGTCTTTGTCTGAGTGGCTTAACGCTGACTGGCATATAAACACACAACCAGCTAGATATGCTGCACTTACATAAGCCAATTTGTTTCCTGTATAATAAATACATCTAATTGATCTAATTTATAGTCCAAAATGAGCACTGGTATTAATGAGGAACTATGAAACATGAAGCTGTTGATTAATTCTGTTTCACAGCAATTCATTACAAAAAACTGTGCATTTAATGACCATTAAGAACAATTATTGTATTTTAAAAAATATATAAAAGGTTTAAATTGAATATTCTTATGACCCTTTTCAAACAGAACGGTCCAGGTAAGGATGTATAAATGTATCCATTTTGGTTCACAAGTCCTTTCTTAAAATTCATAAAAGCCTTGACTCTTGGTAGAACATGCACCTCTGTGTCAGCAATCAATCTGAGCTGAGCTTGTGACAGTTTGATGATCCCCAGAGGAGAGTCTCCAGCTCCTCTTAGGTCCCAGCATCAGACAAGGGCCTCATCTGGACCACATCTGGACCTCATCAGGCCTCCAGCTTGCAGAGGGGGAGGTGTGAAACAGCCTCACACAGAGTACAACGGTGCTCAGCAGAGGAAATTAAGGAACCAAAGGTGTGGCACCTGGGTGAGCCAGCTTCACCTTAGGTCTCACCTCATTCTCTTTTTACGTTTGTCCAGATGAGTTCAGACTCATCTTAAAGTCATCTATGTAAATAATAGCAGTGTGGACATTAATACAAGAGGGATTTGGAATTCATGTGAGTTACAGCATTATGTGATTAGATAAGACTTGATTTAATACTGGTCTTTGAATTTACCGAATTGCAGACTCTAAAAGGCTGATTCGATTCATCTCGTATCATTTGACATCAATACATATCCATTTTGACAAATTCCACAGCTTCTTTGAGTTAGTTTCAGGTCACATAATACTTCCCGTATTTCAGAGTTAGAGTCTGGAACCAGAGAAAGGTAAACCAGAGCAAGACTGAGGAAGGGCATCATGATTACTGAGTATATCTCATACATATAAGACAGCTATTTTCTTCCTTCATGTAATGATATCATCCATGCCACATTGCAAATGGTCTTTGGATCCAGTGACCACTAATCCAAAAATTACATCGTGAAACCATGATCAGAGACTGCTGGTACATTACTTTACAGAGATGTCCCAGCAATAATAACCGTCCCGGTAGTGAGGCTAGGCTATACGGTCTGGTGAGTTGAGCTCCTATTCAGTTCATTCTCTGGTCAAATGTTATCAAATAACAGTTTAAACAAAAGGAGAAAAACTACAACCAGTGTGATTTTTGTGAGATAACAGCAATAACCCCAGCGCTGCCAGATTTAAAAGCAATCCTTTCATTTTTAACCTGATTGGTTCAGAGTAAATTGCTTTTGTTTTGTCAACCAAGAAGGAAATAACTAACAACTGTGGGATTTTTGTGAGATTATGACCATCCTGGCCAAAGTTACAGGATGGAGGCCAAATCCGGCAGCAATAATACCAGCTCACCAGATTTAGAAGCACTCCTTCCTTTGATATGTCACCTGACAGGCTCAGAGTAAATTGCTTTTGTTTTCTAATCCTTATAACTAAGACATTTTCTTAGACAGAAAGCAATTTGATTTTAAAGACAGGCGCTTCACTTCCAGTAGTGTCCAGCAAACTTGTCTCTGCCCAGCGGGATTCTGACTGCCACTTGGCTGTGTTAAAGCTGTTCCTGTTTAGCGCGTTGACAGTATATTTGACACAACTCTTGCTCCAACTTCCTCTCAGCCATAACAAACCCGATGGCAGAGCAGGAGGCAAAAGTACCTTTTCAAAAGTGAACTCCACTAATGAAGCCAGGCTGGCCAGCAGAACCCCCTGAGTTTTTGAAGCAAAGTCATCCACATGCCACTCTGCTGGAGAGCTGGACTAAAAGAGGGTCCTCATGCTGGTTACCAAACTCCTGCAGGCAGCAACACAAACAGTCGCAGAGAAAAACCAATGTTAAAGAGAATGAGCCCACTCAGTTGTTTCTTCCCAGAGACCAATGCTGATTCAAAATACAACAGGGGTAAGTTCCACTAAGACACTTTGCCAAAAGACAATAAACTACTGAAGATGCTGGTTTAGTAGTTTACGGACTTCCAGTGAGTTGTTCCACTTTTGTAAATACCTTTAAGGCCAGAAATATATTCTACCACATTGTCTGACAGATCATTTGTATGTGTCAAGTTGATGCAGCTCTGTGATGTTTACACTGAATTAGATATTAAATCTTAAGCCCTTTATATTAATTACGTTTAGAAATGTTTAAGTCTTTAGGTATGAGCAATATTTGTCTGTATAGCTTGGCTCCTCAGCAACTCATTAAACAAAACAAGATTTCAATGTGATCATAAACAATAATGGTCTTAAACCTTTTTATCAAGGATGTGGATAATCACATCTCATGTGAGAAACACATGCCTCCTTGAGTGTCTGTATGCATGCACCGCAAAAAAGAAAGAAAAGAGAGAATGCGAGGGATGCATGAACTGGAGTCAAAGGGTCAGAGCAGGAGTGGTTTTACTCCTACACTGGCCTCAATGAGGTACCGCTAATGTAGTGTGACTGGAAGTTTATATTGTGATGAGGTGTTGTATGACATGAGTACAAAAATATTCAGTAAAGCTGATTGTTAACAGAATATATTATAAGAGGTTGATGTAACATTTGTGGCGAGGCTATGAAGTACTCTCATGTATTTGAAAAAGCTGAAAATCTTTGGTATTGCAGGAATGTCTTTGCTGCTAACTAGCCGTCAAATGGCTGGTTGAGTGCACTGATTCTCTGTCATGTACCGATGCTAAGTGGGCAGATGGAAATGAGGTTTCTGTCTAGAGTCTGGGATGTGCTGGACTTTTCCCTCGGCTGGGATAATGCTCCACATTGGTCCTTTCCTGTTATGATTTCCCCTGATACAAACACCCATTTTGTTCTGTGCATGCGTGAGGAGATGGAGAGTGAGGCTGGCTGAGTGACTGATTTGTGTTCACATCTGGAAGTACACTCGCTGATGAGGAGCTCATGGCTTATACATCTACAGCTGTCTTCTTAAAACGCTTCCCATACGGGAAATGTTCCGCACGCTTTAAGTCTGTCTGCACATTAAGGCAGGTGTGTACTTGTGTGTGTATATTCTCTAATATGTGTGCATCTTTAGGCATGAGCATAAACATACTTGTTTACCTGTGTATATACTGTGTGGGAGACAGAAAGTGCATCGATGAGAGAGAGGAGAGGAATGTATCATTCTAAACGTTGGTGGTCTTATGAGTATTGTTACCAGTTTACACGCAAGCAATGAAGGCTTAGCATGAGAGTGCATCTTCTGCCTGTTTATTCAACACTCAACACAACACTTTGATTTACAACCTCGTTTTGATCCATTTCAAACTATTGGATTATGGTTGGTTTTTGGATTGACCCGACATTGTGTATGCCACAAACACAAACTTCTTTCCTATTGCATTGAAAACCATGACAAAAGAAGAAAACCTTTTGAGGATTTAACCTTATTTCATGTCTCCTATAGAGTAAGTGGGGGTTGGGCTGGGGCATGAAATGGAAACTAATCCAGTGTGAAATGGGCCTTGAGGCCAATCCGTTGGACCTGTCCAAAAGAAAATATATCACACGCATAGAAGTCTGATATCATCAGGATTGGGAGGAAAGAAACCTGACATGTTGTTCACTCAACTGGCTGTTGACAGCACTTACATTTATTATCCCCTCATTATTTTTGGTCCATGATGAGGTATCAACAATCTCAATAAGGAAGTCAGAATTGCGGCCGCAGCACTCATAAATAATGCAACTGCTTGACTGGGCACAGGCTGAATGGAGCCTACACGGGCTATACACCCAACGTGAGCTCCCAAAGAGACCTCACAGAATGAGTTTAGGAGGTTAAAAGGCCTGTCAACAATATAAACAACATCCTGAGTGAAGAAAGAGGGAACCTCTGGTGTTTTAATCTATTTGTTTTCCCTCTAGCTCAGCTTCTTTGCAACTTTTGCAGAAATATGTGGTCCTTTTTCCATATCCCTGCTCGCTAAAACAAAAAGAGCTTCACTCTTGCTGAATTCTTCTTCTACACTCACTAATCCTCATCTGAAGTGACTCTTCAAAGAGCTTAAGGCATCTCTGAGCAGGATTGTTCAAGCTGACACTGACACAACAGCCCAGAGGCCTATGCAGTCTATAGCAGTGTGGATCAAACCTAAAGTTGCTTATGCACACTTGAAATGTGATGTCTCATCAGACGAGTTCCTTTACAGCCTTTGTACTGATAGAAGTCTTTAACTAAAATAAGATTATTTGTTTAAAAAAAGATGGACGTATTGTCTCTGGTATGCATTAAAGGAGTTCCTTGTGTGTAGAGACAGGCATTGCTGATGTGTTGCACATCTGGATTTATTCCAGGATGAAGCCATTTATTGCTCCTCTGTTCCCCCTTCACACTCAATCTCTCCTCCCTGGTCCATCTATGAGCTAACAACACTCAGTCAACCATGTGCATTAGCTTTATCTTCAGAGAAGTATGTGATATCGACCTCTAGGTTTCTGTGTTGTGATAACTGCATGTCAGACTGTGGAAATCTCTCAGAGGCTGCCAGCTCATCACATCTCTGGTGTAAGGAGAGTAGAAAACTCATATCCTGCTCAATACAGGTGAATAATTGATGCTTGAACCACTCATTACTCCATTCAGGGCTTTAAAACTGCCACGAGTTGTTTATTGATGTTATGCCGGTCAAGGTTTGTAATGGCTTTGGTTAATTCAGCTTCTTGTTTGCAATAGTGACATATTTACTGCATGTTTGCAAGATGATCAAGGTAACCTCCGTCATTCACTGTTTAAATCAATAACAAATACTGTCCAATTATTTGAGTGACTTGCATACAAGGTTACCGTCAAAGGTCAAATGGAAAAAACGTAATCAGTGTAAGTTTATAAGCCAAGCTCTCATAACGCAATCGAACAATAGCATCGTTCGTTTCACTCGCTTTTCTTAGTAAATGTCTTTAAAAATTCCCATTCAAAATGTTTAGCACTTCACTTTTGGTGGAAAAATGTATTCTTCAATCCCAAGCTATTGTCTCCAATGCGTTATAGGGGTTTTATTTACATCTTAAAACTCTCCATTGAGAGCCTCAGAAAATATTAATTAACTGTTGCCAGAGGTGAAGTCGTACTCCCAATGGCCAGTAAAATTATCTTGATCAAATGTGTGAAAATGGTGGGGTGCCCCTTTAAATGTCCATTTCAGAGCCGCCTTCAAGTTTTATTCTTGTGTGTGGGCCTGTCAAACATGATATCACGTCACATTTGGAGTGTTTTGGCAGCAGATGGACGGCTGTCACACATAGGGGACACATTAAAGTCGAGGAGGGAGGTTTCCTCAGTAGCTAAAGGGAACTCCCTGGTCCCACATTGTCCTTTTAGTTGTGGCAGTCTGTCCCTCGAGACCCTCATTAGCAGAGCAGTGATGACTGAGCGAGTAAGAGCTGTGTGGAGGTCTGCTTGGGGCCCCAGTGAAGGTGACCATGCCAGTGGGTTGGTCTGGGCCAGAGGAGGGGGGGGGGGGGGGGTGTGGACTTGAAAGAGCAGGGGACACGGTGGGTGCAGAGAAGCTCTCCAGCGGCCCTTTTAGCCCAGATCAGGTGTCAACACCGCATGCCAGAGTTTATATAGCATCGGGCAACAAGTTGTGAAGAAATGTGATCCTCTTAGAGGCGGCGGGTTGGCTTTCCTCACACTCAGGCAGCCCTGTGGCTAGCCACCAAGCCACGGTTTCACTACTACTTGAGGTGTGCATTTCCTCTTCAACAGTACTAACCCATCCCTCCCTCACTTCTTGCCCCCCAGTGTGAAGCCTGTCCAGCAGCTCTCAGGTTTCACAGACACCGCCGGTAAAGCCCTCTGACGACAGCCCTGTCGGCGGCGTATGAAGCAGAAAGAGGATCGTCTGACGTGAACCGCTCCCTGGACCTGGTGTGTTTGGAATGCCCCGGGGAAAGAGAGGAGGATATCGCCACTTCTAAGAGGTAGACGCTCCCTTCATCTCTGCATGAAATACAACCTCTCCTCGTGTACTATGTCATCGTAGTAGGCTCTTCTACTCAGATTGAACTTGTACATCCTCACACTACCACCCATCTGACTCCATCCTATCAATATCTTTCAGGTCAGAGCAAGCATTGCTATTTTAAACATAAATTCGTGGTTTGTTGAAAATGGAAGGCAAATTTATTTTCACGAAAACACTTGATCCTGTTGAACCTGAATGAAACTTTCACTAACCTGACTATTGACCTATGACACGCACTGAGGAAGAGACAATAGGCGCCATCTGGCACTGGCACAAGAGGTGTCCTAAAGTGTCATTTCTCCATGGCCGACTTAGTTTAAACAAGCAGAAGCACTAACTATGATTACAGTGGCTTTATAAAATAAGATGAATGCAGAATGTAACAGAGAGATTGCTGATGCTTTAGGGCACATCAATTGTTCAGAAAAATAAAGGAGGTAAGATTTAGAATTTCATAAGCAATTCGTAGGAATCCTCCTCATGGAAATAAATCAGTTTTATTGGTAATGCATGTGTTGAGTATGATGACTTCTCCATGGAGCTCATTTGTGACCCAAAGAGGAAAAACTCTGGCAAGACACTCTGCATGATGCACAGTCTCTGAACCTGGTTTTGTTTTAAAATGAGTATTCCCATGATGCTTCACAGAATATGAGCTCATTCTGGATTACTACGAACTGTTTTGTTTTTGCTCCTCAGCGAGTCATGCCCTGATAACAGCAGACAGATGAGCTCTGCTCTTCAATTTGCTCAATGTCCCTTATGGTCTCCTTGGGGAAAGTTGGAATACGTAAGATATGGGCATTCCTTCAACTAGACTTATCATAGTGTGGTCTGACATTTTTCTTTATCTGGTGCAATATGTTATCAGCTGTAGGGGCCCTAAGGAAAACTACATAATTTAAAGGTCCCATGTCATGGCCATTTATACTGATCATGATTCCATTGTTACGGAAGAGGATTAGGGCCACATGAATTATTTTTTTGGGAGGATTTGAAAAAAAAACATTTTTTTCTTCAAATCCTCCTACAAAATTTGGCCCTAATCCTCTTCCGTAACAATGGAATTATGATCAGTAGAAATGGCCATGACATGGGACCTTTAAATGATGTAGTTTTCCTTAGGGTCCCTACAGCTGATAACATATTGCACCAGATAAAGAACAATTTCAGACATTGTTGAGGTCTACTAGAATAGATTTATATTGTGCAATTTTCCAAATTCACATTGGGTTCTCATACAGCATCTCTGTATAGTATGTGTATTCACTCTGTCCTAAACGGCTTGTTGGAGCTCCTGCCCCCCCCCCCCCTCCCTGTGAGCCCACTGTGCTCTGATTGGTCAGCTCGCCCACTCTGTTCTGATGAGTCCACCACCGTTACAGCGGAACATCAGTGATTATGTGTTACAATGGCGTTAGCAACCAGAAAATGACACCAGTAAGGACAAACAGATGAGAATGCTGCGTGGGGTCTGGGTGCCTTGTTGGCGGGACGTTGCGCGGCTCGCTGCTGCGAGGAGCGGACAGTGTGAGCTGGGTTCATTTCCTGCTTGCTGCGTGGGATCTGCGAGACAGCGAGACATCGCGAATGGACGCGGGAAGGGGGGGGTGCTGAGGGGGCTGCAGCACCCCCATCTGCGAGGCTCCACTAGTACCCGCACCGCCAAACACGGCGCACCTACAGTGTAAGCGTGCCATAGTTTCGCCGCTGAGAGAGTGTTAGTGTGTGAGGAGCTCCACGGGTATTTGGGTATGGGCACGTCACTGTACCCAGGAAGAAAAAGAGAAATCTCCATCGAGGCGTTCTGGGGCAGCATAGACAGGTATTTTCTGTGTTAGAGTTTTACTCGCTACAGGGTGTACTTTGAGGGTTTGTGACTCTGCAGACCGTTTACATGCATAAAAACCTTCATAACACACAAGGGGACGGGTAATAACCGGAAAAGCATGACATGGGACCTTGAAACAAGAGGACACAGAATATGAAACAATTTGGACTATTAATCGTTTTATATCTGAAAACAATGCTTTCACACACGCTGTTAAAAGCTCTGAAGAGCCTTCTTGTAAACAATGTTCTCATTTATAACATCATCTCTGACAGGGAGCCTGATAAACACTCTCTAAAGTAATCAAAAATATATGATCCTCATTTGGAGATATCACTTGGATGTTGTAAATATTGCTTTAAAAAGGTTTACACGAGGAGGTGAGAGTTATTGGTTTACGCAATGTGAGGCCGGTGATATGAATACAGCACATACTATAACCAAATAGAGATTGTTCCTAAAAGCTCACTTTGGTTTTGTGTTAATTGGTGCAATTTTTTTTACCTTTGGAAAGCCTAAAGCAAGCAGTATTTAGTAAACTATTAATAACTAACTAATAAGAGTGGTGTGAATATTATTCTCTTACTCTCAAGAGGTGAGCTAAAAAACTGAACATCTTCTGTTAATACATCAAGACAAATTAGAAAGTCAGTTTAATCCAAACAATCGGCAGTTTACAAAATGATAATTAGACCAACATGGTGCCTTAGCATGCAGAGTGTTTAGAGAGGTTACCATGACGACAGATGCAAGAGTCGCTGCCAAGGTAGTCTGCGCGTGTCTGAGCTGGAATGATAACCTGTAACCATAGCGTGTTGTCTCCCCTCTGGACGCTTCGTCTGCGGCTGGATTCCACCCAACTCACTCAGAGATAAAAGTCTGAGGAGATCAAAACAAAAATCAAGATCAGATCTCGCCCGTCAGACTATCAGCTTTGCCAGAATGGCCCCCGATAAGGCCAGTCCATCAAGCCATAAAAAAGCAACACCATGACTGAGCTGTCTGTCTGCAGGAGTCTGCTTTCCGAGTGAGAGTCTCCGCAGACGGATGGGAAGGGAGACAGCTTGGGAGAATGGAAAAGAGAAAACATGAACTACATTCACACATATGTTTTGTTCTCACATTGCAAGCTTTCCTTTAACCAAAGAGGAACACGCTAAAGTTCATGAGTTTGAAGTTTCCCTCTCTAACATTGCCAAAAATAAGCAACTCTGTCAGCATGAAAGAGCCTTGCGTGAAATGAAATCTGTTTGCTTCGAATGTTATCCAGGAGATCTAACTCAAATACCCCCATCCCCTCTGCGCAACAACAAAGGGATGCTCTGCGGATAATCTGTATTCCGTGCATTGACAGTGAAAGGAAGGGGGGTGAGTCAAAAACAGCAGGAGCATCTTTAACGGCTGTTAGACAATGTTTTGTGCAGGGGGGGGAGGACTTTTGTTTGAAGTGGGAGATAAGAAAGGCAGATCAAAAACAAAAAATGATGACAGTCCAGCAATACCCATGAAGCAAATGGCGTGCAAAGCAGTGGCAAAACAGCAATGGCATGGTCATTATAACATAGGGGTTGGATATTGAGCCAAGCTACCTGTTTCATCTGGTTTCTGTCGTATTGGACGCTAAGCTACCTGTCTGTATTGCTCTTCGCATCACGGGAAATGCTTAAAGCTTTTACTTTAAAGTCCAATTTGAAATCATTCTGAATGTATGAAACATACTAATGATTAGAACAGTTATTATATGTGTCGAAAGATGCATGCAAATGAAGTGACTTATTGACACATTACTGCCAGTAAATGGACTTGTGTGTGAGTTTGAAGACATGGCAGCTTGGAGTATAATTTCTTCCTGTGCCGTTCTCTTAACATGTAATGTCTTAGGCAAAGTGGATGTGCTCCAAGTAACATTATAGTTTTCCACAATGTTATCCATGTGATCTCATGATCCCCATTAAAGCTGAACAACTGCTGCCAGAGACAAGAAAAAGAGCTTATGCCAAGATAAAAAAAACTAAAAACACTTTCTTACTACTCTAAACTGAAGGAAGGAGGACCTCCGAGAGGAAAAAGAGGATAAGAGTTTTTGAAAAATGGATGCAAGGTCGTGGGAAGTTTCTGTCATCAGAGCAGATACTTAAAACTTGAAAGTTGTCATGAGAAATTGTAGCTGTTACATTGTGCAGATGCAGAAACAGAAATGTCTAAGGGCTGAGAGAGAAATGTCCTCAGACTTTGATATTATTTTTCCATGAAACTTTATTTCTCTGTTTTGATGAGAAACATTCTGACTTCATTGAAAATAACTTTCGACATGTGGAAACCATATTATTTCCCCTATGGCATGAACGCATAACTCTCACTACTTTTTGGTGTCTTTCCAACTTGCAAGGCTTTCTTGAAGCTTTTTACTTTATGCTGTCATTATATGGCCTTCATCTTTGTCTTTTGGTAACAATATCCAAAATGAACAAGGTGAGTTTGCTTTCCTAATCATAAGCTAATCATCGTTCGTTATTTGTCATAACCTGGATATCTCTCTAAGCTTTAGCCCTATTGTGGTTGCCATTCTCAGAGCATTTTAAAAACATTGGCGTGAACTACGGCAACGTTCGTTGTCAACTTATTTTGTCCGCAGTACGGTAGTCCAGACCTATATTTAAACAAAAATTGTCAGAGTACATTATACAGTGTGACTTTGGTGAAAATATAAAGTACATTTTTCAGTTCAACATTTGTAATCCATCAAGATTTATTTAGTTCTCCTCAGAAAAATGAAAAACAATTGATAACATCGAAATTGCTGATCCCCTTTCTTAAGGTTTAATAGCTTCACAACATTTAGAGAGAAATGACCCACCCGCACCAATAGTGATAAAAGAGGGTGTCCACAATTCAAAACTAGGCTTCACAGTTCATGGAGCCCGACAAACAAACCCTTATTTGTAAAATCCATGTGAATGTTGCTTGATGGACGAGTAAATTAGATGCAGACCGTTTGCCCTTAAATCATTATATGTCATTTCTGGGTTAAGTCCTTGGCTCGGTGACTCTGACTGACAGGCGCCTCTGCAGACAGTGAACTGGTAGAGCTACCATATAAATATAAAGAGGATACTGTATGTAAGTATTGTTCATTCTTTATAAACAGTGAATTACTGTGGTTGCACATAAAAAGAGGTCACAGTGAAATATGGGTCATATTAAAAATAGGAGTCATTTTATATCTCTCTCTATGCATTTAAGTAAAAAGTGCACAAAGTAACTTTTCGGTTAGGCATAATATTGTCTCTGCGGTCATTGTGCTGGTGTTTTTTTGTGCTCTGGGTTCTCATTCAGTTTAACAAATGGGGCCTAAGACAATTGTGGCTCTCAGTCAACCTTGGCCCAGTTTTGCAGCCACACAGGCTCTATATAATACCGCATGATGTGATGTCAAAACACCCAGCTGTAAAATGCTTGACAACCATTTTAGACAGTATTTGCTGGACAAATACATTCTGGGCTCCATATAAAGCTTGGTAAAACACAAAAAACACGAGGCTGACAAGATTCTGCAGCCGGATTGACAGCCACATTTTAATTACATTCTTAAAATGGGATGTTTTTTTTTTGCAGAAACATGTCCATCTTTCAGTGTGAAATGGCATTTGTTCAAACAAAAGCCACAAAATGAACCATGCCTGTGTGAGTCAGTGTGTTTGCATTGTGTGGATCACTCTCCCACTTTGTGTCTTTGCATTGCATGCCTGGCACTCCAACTATCTGTCTGCTTTGGCTGTGGCCCGGCTGTTGTTTCTCTTCAGGCTCACGCTCTGGAGATAAGGAAAGGAGAATAATCGAGATAACGTAGAGGCCCAGACATACCCCCCTTAATCCCCGGAGAGCCAACACTGTGATAGCCTCATTCCAACCCTGATTTAGTGACTCTGACACTACATAATTACCCCGTAAGCACAGATAATCACAATCTGTATCAATGAGCAATTAGTGTAGACATGGGCTGAGGGCTCTCCTGGGGATGCCAAGTCGTATGCTCACAGGGAGGCTTGTAAAGATGGTGAGGGAAAACTATTGTGCAATCAAAGCCCTTACTGTATGTCAAAACTTTGTGCCACAATAGAGCAACTTTGTTTCCTATAAAACCTTGATTCTGTCTCAGAAGTTGTATCTTTCATAACAAACATCCGGTTTTGAATGACAAATATTTGATTCTTACGCTAGCCACAGCATCACCTTGGTACGTCTTTGGATATCCGGAATGTACATTTGATCTAACCCCACTGTTTTGATGATCATGTTCATCCAGCTGTGCACTCCAAACAAAAATAATGTTGGCAGGTTCTTCAAGGCTTATGAAATGCTGTTGAATTTGCTTCTGCAAACAAAGGCCTCAACACTCGCTGTGATGCCGGGTCTGTTTGTGTAATGGTAGCATAGTCATATGGAGGAGCATGCGAGTTCAATTGGAAGCAGACCCCACTAGCAAGCCACTCAAAAGAAGGAGTAAATACTCATAGAAACACTTGTGGAAATTGTCAAACAATCACATAACACTGCTGGTGTGTTTGTGGACAGAGAAGTGGTTAAAGCCCAGTGAGGTGTTATTTTTTCCATGGAAACTGGCAATATTGCTCATGTGAAAATGTGGGAATTTGTATTTGTTTAAGTATCTTTCTAGCTTCATCTTGAAAACCATATCCAAAATGATGTCTTTCTGGTGCTTTGATGACTTCTTCAGAGGGGTCCATGTGTTATCGACTCAGAAATCTGCATTTTTGTTAAATCAAATCTCAGTCCAGAGCCCTCTCTCTCCTGCAGTTATTACCTCCCGCCGTCTCGTCCCCTAATTTGTGACCTTTGCCGTCTCGTCAATGACGTCCTCAGACTCCAAGACCCCTTTACATGCCAGAGGAAAAGACATAACCCAATAAGTCTGTTTACTGCACCGGTCAGAGGTCAGATATTTGAACACACACGTACACACACATGATCAGTTTCTGCTTTGGAAACTGGAGATAGCTCTGAATTTGTGCAAGTGAACACAACATGAGAGTCGGCACTGTGGTAGATAAGATCATGTGGTTTTCTTGAAAGAGTTAAACAAATGGTTAAGTACCACATCAACTGCAGAGCTGTCATTACAAATATTGCTATTGTAATACATACCTTATTAACACTTGTGTTCTCAGTAGTAACTGTGGTTAGGGTGATGATATATTTTTTATTTTATTTATGTTCTTTATAGTGAAATTACTTTAAGAAAGCCGAATACCTAGAAGCTATCCTGACCTCACCTTTGTATAAGTTTGTTAAAAATGTTTGAACATAATTCAGGGAACACCCAGTTATTTATTTAAAGCTGACATTTCATGTGGATTGGCCCGAGGCAGGATATGATCCCCGCAGCCTCTTAAGACAGCATAATTGAATAGTTAAAAGGTTGCACTATGATAACTACTGGCTTTATTGTTCTAATCTAATTTATCTAATTTCATTTTCCAAGGGCATGCGCCAGGGTTCTGCCAGGCTTTTTTTCACTTGCATTCTGCACTATGGTTTTGCAAAAACAAATTAATGTCATAAAGCTTCCTCAGATTACAAATTCTAAACCAGAGACGGCTGTGGTATATTATCATGAACACTCTTGTTTTGGTGCATGCCTTTACATACCCAAGTGCAATAGTTAAAAAGGGAGCTGCAAAAGTGTTTTTCTCCTGAGGTTTAACTTTTCCTCGCTTCATCACCTCTTCCCCAGCATGTGTGTCTGAACAGAAAGTGGGGGGCTGTTAAAAAGCAAGGGCGTTATGTAATCATACTCCAACAGGGGCAAAACAATCACAACTCAGCACGGCAGAGAGTCAAAGTTCAAGAGAGACATGTTATTCATTTTGAGAGAATACTCCAGGGTCCTCAGAGCAACTTAGACTTTCTGTCAGGAATGCCCGACCCGGCATCAGGGATGATCCGATCAGTCAAAACTATGTTTTTCCTCCTGACTCCCCCCGGAGAGAGGTCGTCACTCCACCCAATCAATCACACATAACTGACTATTCTGATTAGTGTATTGACTACATAATTTCCCAATGTATTAGCTGAGTTATAAGCTATCCAGTATGGTTATGTTCAATATCTTTTGTCAACAAATTCCATATATTAATATAATAATAATAATAATAATAATAATAATAATAATAATAATAATAATAATAATATGCATCAATGTTCAATTCTTTTTTTTAAACTGTTAAAATGTCATGATATGATAAAGCACCAAATCTACAGATGGACAAAATAAATGCACCAATAATTCCCTTTGAGTAATGTTTGCTAATAACAATAATGCCTATAATGCTGTATTGAAAAATGATCAAGCCAAAAAAACGACTGAAGTCAGAGAGTCCAAAGAGACGCTTAGGTTGGTTAGGTTTTTTTAATGGAATTTGTTGACAGAAACAAAATTAAGAAGTATTGCCTTTAAGTCAATATTGAAGGTAATAACAAGATTGATAGTTACATTTAAGATACACTACAAGGCCAAATTAACGGATTGTAGTTGGCGTTTAAATTCATCCCAAATAAGTTGGATGGGGTTGACCTCAAAGACTGAAACAACCCTTAATGTGAATTATTAACGAAAACTATGAAATTGAAATGAAATACAAACATCTATACATTTGGCTATATACTTTATAATGTAATGCAAATATTGCTCTCTGATGTGACTGTCTTTTAAAAATTTGAATCTGAACATGCCCATGTAAACATGAACTCGGCTGCATTTGACCTTTGACCTCCTGGTGCTGAGCCTCTGATGACACTGCAACAGCTGTGGCTGCTATTCTCTCAGCTCACAGACTCTGTGTGAATGGAGCATCATGTTTGAAGCGTGTGGGGTAAGCACGGACACTATGCGAACGACTCTGTAATCAGAGACCCACAGAGCGCAGGGGGAGAAGTCAGTAAAGCTGTAAACACTTCCGAAGAATATCCCTCTCCTTTAGACTCCTGCCAGTGCATTTAAAGTGCTTCAGTAAACATCGCTGTCCCTCTGCTGGAGCTGCTCTCAAACATGCTTCCAATAAACTTTTACATTTAAATGCACGCAAGCAGTGTGTTGTTGTCTTGGCAGTTTCCTTATTTTAAATGCCTCTAAAAGTGAGTGAGAGGGTATTTGTTTGGGTTTCATGCTTGTGCAGATTTATGTGTGTGGGTCTGTGTTACTAAGGTTGATTCATTCTGACACAGGTTGACAGTTCTCTTGCAGCAGTGATATATGTTACCACACATGTGCAGGGGATTGGAGGGCATTTAAACCGGTCACCTTTCCCCTGTGAAAGTATCCTTTTAGCTTGATAGCTGTGAAGCAGTTCTGTCTCTCCTAATCTGTCAGAGCGGTCCTGAAACGGAGTGTGTGACTGTAGTCCGACCAGGAGGTTGGATTATAAAAACAGGCTGAACTGAGAAAATTAGGTGCATCTCCACTATCAAAACAATATGGCTATTTGTTATTTAATGTACCTCAATATGATTAACATACATTTAATTGTAAACAGCTTTAAAAGAGTCATTCACAATACAAGACTATAATGTCTTTATAAAATAAAACATTTAAATATTCACATGCAATTTTACAATGACTGTGAGTGTGAGACAATACAAATCTTTTTTATTGAGCTTTTATCGACATTCTAGTCTTTTCCTAATCATAGACTTAGGTCAAAGAAATCTTTTGACGTCACAACATAGGAATCACTTTCTTCACGAAAATAATAATATGTCAATCACAACCACTTCACGCAGCTGCTCAAAAGACAAACGAAAGGAAAGTGAGGCAGCGATTTACAGCCAGTGGTCGCTATGACGGTTGGCTTTTCATCCTACTTTTAGACATAGAGCCTGTATAACCTTCATTTATACAGGTGCATCTCATTGAGACACAAGGTCTCATTCTCAAGAGAGACCTGTTCAGTGGTAACACCACCACACAAAGGTACAGACAGACAGGACACTAAACACTGATGACACAATTTGTTTGTAAACCGATTGAACCCTTTACATTCGGGTGTATATGTGTCACTCTTGTTGAGCAGGTCATGTTTTTGACTTGATGTTCCTTTGTAAATTAGTTCACTCTCCACATATTAATATAGTCAGTCAGACCATACTCTGGTATAGTCCTTGTCAGTTGTAAAGCAAGAGTTCTGAAAAAAGCACCAACATTTGACATTAGGGAAATAAACTGCAGGTACACAATACAAACATGAGGCACAACTCTGTTATTATATAGTATGGGAGCAAAATCAAGTCTTCCAGAACTGAAAACACCACCCAAAGAGCCAGTTATTCAACCCTAACGTCTACTTTTCTTTGAAACACCTCATATTTTAAACACATGGTGGTTCATAAAGATTTGTAGGTCAAAGTCAGTACTGCTCTGCATCGTGGTGATACAAAAGGCTTATGAAAGTCAACAGCCGGCCGATTACAAGGTCCAAACCTCCAGGTTGAGATGGTGTGGAGTGGACAGGTCTTTTTATTCTCAAAGGCACACAGGGAAACAGACCCTGGGTAATCACATTAATCTTTGTTCTGTGACACCCAGCCCAATGGGAGTAAACTGTGGAACAATGCCATTGATGATCTCCTTAAATGCATGAGGCAGCTCATCAGACTTTGATTTATGGTGTTACTCTCTTTGGGACCGAGGAAGAAGAGGGTAGCAGATCTACAGTGACAGTGGTTTGGATTAGTCGCTGCCCTCACAAGAGCTGTGCTGTTTGAATCCAGTTTCATTTGCGAGTGAATACAGTATTTATGTAACACAATATGAATGATATTTATGTGAGTCCTTGGATTTTGAATTCATTACGACAGGGACAGGTTATGCCTCCACAAAATATATTTTCACTATGTATTAATATCATTTTGTCACATTTGATAGCCCTGAAGTAAGTGATACTGCCCATATTGTAGTATCGCATGTACATTAAATGAACACTGACAAGCTCTGCTATGCCAACACCACCGCCCCTGCTATTCTTCCCCCTACCAGGCTGTGTGTTGTACGATCCAGGGGGATTATGGGATGCTAGGAGCATGAAATAAAATGCTGACAGACATGTTAAGCTTTCTACATCTCCCGCGTAGCTATAGCTGGGCAAACGTATCACATGTGAAGCAATAACTGCTCACACTTGATCCCTGCAGGCTTTTGTGTAGTAAATGTTAAACGAATCGACAAAAAGAAATAAAACGAAGTACAAAAGAAAATAAAGTACAATTGCCTGTACAGTAGCTAGAATGCAGCAGCTGTTTAACATGATGGAAACTGTGGACATGCAGTGGATAAAACATGTATAATGAATTAACATTTCATAACAGTTTAAACAATATAAGAATTATAGGACTTTTTAAAAACAGAAATAGACTGTAGATTAGTCTAACAGATGTGGATGAGGTCAATAATTTCCCTCTGCTGTTGCCTTTTCCCCCCCGAGGTCTTATGAACTTTACCTGAAGCTTCTTGTTGCAGCGCCTCACTCATTAATTACAGGCAACACTAAACATGTCACAGAGCCTGAGTGTATCTGGAAGTGGAAATCTCCACACAGTCATCAGTGGAGATGAACCGTACAGTGCGCAGAGATCATCTCACGAGCTGGCTGGAGGCTGCTCAACACTCTCCAGAGCAGATGGACTTCCTTTAAGGTGCAAAGGGTAGAGAGCTCAATAAGCACGAATACTAAGGGTGTCTGACTGACTGAAAAAGGGGGGGTTCATTCAACCCGTATATGAACACACTGACACTGGATTAGACCAGAGTTTTTCAAAATATGGTATTAGACTTGTGGCCATTGCACCTGGGGTCTGTCATCCTGGAAGAGGGCATTCATTCTGCAGATGGCAGAGCTGATGTGGGTTTTGATCACATGACCTGGTTTCAGAGGTTCAGAAAGATGTATACGAGCCAAACAGTCTCATGTGCAGCTGGTTTATGCACTTAATTGTATTGAATAAATGAATAGTATTATGTTTATAACAACAATAAATATATTGATAATAATTAATTACTTTCAATAAGGGAAAGTAGACATGCACTCAAACAATGTGAAACGTTGACTTAAATAAATATTTTATGCAAACAGTTGCCACATAATTGTATTAGGTTAGTTGAAAACAATAATATTAAGTTTAAATAAAATGTAGGTTCAACTTAATATTATTGCTTTCAACTAACCTTATACAATTATATAATTGTGGAACCTGTTGACATGATATATTTAATTAAAGTTACTGTTTAAAATGTTCAGTGCAAACAGGGATAAAGTGTGGTAAATAGACTTAATAAAATAGAATATTACACTGAATGAATAAAGTGAATAACATGAATAACGACCTCTTCATCGTTCTTTCAAAATGTTTCATCAATGTTTGTCTTTTGTAAAATCAGATTATAGAGCTACCACAGCAAGATGTTCAGTCCCGATTTGTATTAGCACTAGAGTTTTTCCTATACAATTTCTCCACTAGACTATACGGCGTCTAGATTAACACATGTTTCTTTATTTCATTGATCCACTACACTAATCTGCTCCCACATGTCATTGTCAACACCTCTAGGTGTCAAACTCCTGCCCTTGTTGGAGTATAAATACAGACATGACACAGTGGGATATAAATGGCACTTCATTTAAACACTGTATAATAATGATCATTCAAAATATGCAGTTATATTTTTGTAATGATATACTGCCGGCATTGTGCAACACATTTCTGACATTTGACATACATTGTATTTTTATCTATGGATGTCTCCTGTGACCAATCAAACGTTTGAAGAAAAGTGTTTGCTTGTTGACAAGGCAGAAAGTCGTCAAGGTCATAGGAGTCGGTGAAAATCCTATTTTAGCGGCCAAATGAGCCATCTGCTTTATCCTCTCTGTTAATTGGCTGCAGTTTTCTTCCTTTATCCTCTCTGGACATGCAGATTTATGATTCATTAGATCTGATGTCACAAATGGAGGTAAGAAACAATGTTAACTTATCTGTTTATCAATATCTTAAAAGTTTGGCTTTGGTGAAATAATAGGTATTTGTAATGAGAGTATTTTGCTGTTCTAATTATTGTATTTTTGTCATATCCATCATAGCTGATACAGATATCCTGTCAGGCCAAACTCAGCTGTAATAACCCAAGCTGCTTCCCATCACTTGTCCCTTCCTAATGACACCAGGCCCCCCCTGACACACACACACACACACACACACACACACACACACACACACACACACACACACACACACACACACACCCACACACACACACACACCACACACACACACACACACACACACACACACACACACACACACACAGAAACAGACACAAAAACACACACTCTACCTCATTAGTGTGCTTGGTCTCCATGGAAACACTAAACAGGTGACAGTATTCCAAAGGGGGAAGGTTTGGGGAACTGACAGGCTACCATCCTGTGTGTGTGTGTGTGTGTGTGTGTGTGTGTGTGTGTGTGTGTGTGTGTGTGTGTGTGTGTGTGTGTGTGTGTGTGTGTGTGTGGTGTGTGTGTGTGTGTGTGTGTGTGTGTGTGTGTGTGTGTGTGTGTGTGTGTGTGTGTGTGTGTGTGTGTGTGTGTGTGTGTGTGTGTGTGTGTGTGTGTGTGTGTGTGTGTGTGTGTGTGTTGGCTGTGAAGCGTAGGACTTTGGCTGTGATTGCGCTCCGGCTTAGCTGTGTGTGGAAAGGCGGGACAGTGCCAGGTCACACTGACAGGATGTGTCAGCTGCCTCCAGCCAGTGACGTCCTCGGGCTTCAGACTCACACTGTAGGTAGACTTTGCAGCATCGTATCCACACACACTCAAAACCTTCAATACAAAGGTGTGGCTATATTTTCAGCTGTTTCCATAGGACTCCATATCTCCAGAGATGCCAGAAGAGTGAGAGGTTATCTACTGTATGTTTGAATATCATGAGCTTTTAATTATAATCTATTCATTCCTTCAACCTGCCATTATTATTATTATTATTATAAAAACAGTTGTGTCAAATGGGTTTCTTCATAGCACATTTAAAAACTACAAATGTTAAAGTACTTTACAGAGAGATCACACAATTAAATAAAAGCATACACACTTATCATAATCAATACATAAAATAGATTAAAAGCATCAATCATTTTGGGTCAAATTATAAAACAAACATCACCATTCATGTCTTCATGCAGATTACAAAAGGCTAAATAAAATCAGCACGTCTTATTATAAATATAAAGCTTGGATATTTAATTGTATGTAGTAGAGTGCAGCATGAATTCTGAGTTAATGCAGTATTTGGGTCACATTACAACAGGATTACCAGAATATCATGATAAGCATGCTCACACACAATCATGAGATGGACTGGTGACTTTAGCAAATGCCAGTGAGTGAAAGTCAATGGTGTGACGACTAACCCTCAAAAAGATACTCAGATGTAAATAAATGCTTGGATGTAAAGGCATGACTAGACAGATGAAATGTTGCATTTCCTCTTCATGCCATAACAGCGGGGATTAATCCATAGTAGATTAGCCTTGTTACCACAACAGATAGATTGTTTGTGCACAAAGGAGAAACAACCAGAGGGTGGTCTGCTGCAGTGGGTGTAGGGATAACCCCAATTCAGAGCGTGACCAGTTTAATATGTAGGGCAGCCGTACTGGCATGCCCGTGGCGTGGGTTGGAGTTAAAAAGCTGTGGCGTGCTGACAGATTTCATGTGCGGGTGCAAGGTCAGAGTTTATCATGCTGGGTGTGTTCGAAATATCCTCAACTCGGTGCAAACAAGTGCAGAAACATTTAAAATGAGATAAATGGCAGTAACTCATAACATTTTTGTCTAACTTTTTTCACAACATACATGTTGACATGTCAAAGGAGGAAATGAATATGTGGTACGAATAGTGTTAAAGATGGCTACTCTACAGTGAGTCATAAAGGGACTCCAGCTAAGTGGAAATCATCATTTATGTCAAAATGTCCTCAGAGCCTATAGGAAACAGTTTCTGCAGCATAATGACAAGAACTATATGCATCCACTTAAGAGACATCTCTCAGTGCTCCTGAAGCTCATGCGTCTGTGCGATCCTGCTGCGCCTGTAGTCTCGTATCCCAGGGAGTGTTGTACAGTTTACGTCACCATGGTAACAGAACTCAGTTGGGACTGGAGAGAAAGTAAAACATGCAAAGTAGATTTAAATGTCGCCACAGGTGAACATCCGCATGGGCTCTGATGCTCTGACATGCAGGAGCCTTCAGCTAATGCACCAAGAGATGACATACATGTAGAGAGAATGGACTAGAGAATTTAAACATCAGCGTGTCAGCAGATCTCTCTCCAGGGTGGGCTGTCAGACATGAACGAGGTCTTCTTTCCTTCCTCTTTCTCGCACAGTACGTGGCACTGCAGGTGAGTGTCAGACTCGAAGCTTCATTAATATAACAAATTGAACTCAACAGCAGGCAGAGAGAACAGCTGTGCCTGAGAACTGGATGTGGGTGTGGCTGAGAGCTCTCTGCTTTGTGAATGGAGAGAGAGATCTGCAAAAAGCTGTGATACCTGAGGACAGCAGAAGACGGGTGAATGTGGAGGAATAATCTGAGGTGGATTGTCAAGAAAACGGATCATTTACAGAGCAGCCAATAGGCAACACTGTCACATCTTATCTATCACTTTTTCTTTTAACTCCATACCACAAGGAAATACCCATAACTGCTGTTTTTTTATTTTTTTTAAAAGAATATACATTCACTTTCAGAGGTCTAGCCCTGTGTGGATACAGTAAATGCCCTCCCCTCTTACCTGACTCTCTATGTTAATGAGAAGTGACACTAAAGATGTGGCTGATTTCCTACATGGCCCTGGCAGTTGCTTTGCATTAGCAGGGATGACAGATGATTAAAGGGGGAAGCAGAAAGTGGTATCTGGCTGAGTGACAGTCAAATGAGGGGTAGGCGAGCGCGGCAACAACCTGCAAGAAGCAGGAGCTTGATTACTTGATCGCTCCCTCTCTGCGACTGCTGTGAATACATGCAGGCGCCCCAGCCATTTTTAATGAGAAAAAGATGCAGATGCAGATACTCCAACTGAGTATCTATTAGCACTGGAAAAAAATGTACACATACATTTGGCAGTATCATGCAGCTTAGTTCACTGCTCTACCTAAAATGTGTAATAATCTATGCAGTGAAGAAAATAACACTTTACACCTCAGAAGAATCAGAAGACTATGCCGTTTAAAGGCTGTTTATCGCTGTTGGCATTTCACTATTTGCATATGACATTTAACGGTGAAATATCTTGTACAAATTAAGAATTAAACTCCTGCAACTCAAACTGCATAAAACCAGTGTGCACGTCTAAAATGCTGATTGGATTAGTTTATTTCTTTTGGAAAATACCACTAACATCTTCCTCATTGTGTTGTAAATTCACACCATTTGCAAACCTCCAGATCTCAGTATTAATTTAATTCACACTCCTTAAGTAAATGCAGTGAGGTCAACTCATTTGTTGGTTTGATATAAAAGCATCCCGCCTTCCCCTTCCTTCTTTCAGTCTGTAGGTTCTCGACATTTACAAGTCTCATTGTCACTGTTTGGATAATAGGGGTATTCACCAATCCCCTTCTAAAAAAAACTTTATTGCTGGCATGTCAGTCCAGAGAAAATAAATGTGTCTGCTGATGGTCTTGGTGCCTCGGGGAGAACTGCATGTGGGGTTTCCTCCTACTGTTCAGGAAGGGATTAGTAAAGGCATTGTGATTACCGCTGCATTGTGGTAAACCTCTCCTCATCATCTACTGAGAACTGGCATTCCTCCGGCATCTCAGTCCCTAATGGCTCTCATTTGAATTTAATCCACATTATACTAATAACTATGACTAATTAATTACCATGTTCTACACGAGTGAACATACCTCACTCAATATTCAAGACATTTCAAAGGAAAACAAAAAAGCTTGCGAGCCGTTTAACATTTCCCATACATATCAGTTTAAATAACACTACCCGGGTAAGTGAGTACTGCAGAGGTGAGGGGTCGTGTCAGAGCCCAGTGACCCAGGTCCTGGGCACCTCAGGAGGGAAGACGCAGCATGGCGTCCTGGGGAAGCTCGTATTGCAAACATGTCTAGATGTCACAATCCGTCAGGAAAAGACGGCTTATATCACATCCAATGCTGCGCCCCTGTGACCCCTCAGACAATGTGACAAAGATTTTACCCTCAGTGCAAAAAAACATATCTGATGATTCTCACAGTTAACACTAATCTGCCATGTAATTTGGGCAGCCATAAATCAATTGACATGTCCACACTAGTGCCGGGAAGTATTGTAAAGTTAGCAGTGTTGTGTTGACTCAGCATATCATGGTCTCGACTGACATTTATGAGACTTTGTGGAGATTTCAGGCAACAAGAGCACAGGGCACACTCACATGATGTGCTGCAATGAAAGTGAAGTATCTGCATTATCCTCCTTAAAGATAATAACTTTTAAACTCTTGAAGCGTTACTTAACCTATACTGTAATATTTCTCCTGTTGCTTCTAGAGTTGTATTTCTCCAGCAAAGCAACATCATTCTTTAATTGGTATGTACGTTCATACTTTAGACTTCTCAAGCGCTCTCTACAGAAGCTGCTGGCACAGATGATGGAGACGCCTCATATCCGTCTTTGGCTACCTTTGGTCTTTATCCCAGCAGATGCATGATTCATGACGTTCTGCATGCCGATCAGACTCCAGCATGGATTAAATGAGGGATACTTCATATATCTCCGTGGGTTGTCACAAATCGTAATGCTGATGAGCGTTATTAAACACTGACGCATTTCCTGGTGCCCATCCTCAGCTCTGTATATAGCCTGAATTATTTCCATCTTTTGCCAAAACAATTTGTCAATTTTACCAGCTCCAGATTTAGACATAATTCATAGGACTTTGTATTACGTCAGCCAGCGTGTCAGAGATTGCTGGAATCCTGATCTGCTTGAGTGAAGCTAGCACAACCTTGACTAGCATGCTTGTCAAAGTGAGCCATCCATGGCCCCCGTCCTGGGCATCATGCCACAGGTCTATTGCTGGAGACATGAACTCTTGGGAATGTCCGGATAAACAGTAGGTCACTGTATGATTACAGCGCATGTACTTCTGAGACAGCGAGACCAACAAGAGGAACCGAAGAAGTTTCCCGGAAGAGCAAAAAAGATAGTCATAGTTTACCGCACTTGTTTTGGACTTAATCACAGCAGAGATTTGATAGTCATAGATATAATTCCATAAATCTACATGTACTGATCTAACTATAACAAATAAAGTACCATCAGTACATGGAGATTTATGGAATCATATCTATAACTATCACATCTGCTGGGAGTAAGTTCATATACCACTCACATATGAAGTTACATCAAGTAGGCTTTTCTGTTCACAGGTAACACAATCAAAGGTGTAAAGCTCACTCAATTTCAAATTTGTTAAATCCATGCAAAAAACGAGTTGTAAAAAGGGGACATGTCTGACATAAAGCAAATTATTATTTTAGTTAGTTGGTCCTTGGTCTTGGAATGACCTTCAATCACGCCTCAAACTGAGGGCACTTGTCTCAATAGCATGGTTTAAATTGAAGTTGTCTGAGGTCCTTACCACCAGCTGCTCTTGCAGTAATAAGTAGTGTATCTTTCTTACTGTCCTAATGTGCACAATGTAGTGACTGCTTTTTCGTCTTTTGTTTTCTTAGTTATGTTCTCTGTATTTTATATGTTTGTGTTATGTGTAACGTTGCTGCCTTCTTGGCCAGGTCAGCATTGCAATTGAGATTATATCTCAATTATTTTATCTGGTTAAATAAAGGTTACATAAAAAAATAAAAGTTATTAAATCAGAATCGGTTTTATTACCAAGGTTTACACATACGTGGAATTTCCTTTGTTATATGTGGTACATACAAAGACACATAAAGAAGAATACAGCATGAATATATCCTGTATTGGTTTCATATGAACCTCTGTTGTTGGTGATATAAATGTAAAATACATCACTTCCTGTAAGCTGAGGAAGATTCACAGAGAAAACCTCACCAAAATATACCAACTTGTGTGAGTTGAATAAGGTTAACTGTACTTCAGTGATCGACTCTACACAAAGAATATTGCTGGTCAGTTTTCCCGTGGGAACAAGATATTTAGATGTAGATGACGTAAATTATGATATCAGGTTAGGCTAAAAGTTTGTTTAACTCTCAGGAAAGTGTTTGGATTGCTAAGACTCTTTTTATACAAACAGAACAGAGCAGAGAGGACTTGGCTTTTTAAACTGCAAAACAACCTGATACACAAAAGGTGGAAAAGAAAAGCTATTCGATATTCGTAATACCTGCCTGCACAGCAGGTGGGTTTTTTCCCAAGGATTTGTGGTGGTTGTGCTGGTTTGTTTCTGTGATAGTCAAACCAGAGGTATGAGGTGTGACGGAGGCTGCGGGGCACACATGAGAGTCGGTTTGGACCCACTTGGTATGCTGCGGACTCTCAAGGGGCAGAGAGAAAAGGACGGGGGGCTTCTGTCCCTGCTAATCTAGTTGGCAGATGACTGACGTCTCCCTGTCCATCAAAGTGTGACCTGGGGCATACTTTTAATGAGATCCATTCCACATGACAGGCGCCACCTCTCCCTGGGCTGTCTGTCTGATCGCCTCCTCTGCTCCAATCGCACTGCTGACTACATGTGTTGCTGCTTTAGGTACAGAGTGAGACTGACTGTGAGGTGTGTGTCTGTATGAGTAGCATGTGTGTGTGTGTCTGTTAAAATGTCTCAAAAAAGGAAGTGATGTTGAGACCTCCAACAAAAACTCAATGAACATGTCAAATTCAACTTCGGCCTGTCAGCTTCTTCTGTCAGTCCCCAGACTTCCTTTGAGTTTAAACTTGTTTTCAGTAACAGCTCATTTTCCTCAGCTTTGTGTAACAGCACATTCCACATTTCCTTACAGCCAGTGCAAAACTCACTCATGGGCCATTTCTCAATGTCGAGTATACCTGCTGCAGAGCCACTATTTCAAGTATACTACGTCATCGAGTGGCGCCGAATGCTGGGCATTTAACATGTGGCGGTACTCGATGACGTAGTATACTTGAAATAGTAGCTCTGCAGCAGATTTACTCGACATTGAGAAACGGCCACAGACTAGAGATGCAGTCACAGTTTACATTGTGTAACAGCAAGAAATGTGAAATTATTCAACTGTTGAATCTGTCAACCTCACTTTAGTGTGCGTGTGCTAATGTGGAATCTATGTGCACAGGGAAACATCCATCATACACCCAGAAGAAAGACTGCGGGAGCATCTAGAAGTGTTGGCTGAACAGACTTGGCCTGTTGGTTAGTATCAGAAACACATCTTGCTGGGAGTCTGTGCAACCTCTGCGATACCTCTCCTTTTTTTAAATACTAAAATGTAGAAAGACTGAGACAGAAACAATGAAATACTACATATAAGCTTACAGACAAGATCCTGGCTCCAACAGAATTGCCTGATTTAAGTCATTATTGCACAACTTGAACGCTGGTATCCATGTGGTCTTACACAATAAAAGTGCCTGCTCTGTGTGAGTTACAAACTGGAGGAACCACCATTCTTAAAATGTAAAATGCATGCAAACTCCACAAGTCTCAGCCCACTTTATTCCAGCGGACAACAGCAGCAGGTCTGAAAACACAGAGGCAAATTATCTCTCTGTCAACTTCACACAGAGAACAATATGGGGTTAGCTTACTTGCTGGCTAGTTCAACTGAGGGATATCCAGAATTAGGAGCCAGATGTGCCATTTAGTGGCAGCTGTTTGAGGCAAGACACTGTCCCCAGTGATTGGCCATTAAACTGTCAACATCTGGTGTAATGTCAGTGAAGCATGTGGTATGATATTTTAAAGGTTTTTGCAATTTTCACTTCAGTTTCACTGTAAACCAAATGGACACAACTCACCACTCTATTAACCGCTTGTGACATGTTTTCAGTTTTGCTGCCAAATCCAAATGAACCACAGCTAACATAAAAACAAAGCCATAACTTGAATTTGAATGACAATACAATAATCATGGGAACAGATTTTTTTGCAAAATGTGTGAGACCGACTGGAAACCTGAGTGTTGGGGGGAGGGAGTGCTGATGGGAAAGCAGACGGCGATAAGACTAAAGGACTTTCTTCTGGGATTGACTGGGGAGCCATCGACAGTTGTGACATCCCCCCTACAACGTTTTCACAGATAATTTAATTGTGAACTAAGCCAGAGAGAAAGACATAGATGGGAATATGCGCTTGATGTGCCATACTGTCTCCAGACAACTTACTACGGGATCTTTTTCACAACTGCTGCTGGAAAGTCTGGGAACAGATGTCCAGGGAGATTTGCTCTCTTTTCTTTTAGTCCTGTTAGATTTTTTTATTTCCATAGAAAGTATTTTTCTCATCATTCCAAGTCACTGTATCTGTTTCAACTGAACAATGCTACAGTCATGAATGCTTTTATCTTGTATAAAAAGTCCAATCTGTCACTGCTGCCAGCTCTTCGTCTGCATTACTTTAGAGTACAGCGTTTGAATCAAGATGGTTTTCATTAACTTTAATTTAATTTAGGTGTGTTCTGGCAACAATCTAGGTAGAGAAGGGAATCTGAGAGAGAACTGAAAGAAATGTGGTAACAGACCGTAGAAATTATCAACAACATTATGCTTTGTTTGTTTGTTGTTGTTTGTTATTGTTGTTTTTGGGTAGGGCGATCTTTTTCTTCCTTTGTTTTTCATTAACATAGACACACACAAAATCTCCCCCTTCACAAACACACACACACACACACACACACACACACACACACACACACACACACACACACACACACACACAAAAGTGTTTGGTCTACATCCCTCCTATGTCATTTTAAATTCTCTAGCCACCTGTTTCACGCACTTCAGAGCGAGTGATGACAGGAGGATGAGATGGGGAGAGGGGGAGGAGGAGCGAGGGGAAGGGTGAAGGACAAGGGACTCAGGCATAGTCCAGCTAGAGTTGTCGCAGAGGGAGGGTAAGTTAAAGACAGGCATCGTAAATATATACTTTAAACAGTGTATACTAAAGCTTTCAACCCACACGGAGCACACAGAATCCTTATCTGTAGTTTACAAACCAGAGTGAGACCCTGCAGCCGCTCTGTGAGGCGCAGCAAAGCTTTAAGCTAACCACTGATATCAGCACGCTAACATGCTGACAGTGACAATGTTAACATGCTGATGCAAGTCTAATGTTTACCATGTTAATCTTAGTTTGACCATATTATGACGAAAACATAACAATACAGCGTTCAACAAAGTTATGATCATTTATTCTGAGCAAAACATGAATGAGTTTACCAAAATCCATGGTAATCCATCAGTAAACCTATAGATCAAATTGAGATATTTCACTCCCATAAATGTAACCCTTCAGTATCGCTTAAGGAAAAGTCAAAGAACAACAACAATATTAGGATTTTCCCCCTGGGAAATGTGATTATCAATCCATTCAACTCAATCAAACCAATGTAGTGGAACAACTGACAGACTCAAAACCTGTCATTTGTTCTTGTTCTCAGCTATATTCAACATTTATTTCCATGCAATTCATAAGAAAAAGAGGAAGGGGAAAGAAAAGGAAGCAGAACAATAGGGAATAAGATTGCTTTGTAGCAAACGGCAAATATCTGTCTTGTTAGCCAACACTTCTCAGTAGCTTAAATAAAAAGTCAAATAAGCAAGAAACTATTAAGAATGTTTTCACTCCCTTTAAAGAACCAACCAGGCCACGGCCAAAACACAAAAGTCCCATGTATTCCCCTATCAGACCACAGAATACATTAAATTGAGTTCCACTACAAAAGCTAACCACTTTTGAGTGCAGCGTAGAACAAAAAGCACAGTCATTTCCTCTTGCTGTCTGCAGTCTCTCCTTCTAGCCAGAGACCTGCGGCTGGATGCCGATGAAGAAGGACACTGACAGCCCGGACCCTCAGGAGGCCCACGCCAACACACTGCATGGGAAAGCTATTACACAAACCCCCTCAACCAACCACAGGTAGCATGGCTGGGGCACCTTCAACCACAATGTCATGCTAAATATAAAACCATTGTTATTGTTTGCAGTATGTTTTATTGTGAATAGCAAAAAGACAAAGGGGGAAACAACTGATGTAAAGTAATAAATGCTGTTCTCTGGTTGATAATGGTGGTGAGAATCCCCCAGCCAAGCAGGGGATAGGATCAGACCCTGTGGAGCCTGTTAAGAAACAGCTTTAATTCATACCAAATCATCCCACCACAGCTGCCCTCCTCCCTCTGTTTCCCAGGCAGGAGACACGTGAGCCAGATACAATGAGACAAACTTGTGTCATTTTAAAAAAGAGGCAGCTGTCCCATTTTTAGCCTCGCAAAGCTCCAGCTGAGTCACTGTCAGCTTCTGTGACAAGAGACCGAGAGATAAATACGAACAGAAAAATTACAATCAAGCAGAACACGGGGAGATCTGGATGAGAAGAATATGCATGAAGAAAAGAGTGTCATTAATCTTAAGAGTGCAGATCAAAACGCATGTCATGTGTGAGTAATCAGGGGAAGAACAGTATATTCGCTAAATAGCATGTTGGGCTGATTACATATTCACCAGCAAACAATACAATTGTTTGCTCCAGCAACAAGAGCGTAAACTCATTGTCTATGAGTTTTGCATCAATTAACTTTGTATTATTTTGCTACCGAGCTATATATATGAAACAGTTCCTAAATCCCTATTAAATCACTGTTCATAACTCAAATGTGATGTGGTATTTTTAGAGCTTGTCCACCGGTCTTCCCTTAAAAAACATTTCTTGTTTGTATAAAATAGATATTTAAAGTTAGTCACACCGACAGTTATAGTATATATAAGGTGTAAAAACTAAATAAAACAGGCAACACTATAAGATGATAAACAGCCAAAGTTTTCAGGGCCTGATTCAAGTTTTCTCCTGTCTGCCAGCTTTGTGAGGGAGGTATGACTGCAAAGTGTGGCGTTATCTTTTCCCATTTAAATGCTAATGAGCATGCTGCCTTACTAGTCAAAGCGCAGCAGAAACTGTGTGAATGTTTAATATCTTATCACACCAAAAGGTAACAGCTCTCCCGGTGAGGGGGAGATGAGTACATGTTCCCTCATTAAATTCTACACAAACGATGTGTCCCTCGGAGTGCACTGAGGGCCATTCTGTGTGTCACGGCATCCTTAGCTGTGTGTGTGTGTGTTGGTTATGTGCATGGTCAGTTGTGTGCAGTCACATCTGCCCGTGTAATCAAGATGTGTGTGTACATGCAGATGTGCACTTGTTTCTTCACCTCATCAGTAATGAACAGCTGTTAATTGCCTCCCCATCATGTGGTGGAGCCAGCAGAGGTTAGGGTTGTCACAGTCTGTTAATAATTACTTTCCGTGGCTGGTGGAGTCATTGATGGCAAAAGGTTGGAGGAAAATTCAATGAATGTAATGAAACTCACATGAGAGAGTGACCTCTGCTCTTATACTGCCTGGATTTGTATTCCCCACCGGCACCTGCTTCCATTCAACCCACCAGCGTCTTCTACAGTAACTACAAATAAGTGCATTATTTCCAAAGTGATGCTTATGAGACCTCCTCAGAGAACTTGGCTAGAATGAAAACAATAATCTATGCAGCATTGCCTTTACTGTATATCCTCTAAGAAAATGACAATATTTTAAATAGATCAACTCAAACAGTTTTGTTAAAACTGACATATTCAGTCTGGATGATAAAAGTGAAGCATTCAAAGAGAAGTGATGTAATATCTGTAATGATCATAAGACTTCTGAAGAGAAAGAACAATAGTCTCCCATCAGCAGTGTTAAAACCAAGATTTGTAAACCTGGCATGTTCTCAGCAGAACAAAAACCCCTCAACGTCATTTTCGCAGAACTTCTCTGAATGTGGTCTGGCACCTAAAGATGATATATGGATTCAACTTTATCCTTCACATTGTATCCCACAGATAGCTGCTAGAGAAAGCAAGCCTATAGAGGAAAAACTGGAAAGCATGAGGGACTTTTATGAAGGCAGGCACTCCTCAAAGCCAGGATTCAATAATTGCTTTCCTCTTGTCTCACGCACGTGACAGATGGTGAGGCCACCAGAGGCCTGAAGATGGGAATAATATTGTTGATTAAAAATAAATATAGGAAACAACATGCAGCTGTTGGCTACAAGAAAGAGAGAAATAGGAATAGTTAGAGCTGGGAAACAAAAATAATATTGGTAATGAAACAATTAAACTTGGCTGCTCCACACAAATTTTGATTGAGGATTGTTTTAAGTGCTGATAGTGGAAGTTTGGGGAAAGAGTTTTTATTGTTTGACTGATTTATTGTTGTTGAGTCCTTGGGAGTTGTGTCGCGGATATTTATGAAAGTTGTTATTTATTTGGCTTCTTTACAGTCAGACCACACTTCAAACACAAACGCCCACCTGCGTAAAAAGGATTTGATGATTGTTTTTTTATTGTCTGATATTCAGATGGACTGAAACATATCAATGTCTTCCATCCTGTGTGCGTGAGCTCGTCAGCGTGAGGGTAATTGTTTCCAAGAGCCTTTTACTGGTATCAAGGGAAATTTAACACTTTTAATAGCAAATGCTGATGCTGAGCTCTCTTCATGTCTCTGCTATGAGCATCAAAGCCCGGAGTCATGCTGCAAAGCCTATTTTGCATAAACTAATGAAATGATTGTCTTCAAGACATCTTTCAAAGGACAGAAAACTCAAAGTCACAGCCAGGGATCCGGCAATGTTTTGTCCCCCTATAGCATGAACGTGCCTTTTTGTTATAATTATCTAATGTATTCTCCTCAACTCAAAGGCTGATAAATGAAACTTTTCATATTTTTGACTAAATAAAGTTATTCACCACCAAATAGGTTTTTCCATATCGCGTTCACAAGTACGTTTCAGTGAAATTGCCACCCAGTCAGTTTTGCAGTTGTGCAGGTTTTATGGTTTGTCACTGTAACATTATCCTTCACACACACAAAGGAAACAGTATATCAGCTTCACAGCCATTATTCAATGAAAGAAAGTCATTGTATCCTCCAAATTCCTTTCTGATTTTAGATGTTTCTGCAACAATAACGTCTCAAAGACATGCATGAGACCTACGGTACTGTATTTATCATATATGGAATAATAAGCATGCATATTGGGCATCAGCTGCGTTGTGCATTGACTGAATAAGAAGCAAAATAAGCCAGTGTGATCAGGCGAGGGATCGAGTGAGATTAAAAGATTTAAGGCTCCATTTGCCCATGAATATCTGATGGCGAGAGCTAGTGATCCTCTGTCAGGTCGTCGAGGTGTTAGAATAAATCTACCTTATCTCCGTTTGGCCACTTTTCAAATGTTTCTTATGTGAGACGTGCAGCCACATTTCTGTGGTACCAAAAAGTCCCACAGCAGTTGTTTGCATCATATGAAAATGTTTCTTCTCATCTGAAATCATGGTTGGCTTAGTAATTCTTTATTCTCCTCTTGAGAAAAAAGTGATTCATGCCTTATTCAAAAAGCAAACACTTTTCCATACTGTGCGACTGCCAATACCAGCAGATACTGAACAATTGTTTGGCTCAGATCTGGCATCAGAACGCTTCTCAGCACAACTCGATGTTGGCACCAGTCAGCAAATAAAAATCAGTAGCTGGCAGTCAGGATAATGAAGTTGTAGAATAACCTCCTTCTTATTTTCATACTCCAGCTTCCTCTTGACATGTAAAACAATAGCTTTGCATTTTGAAAAAGCATCAGCCATAGTATTAAAAAAGCTGAGTTGAGTATTTAAGACCCTTTGCAGGAAGTTTGGACACAAATGTTGAATAACTGAATTTGTCACAGCAAAATATTGTCTTCTATCAGACATATTGTGTTTGCCATGTATCTTGTACCACAGTGCGCACGTGTATTTTACACTGTTTATTCAGCTATAAAGTCATTATAGAGATATTTTAACCTTTCACTGTTTGAGAGCTATACAAAAACATTGCCGTTGCTTATTTTAACACAATCTATCTTTATCTTAATCTTGATCTTAATATGTCTACCTTTAGGTAACAGAGATATTTGCTAATAGCAATGAAAATAAACTGCATATTCTGCAAAAAGGCTTTGGGTTTCATTTAAGTATGTCATTTCCTCACTATGAATCAAATTCAAATGTACAGCGACATTCAGCTGGAAAACTATAATGCAAGAGTCATTAAAAACCAATTGTGTCCCCACAGTGAATAGGAAAAAGAAAAGAAAAACAAATTATGTATAAATGGGAGATGCGATATGATAATTATTAGTCAGTGGGTAACACTAAGACACTTAATATCAGTTGCAAAATCCCTTTAAAGTAATTAAACTAAGATTTCAAAACCAGATGTTTAAAGGGAATATATTTGAGTTTTGATTGTAGCAGAACATTTTGGACGTCTTCCCCTAATGAAGTGAACATGACATATTTCACATCTCTAAACTGCCCTTTACCCTAATATATTCATCATTTCAGTTTAGAGTTTACCTCTGGAGTCTCTCTGGAGTCAGAAGATGCACAGCTGACCTGTTTGTTTTGTGCTAGATTTCGGGGCGGGACGGAGCGCTGGGATGCTAAGGTAGGTTCCCTCCCCCATGGGTGTGTCCAGCGCCGGGAGACCTCGGCGGATCCACCTGCAGAGACCGCTTTCCTGCTCCACTCACTTGAGCGTGGCTGTGCATGGAAGACGGTTCTCTGCCACTCTTCTCCAGGAACAACTCTTTGTTTCTCACCTCATTCAGTGGAAAATACAGAATCTGTTGATGCGATTTAGAGATCACTTCAAGTTAAGGCGGCTGCGTCAAGTTCATTTAAATCCCAGCTTTATTTGGCTCTGTGGATAATCGTGCAGGATCTGCGGCGGATACACTGATACTCACTGCGTGCGGACAGAGGAGCTCAAAGGATCCGGGGTGGATGGTTTTAAATGTTGGCCAGCTTTATCCCAATAGTCACTGGACGGAACTAGAAGGTTGGTTCAAATCTAAGTACTGTTTTGATGTCAGATTAATTTTCTATGGAGACAGATGTGCTCATAAATCAGGTAGATTTCGTGCAACATAAATGATGCAGGCTGCTTGTGCAAGATTAGGGCTCTAATAATTTAAATTATTTGTTTTCTTTTTAATTCTGTGATATGATTTTGTCCTGAATATTTGGAAAGATATATTTCCAATCATCAAAGTTAAGTTGGCATGTCATTTTGTTTTAAGCGTGCTTTTTTGGCGCCTGGGAGGTAGTTTTAAATGACCGCTACTACAAATTCAAAAGCTGCAAGAGTAAAGACCACTATTTGTGTGAGTGTGTGTGAGTGCGTGTGCGTGTGTGTGCGTGTGTTCAGTGGACAATGTGAGTTAAGAGGGCATTGCAAGTTGTTTCTGCATGTGATGCTGTATCTTCATAATCTGCTATCCGCCATAATTGAATGCATGTCACTTGTCCTCAACACTACTTTTGACAATCTTAAAATCCTCTTATAAATGACACGTGGTTCATATTCATGTCCTCATAACTCAAAGCCCAGTCACGCTTTATTTTGGTTAACGGTCTGCTTTGGAGTTATGCCTTTGGGCTCAATGTGGAACTTGATCTTAAACCCTCACTGACAGTTTGACCTCAGACTCAGATCCACGTTTACGAGAAGATCATACCATTCATGGATAATTACAGCAAAGCACTATGCGCTAACATCGTTGTATTGTCTCCAAACGTGGCACAGTCGATTCTCTGTGCAAGCTTTTTGTTTGTCACCTCGGCCTCCCGCTGATAATTTGGAGCGTCTTTAGATCCTTTTATGGGGATATTATTAACTTCATCTCCCTTTGTGCCTCATCTCAGCATGTGTATGTGCTTTGTGATTTGAGCCCTGCCAGTGCGCGCCAGGCTCTGTGTACTACTGCTGAAATGTAGTTATTGTTATATAATGGTAGCAGAAAAACAATCCTTTCCTAGTTATTTGCTGCTTTTGCAAACACTTTTTGTGTCCGATGTATTACAAGTATGGGAGGGCAGCAGCGGTGGCTCCTTCTGGCTCTCCCAGCTGAAGGAGAATCCGTCCATTCACACTGCTGCCCTCACAGCACAGAGGCAGACCATGCAAGAATAACTGTGGGCGATGAGGAGAGTCACATTACAATGAGAGCTTCCACAGGAAATCCAGCAATGATGGAAAACCAATGCTGAACCAGCAGTTTCTTTCCAAACTCTCTGGTTTTAAAGATTTGGGTTAAGTTAGGCCTACTTGTTTTTTTTAACATAATATAATCAAAATTCAAAGCATTTTGATTCCTTGTAATAATATCTAAATAAACAGATAGAAGGAGGCTACACAACTAGTTTGACGCTTTGTTTCTTAGTCCCTGCTTGATTTTCTGTGTTGTCAAAATCGTTAAGACTGAAGGTCAGTGGCTGAGAATTGGTCGCTGCAGTTATTTTTTGAGGGAGACTCATTGTCTAATGCTTTTCTCTCTCTCCCTCAGCTCCTGGGCTCTCCTTCTCCTCTGTTAAAAAACTGAGGAACCATGTTGTGGGACAAACTGTGCTGGGTAATGGCCCTGCTGGCCCTATCATCCGGGGCGCTGCCCGGCCCCAACGAGCCCCTCTCTGCTCCCAGGATCTTCCTGTCCTTCAAAGGTAAGGTGCTAAAATGCTTGCTGCATCTGTGATCCAGTTTGTTTAGTTCTGGATTTATACAGACAAGATCACCTGTCTAATGGTTGCTACTTTCAACAGTCTTTTATTTCTTGGTCTTGTTATGGGTAAACTACTAGCACTAGCTACATTCAGGAGGACTTGGCACTTATTCCTTCGCTGGCTAACAGAGAGTTTGATTGTGAGGCGTGATGAGAGGGCAGAGGAGATGTGCTGCTGATTGTCCTGACCGTTCAGGACAGAGAACATTTCTTTATTTAATCGCTTGGCTGTTCCCCAAACAGGCCTTTGTGCGACCTCGGCTCCCTTCAGAAATCAAGTCAGATTTAACACTTGGCTGGGCACACACTCGGGGATCAGATCCAGCATGTTATGAATGTTTGCCAGTGCCACATGAGACCCTGTGTGTGTTGAACTGTCCCGTTAAAATAGGTCTCAACGGTGCAGTCTCCGGTGCTTTGTCGGCCCAGCACTAGCAAGGCCATCGTGTCCATGTAAATCTCTCAAGGTTTTATAGCGCTTCTGCCTCTCAAGTAGACTTTTATAAGCATCCGTCATGAGGTCATCAGATGTCAGATCCCACCTCTGTGTCGAGTGGAACAGTTAGCAACACTGAATGGGAACTGGAGGTCTCTGTAAATCACTGTTTTGAAATCCTTCATTTTCTACACTTGCCAAGTTTCTCCTCCTTATATATTTTGCTCAGCTGTTTGTTTTCTCTCTCACCACTTTCTCGCTGCTAATCCAGTTGGATTTCACCCTCCACTGGTTCCACATTTACTTGGCAGAAAATAGTTCATTTATTTTCTACGTCTTTTAATTGAGTTCCTTTTTGTTTTTAATTAGTTGTGGAGGTTACTTTATGCCCTGCAGAGCAACTTCAGATAGCTGGAGAATAGAAATGCACCCTAAGCTCTGCATCCCCTGATTGTATTGGTTATGCATCCTACTTTTAAGTGATCCCTCCTCTGTTGCCCTCCCTGAGGTTTCTCCCATTTTCCTCTTTAAACTGTGGGTTTTCTCTGGAAATGTTTCCTTGTACGATGTGAGGGTCAAAGGACAGAGGGTGTCGTATTGTCATACTGATATTCTGTACAAACTGTGAAGTCCACTGAGACAAGTGGAACATGTGTGATATTGGGCTATATAAATAAACATTGATTGATTGATACTGTACTGCTGGGAAAAGCTCTATAATGTGTTTTTATTAATTTTGGATGTGCCAGTGTACTTATCCAAATAATTGGCTTTAGGTTTAATGATATGTGTCTAGTGCTGGCATACAGACGTGTTGTAATAAAGGCTTCCGATAACATATCCAAGTACATTTTAATGAGCTGCTTTGATTATTAAACAAAACAAAGAGACAAGCTTCAAATGTGGGCTGCCGACTGTAGCTGCTAAAATATATATATATATATATTTGTTTGGTACTTCGTTGTTGAGTGTGCTTCTGTCTGTGACCCAGCCTCACATGTTTATCTATAAAGGTTACACAAAGTATCACTTCCCACTGATTATTTGCATTTTATAAAGCTGCAGAGAAGAGGTTGCTGCCTTTGGCTGAAATCCAAAACTTTTCCACAAATGATCCAACACTCTGTCTTTGCTTTTCAATTATTTGCCCTTGATCAGAGAAACAAACAAGGGGTTATATGCATAGATGCACACACATTTTTTTTTTTTAAAGAAAAAGGATAACATCTGTACACAGTATTGGTTCTGCATTAAAGTGTGACAATCTGCCATGAACTTCAATTCTACGTACACTGCTCTTCTGTACGGGTTGTGTGTTTTCCTGGAACTCTGCACAGCTAAATGCTATCAGATTTTCATGCATAAAAGCCCAGACAAATCAGATCATGTGTAATATCACAATGGTGTATCAGGTAAACATTTTAATGTCTGAAGAACATCCTTCAATGTGGTATTTGGCTCTTGCTTTTTAGTACTACTTCATTTTTGTACGTATTTTTATTTAAATTTATCTGATAATTATTTTTCTGTTATTCAATACAATGAATATACTTAACTAGGTAATTATGTGCACTTGTAATTCATTTTGTATATTCTATTTGTATTCTTGTTCAAAATTCAAGCTCTATACAGGTTTCCCAAATTGAAAAAAAAAATCTATTAAGTGCATTTAACCACAAGATGACTTAAGGTTGACTAAGTAAACAGCCATAAGCAACCTAAGCTGATAATTCTGTCTTTTGAGGTTCCTAAAGAAGCCACTGAGTGTGTTTGTGTAAGCTGAGTTATTAACTGTGATAAGGGGAGCAAACAGAGGCTAAGACCAAAGGAATGTCTATTCAAAGCTCATAGGGATAGATCATCAACCCAGACTTCAAAAGACTTGCAAACCTAAACACACACACTTACAAAACACCAGACTACAATGCAGCTATCAAACTATACATTGTGCATTTCCAAAAAATAGTATAGTTTAACACCATGCTATACTAAGTGCTTAACTTACCTTCTTGTACATAAATCTATAAGTGTAGGTTGAGGTTAGGAAAATAAAATGTTAAACTATGTAGTTGTTAGGTAAGTGCGGATGAGGTTATGTAAACAAAAGGTCAGAGTTATGAAGGTGTACTCTCTCTCTCATAAAGGACTTTCTAAAGGGTGACTTAGATCAGCTGCTGAAAACTCCTATATTTACTTTTAAACAAGGTCTATAATCACGTGCTATTTTAGTGCGTGGGGCTCTGTGAGGTTGTGACCCTTTAAACAGAAGCCAGTCACAGCCGAGGTTAACTGCCCTCAAACTGTGGGAGAATGGCACCATATTAACAAGTAATAGCTTGTTACGCTAATCCCCGGGCCCATTTGAAAGTGTTTAGCTTTGTTTTCCTTTGGCCGCTTTAGACCTCGGTTGAACACCTGGGTGCAAGGTTAGCTCTGGGAAGAAAGCCAGACAAAGCCAGGCCATTTTGAGGAATGATCTTAAGGTTACTCCGGCCTCTGCACTTTCCCGGACTGTCTTTTTGTCCCACGTAATGCGTCGATTATTGTCAGTCTGCAACAAAAACTTCACTATCGTCTCATCTATCTCTCCTGACAGTTTTCAGGGTTAAGATCAGAAATGGTGAGATGTCTCCACCTCTTTACCCTCTGAATAATTAGGAGTTGCTACAGAGTTTGAACTTTCCTGCTTTTTCTCTTCAACAATAGACCTCATCCTCCAGAGATGATGTCCTATAGGCAGATTTATGCGTATTTATAGCACATGAGAAAAGCCCTTTGTCTTCCTCTAGTTATAAGAGTGTGACATTCCACTATATAGGTGGTCTCACTGTTGATGTTCTCTTGACGTGAAAGAGAAAGTATTTTGGTCCTGCTCATCTTCATCTTGTGAGACATTACACCTTACATTCTCCAGACTGTAAGAGGGATACAAAAGCAAAGTTTATCTCCTTGCACCTTGCCCAGCCTCCTCACTTTACACCAGACACAGAACAAAGTGCCTCAGACAAGCCTTGCTGCAATTAAGTCTCAGAAATCAATGGGCTGCTGAAAGCTTATGGACAGCTAACCTGTCTGCTGGCACATGACCCCTGGCTACCCTGGATTGATCTTTAGTCTGACCGTTAATGTCCAGACAAACCTGACAGACAAGCTTCTTGATATAGCAATCCATCAGAAGCAAATAATATAAACATACATAGTCATTCATGCAAACACACATGTTTGAGCTGCCTCCGTTGTCTTTATCTGGCTCCTTCAAACAATGGTGAAGAGGCTGCATGTAACGGGCTACTGCTGGCTAATCACAAGAGAGATTGCTTGTTCTAATAACCCAGAAACCCTTCTGCTGTGAAGCTGAAACATTTCATTAATTAGCCATATTATCAGACCTCATTACAGGTTATAGTGCATTACATTACATGCATCATCAGAGATGTTAAACATAATGAGACATGTATTGCAAAGCAAAATATCCTTGGGAGATTGCCTTAAAGGTGGGGTAGGTACATTTGAGAAACCGGCTCGAGATCGCTAGAATTTGAAAATACACAACCGGAGAAAATCTGCCACTTCCTTATAGAGCCCCTCCTCCAACACACACGAACGCGCACATGACCAATGAGGGCACGAGATAAGTTTGTGCACAGATGGAAGGCTGACAGGCAGGTAGGCCATCCAATTATTTTAGCCGGGCCGGCTAAAATGATTGGTCGTGCTTTTTACAGTATTACGGCTTCCACAGATGACATTTTTTAATGGATTTTTTGTCAAAGCACTTCAAGATATTCATTGCTATCGGGATGTTAAGAGCATTCCATGGAATATAACAAAAAGTGTATCTCGAGCTGGTTTCTCAAAATTACCTACCCCACCTTTAATGTTATCAATCATTTATTGGTAATGCGCAATGATGAAAGTAATTGTCTACAGGGTCAGGTGCTAATGTTATTGCTTTGCCCAATGTACATTTATGTAGGGTATAAAGGTGGTCAATAATATAAAGGCTTCGGGGAATAGAGCTAGATTGTTTTTGCATTGTTTTACACCTGATGGTTTACATGGGGATTTTGTGTTGGCATGTTTGTCCTTAATGGAAATTATTATTCTGTTGCTGGGATCTTTTAAAGATAAAAGACATAGCAACAACCAATGTTTGGGCCTACCTACTGTACCAGCTGAGCTTGTTTACTTCCTTCCCAACAGATAGTCATCATCACAGCCTTTCACTGTCCCTGTCCTACATGTGCTCAATTCCTAGAACTTATGGAAGGAAGACTGCATTTTAGAAATGTCACTTAGTCACGTTGCTCCTCGTTTGACGTACATGGTCGCAGTTTGTTCTCTTGGTATGCATAAGACATGCAACATTGTAACTAGTGGCAAAGCAGTCCAAAGCTGCTTCCCTTCCCGATGATCTCCATTAGAGAATGTCAGGGCACTGAAAACATTTTCCACAGAAAATGTTTGGTGGCTGTGGCACGCAAGCCCGCAGCAATTACTACAATACTTTTCTACTTTCTCTCTAGAGATGCTGCCGGTGGATGAGGGGCAGAGCAGAGAGCAACTTCTGCTCTGCAGGATACATGCTGTCAAACTATGATTATTCAGGAGAGAAAAACAGAAGGCGACAGCTCCAGTGCTAAATATAGTGTCCTTCCTGTCTGTTTCTTTCTCTTTTTATCTCCCGCTCCTCCTCTGCCTCGTCGTCCTCCTCCTCTGCCTTTACTCTACACTCATACCCTTTCTATTTGCTTGTTGATAAGAGTTTGGCAGTGTGAGGTGAGGGAGGAGAGCACCCAGTGTGCCGCCCACAGCAGCTGTTTCTGTACACTCAAAATGGGAAAGGGGAGAGGGGGGGGTCTCTAAAATGCCCAGACTTTCCTTAAGAGGAAGACACAAAGGTGAGGGAGCAGGGGAATATATAAGGGAAATATAGGGGAGGAGTGGGTGGATGTATGTGCTGAAAGGTTTTCCATACCAGCTCAGCAAACGTGCCGTAAGTGCAGAAGTTATATCGCAGATCTGAAAGGAAATAATCTGTCTCCAATGTAGCTCTTTTTCTCGTTTTCACTCAATAATTGCTGGCTCCCCGACCCTTTTTTAAAGAGAAATGCATAGAGGAAGCGATTCACTAAGTGAAAACAGTTTGCAGCAAAATATTTCCTTCTTCTAATCGTTTTTCAAAGCTGGCAGCAGAGCCCATGCACTTGTTAATGCTGGGAATCTCCCCCTGCGGTGATACAAATGCACAACATCCACATGAAACCCTAATCACTCCGCTATTTATTATTCCAGACTCTAGCTAATAGGCATTTTAATCATAGATGTTATTATTTGTACGGGGGAGGAGCAGATCTACTTATCTCAGAATAAGCTTTTCTTCCTCTGGGTGATGTGTTGCAGCTACTAGCAAACATGCACAGTGAAAATATGCAGTAAGGATTGAGGGAAGGATGTTGGTATAGGACAAGAGGTGAACCTTTAGAGTGTGTTAAAAAGACTAATGTAATGTAATATTAGCTGTCAACACATATTTATTAGTCATGCAAACTACTATACTTTCACCTGCAACTTAAAACTAAGAACAGCATCAATGTTCCTCCTTTTGCAAATGCTTGTTTAGTGTAATGAAGATACTAAAGGTTTATATGACTTGGATCCTTATCATGCATGCAGAGTTCCTCATCGTTTGCTCTGATGATAGATAGATATATTCATTCCCATCCAGCTGCTCCAACTAATCACAGTCACCTAACAATGTATCCAGAGAATTTCAGGATTTTACTTTTAAACTAACTGTGTTTTAAGTTTTTTGAAACTTTGGAAGCTTTGGCACGCTCGATAAATAGCCCTTCCAGTTTTCTGCCTGTTGTGTAAAGGGGGGGGTGGTAGTAACATTCAGCAGCGGGTGAAACATGCTGTGATAAATGTGTGTGCGGTAGACGGTGTATCCTGGTGTAGGGCTGCTCAATTAATCGTATTTTAATCGCGATTACGATTATGGCTTGCAACGATTACGAAAACAACTTAATCGAAATAAAACGATTATTTTTGTATTATTATGACTTATTATTTTAAAGGTGGGGTAGGTAAGTTTCAGAAACCGGCTCAAGTGCACTTAAATTTGAAAGTACACAACCGAAAAGAATCCGCCCCTTCCTTTAGACTTCCTTACAGAGCACCTCCTCCAACACACATGAACGCACACATGACGTCAGCAGACTGGTGAAAGTGGCCGCCTGTTGCTGGCGAGTCATTGAAGTACTGCTGCAATGAACGCCCAATGAGGGCACGAGATACATTTGTGCGTGCACGAGATACATTTGTGCGTGCACGAGATACATTTGTGCGTGCACGAGATGGAAGGCTGACAGACAGGGCGTTAATCCAATTGGTTGGATTGGTCGTGCTTTTTACAGTATTACGGCTTCCAGATTTTTTTCAGTTGAATTATACTTAAAGTTCAGGGTAATCAACTGTTAAAAACATACTGTTAAAAAAAAAATGCTCAGTCTCTTTGTGTTTGGCTTCACCCAATACATTTTTGGATTGAAATCTGGCTGAAGATAAATGTAAGCTACAGTACATGAGGATGATGTCTCGATAATTGTTCTGAGTACTTTACAGTGCCGATAATGATTGAGGTGTGATTTTTAGTCATTATTAGAGGCAGGTTATTATGCAGGCTGTGATCAACCTAACCAACTGCAGGATGTTTGATGACAACATTAAGAAACAGAGACATTGTCATTGCTTTTACAAGAGAGTATTTTCTTAGGATTCATAGTGACGGAGAGTAATGGGAGAGTCTTTGAACATTCATGTCAAGTCCATATGCTTGCTGCCTTGTTTGTGTGTACATGCTTGAGTGTGCACACGCTTACAGAGCGTCTGTAAAGAGCTGTATGACACTGATTTGGTTGTGTTGCCATAGCAGCATCTACCTGTCACTCCTCACAAATCGAATCACGTTGAGATGATTTTCAACAGAGGAGAGAGGTGCAATGTAATCACAGCATTGTGCTTATTTCCCCTGATGTCTGCTGTCTCGTCTGCTTCAGGAGATCTTGAAGTGAAGCGGCATGGAGGCTTCAGGGCTTAGTTAAGACAAATGAGAAAAAATAAATTTGCTAAAACAATAGACTTTTAAAAGGCCACAGTGTGGTTTTGTGAAAGTGTGAAGGAGGGTTGGAGAGTTAAGTGAAGGATTGGTTTCTCTTGTTGGAGGCTCCAACCATGTCAACCAGATGTGGCTGAGGTATGGGAGTCGAGGGGAGGGGGTTTGTTGTAGCCCGGACTAAAATTAAGGTGACAGCGGGTCAAGGGCACCCCTCCACTTGTTTACTCAGATAGCTATCATTCATTATCATTTGTCTGTCAGTGTTGAGATCCTGTTACTGCAGTGCCTTTGACCTCGTTCAAATGGTGGCCGGTGTGAACACTTGTGGTGGGAAAACTACTGGGGACACACACTAGGTCATGTGGAGCTACATATACCGTGTGTGTATATGTAGTATAAGTGCAGGTAATGTTTATAAGAACTATGTCTGGTATTAGAGGAACAATATTGTATATTCATTAAGTCAATCATAGAATAAAGAAATACTTTTTTGACTAAACACCTCATTTTCTATCTAAACTCGCTCCAGTGATTTACCTTCTTCAGACTTTCAAGCACTTGATTGAAGTAAACCTTCACCGCCAACAATTTCAATAACAAGCTTATTTCATGTGGCTCAGTTTTATACTAGCAATAAGTGTATTATGAGTTTTTGATTTACTGACATTGAAATAACAAGCAAGAATTACCCCTACGCGAGTTCATAGTGTGTGAATAAGGTCACTGGCTTTAGCTTTGTGTTTAGTTTAAGGCAGAAACTAGGTCAGTGGTTTTGAAACAAGTGATTAGTCGGTCAATCATTTTGATAATAGATCAATAGTTTCTAAAGGACATTTATCATGGAAAAATGCAACATATTTACTTGTTTTAGCCTCTTAAATGTCCCTATTTGGTCTGATTTGAAGGTTTTTCACTGTTAATGTATTACATTTTATAGACTTACTCAATCATTTATTGATTTAAAAAAGTTATCAAAACATTGTACCCTTGCTGGACATGGAATAACGTTCCGTGGTGGAGAGCTCACAGTGTATGAAATGAATTGTTTTACCGGTGATGCAGGTGTTTCTGACGTACAGAGAGATCTGTGCAGCTATTGTTGGAATCTACGGGGATTTTTCGCAGCCCCATTACTTTAATGTTATCTGAATTTCACATGAGTGACTACAGCCATATTCCCCTCCTTATGGACACAGTCTGACATGTTGAACTTGGGAATCGTGTCTTGTTCCAGCTCAGACATCATCCGGGAGGAAAGGAGGAAGAGAAGCAGAAGACAGAATGACGGAGAGAGTCAGATAGGGAGTGCAAGAGCCAAAGTAAGGACTGTTAGGAAGATAGGGTGAGTGGAGGAAAATGTGAAGGGAGCAAAAGAGCAGACTCACACGGGGCTCTCTGAGAGTGCTAATGGACTACAGGGCATCAGTGTCAGGTTTGCTGTCTCAGCCAGAGCGTGGATAGATGGAGGGATTTGAGAATGAGAAGGAGTGTGGGAGCACAAAGACATTCTCAGGACAAATTGTGTGTCTGCTTCCCATTAGCGGTGTTAGAGTGTTGGTTGAGATGGTTTACCTCAGCTGGTGACTGCGTCTGACTGTCCAGCTCTGTGCCAATGCCCCGGCAATAACCTCTGCAAGAGTCAATGAAATGCTGACTTTATTCACACTTACAGATTGTCACAGAGATTGTCTAAGAAAAAGTGTTTTTGGCACGAACATTTGGACTAAATCCCAAAGTGCGTTGTGAACCACACATCTATTCATCAACATTAGAAACATGATGGGAAGCCAGAGTAAAAATATTTCCTTTTGCAGAGTGTTTATATGATCAAAGTAGTGTAGCTTGCTCTGTGCAGTTTGGCAAAGTTTTATGGGAAGTGTTTCCTTTTATAAATTAAAGGTCAAAGTTGTGTTTCAGTCAGTGTCAGCACCCACAACTTGAAGAATGTTTCAGGTGTGGGAGATTCAGACCATTCCATCAACTGGGCTGTGTGAACAGTGTATGTTGGAGAAAGACCAAGTAGCTGTCTATGTGATTATGGGAGAAATTAGGCCTGTGGTTGAGCCTGACCATGATCCTGTGGAAGGCTGCAGTAGTTGTGTCTCGCTATTGGGTTTTAAAAGCCGGAACATTTCTCTTCCTACTGCTGCTGCCGTCAGAGCTGTATTTCATATTTTACCTCAATCTCTTGCTTTCATACACCCTTCATACATTCCCTAACCCTAATTGGTGAAAACTGAGCCCTCAGTCAGATGCTAACATCATTACAAAGCCCACCTTCAAAGTTTGAGATGTACATGCTTGCTAAATAGCAACGCCTCCCTTGTCAGATTGATCCAGCTCCAATTGGATTTGTATTCCCCATGTTCCATTAGCTGCTGTGGCTTCGGGCAAGTAATGCCTGAGTTTGAAGGTCAGACCTCTGAGTGACATCACGCCTGTGTGGGCGAGAACCCCCTGAACCCATCACGTCCCGAAAGAACAAGAGAGAAGAGCCCAGAGGAGGAGGGAGGGTCAAATGTGGTGCAACATGAGGTTTCCAAGCCTTCTCTCTGGGTTCATGCTCTGATGGGCTTCCTGATAATGTGCTGATTGTGGAGGGGAGGAGATGGCCTCTCATCCCCGATCATTGTGGCCGTTGCATTGAGTGATGCCAAGATCCTTTTTTTTCTGTGTCTGCCCCTTTCACACCCCTTTGCCTCCACGCTTTGTTAGTCAGCCCTGTTCTCAGGAACCCTCTAGGTGTCCCTAATGGTATGTTGGCAGTGTTGTCCATGGTATCTGTGCCATATGTGTGTGTCTGTGTGACGGCATACATATGTATGAATGAGAAATAGGAGCAAGGGCCTCCTATGTTGCTGTTGTTTTTGTTGTTGTTGGTGTCGACGCCTCACTCATCCCCTTGAATGGACTGCTTGGTCTCAATAGAAGAGGGGCGTTTGTGTGGGCTGGGTCCATCATTCATTTACTTCATTCATGTCCCCGGGGTAGCGGAGGGGGAGTGGCATACAACACTGGCACGGCATTAACGCTCAAAGCATCTCTGGCTGTCCCCTTTCCTCCCTCTGCTCCCTCTCTCTTTCTGTCCCTCATCATTCTCGGCTCTCACTTTTCCTCCTCTTGGCACAAATGCTGAAGCAGTCATCGCTCAAAGCTTGGCTGTGATCCGGGGCTTTCATGTTCTGCAGGATTTCATGTTAGATGAATTGATGTGCTCCTCTGGACCATGCGCTCCGTCGCACTACAATGATGGAAGAGCACAGACGGCCCCTCGGAGGGCTTGGAGGAAGCGGCACCTCCTGGCACAAACACAAGAGACACAAACTTTTTCATCCACGGCTGACAGATCGAGTTTTAATGTGGTCCACTCAAACAGAGGAAACAAAAAGTGTCTTTTAACATTAGGAAGATATCCAACTTAAATGATGCTTTGTACGAGTGTAATCGCATTTACAAAGTATGAAAAGCTTAGAATTCATTAGTGTGGCTTTTGATTCTACCAATGTCACTTCCATAAAGAATTAGGGCCAAGTGTGAAATGTACCTTTTCACAACCATAGCCAGATTACATTGTCCTATTAAACCATCTATGCTTGATTAATTAGTCACAAACCTTTGCAATGCGTTTTTGAGCAAATTAGACCATAAAATCAACAGGAACCATACCACACTGCCTTCTGTAGTGTTTAACAGGATTGTTTAGCGTCACTATAAGCTATATCGGGAATGTTTATTTTGATTGCAAAGATATTTTATTATATGCAAAGTGTTGCTCAAATCCAGCAGATGAATTATACTTGTGCTGTTGTATTTACTTCTCGATAAACTACCAATATATTCATCACTGCATTAACAGGTATATCAGGAGTACAGTTAATTAATTTAAACATGCAACTGCTCCTGAAGTATTAAGTATCTTGTTGTGACATTATAAACATAATGCGCAACAAGTAATTCATTTGGTGTGGACTTCTTCAAGAAAGCTAAGTTTGCTCCCCCATATTACATCCGGTTTTGCTTTTAAGGTCCCATATTGCCCAGATTTCTGATCAGACTTCAGTCTGGGTAAGAATGACAATAGGTGTCTCTAAAGATTGTATTGCTTTTCAAACTAAAAGCATGTTATCTCTATACTAAAAATCGTGAATTTGCAATGAACACAACGACGATGTTCACCATCAAACCCAAAATTAAAATACAGAATTAGCTTTGAAGATGGCTTCTAAAACTCTGTTTGAATAATAGCCTTTTGCCGCTTTAATACATGTTTTAGTGCAGGAGCTGATTGTGTGACGATCAACAGATAATCTTCAGCACTCCAAACACTTTCTTGTGTTTCTTAAGATGATCATAAGCAGACTGCTGGAGAAGCTACAAGAGAAAATAAAACTAAACCATCAATCCCCAAGAAAAAGGAAGAAAAAATGTCTGCTGTCCAGTTTTGATTAATAAAAGACAGATAACAAATACAGAATAAGGGAGTGTGAGAGAGCAAAAGAGGTCATTTGAAGAACAACTATTTCTTTTCATTCCTGGTGTGGATCACTCTCTGTTTGGTTGCCTTATCAGTGCCGAGTGGATAGCTAAGCACTGATTTATGAGAAGGTATGAAGGCGTAAGATAAGAGGGTTTTGAGCCTCCATGTGTCCGTGCAATCACTGGCCTCCTTCAACCCCCTGTGTGAGGACGGATGGAGGGACTGTGACTAAGATTTCCCTCTGTCACGCATGTTGCCTCCTAACTGATAAGACTCTTTCCTTCCTCTAATTTTTTTCTCTTCATATCCCGCTATCTTTCTTCCACTCTCCAATCAAAACAGGTACTTCCAGCTAGCACCTTCTTTTGTGTGTGAGCATCCTCCTTTTGGATGTTTAAGTACAGACTTGTTGCTTTCAGTGCAATTGTGAGCCTGAAGCCAAATAGCTAGGAATTGATAGATCCTACTCTTTGAAATGGTTATGAGACACTACCTCAATGGTTTTGAATGTGTTGCATTATCACTGTTAAACTGTTGGAAAGGTAATTTCAATATGTCTTATCTATCTCCATTTGTGTGCATACTTAATCTCAATGAGCAGAACTGCCAACATCAACATGCATGGGAAATCAAAGCCACTTTCTGATTTGCTGTTGGTATTTGGGTGCATGAACAGCATATACTTAGTTGCCAATGTCATGCCTGGTGTGCAGTTAATGCTGTGTAGTATTGACATAAAGGTTTTATGAGAACCGGAGTCCTTGATGTGATGTGTGTGTTATCTCGTTTAGTTTTTTTCCCCCAACTTGTACTTGCTTCCTGCTTCTTCTTGAATGATTGTTATGCTACTTTGTCTTTTGTGTCTGCAAAACCTTACCATCCAACCCCATAATTACATTTTGAAAAGTATATTTACATATATATATATATATATCATTTATTACTAAAAACAATCATCCTCTCCCCACTGCCCCTAAACAGCCGTACTCTGCCGACCCGTATAGTCGTGGGTGAGAAGAAGGTCGCAGGGTCACTGAGAAGGATGTCCCATCTGTCCATCAAACATGAAAGCAGCCAAATCAACAGGCGCTGGTGTTTTGAATGGGAGGGGTGAGAGCGTCAGTCAGCAAAGGGAGTAAAAAGGCTGTGGATTACACAGACAGACAGTAATCTATAGGTCTGTCAGTCTGTCACTCAGCCTGACCTTGAGCAGCTTTGCTTTAATTGCAGGCTGGGTTGTGAGAGTGGGGCCTGCCTTTAGCAGACAATTCACATTATCCATTTAAGTTGTAATGGCTGCCAACGTGTTTCATCTTGAATGGCATTTTCTTTGCTTTCAAAGCACATATTTAACCTATTGGAATGTAAATGGTTGATTTAGCCTGTAATTATTTGCTGTGAAGCACCCTCATTTTTAAGTAATGCAGGCCTCTCCTGCTTGGAAAGACCAACGCATGCAACATTCCTCTGGTCACATTGTTGAGTCAGTGCTTCCTTTTACGAGGATACTTGAACAAACATAACTCCAATGCCGAAGTTGACTGCTACCTTGTGAGAATACACTTCAATGCCCCACCTGTTGCTGTTTTCTGCAACTGTGCCACTTACTGCTTCCTTCACACCTCTGAGCAGCTCAGCTATCACCTTGTCAAATTATCGCTGAGACCCTTTGACCTACAAACAAGACAGGTGGCATATGATGATGAATTGCAAATGGAAACAACATCTATGAAATGTTTGGCAAGTTTGCATCACTGCAACAATGTGGCCTCATATAATCTTTTACTCCTGTCATTACAGTTTGAATTTGTTTTTAGCACTCCCACTGTTTGTGTTCCTTTCTTCCCCTTCTTTCCCCACTTCAGGTCCACTTCCGTCCGTCCCCACTGCCATCATCTCACAGCATACAGCCACTCTTCCACTTAGAATAGATGAATACCCTTGACTGACAGTCATCATGCCCCACTTTGTTTTCTCCACTTTTCTGCTCTTTTTATGCCAAACAGACAGACAGATAGCAAATGGACAAGTTAACATGGATGCTCTGTCACTCACAGCATCCAGTCAGCTTATTCTCACCAGTTGGTCTCCCTATTTTCTTTCTCACCATCTTTCCTGCTGTGATTCATTGAATGAGTCAATTCAATCTCTGTGTGTGTGTGCATTGGTCTTTTGTGTGACTGTATTGACTGTATGAAATGCCTTGCTTGTAAATGTACCACATTTAAAACAGTTGCTGTTGAAGGAAGACAAATACAAAAGATAGTTTTGATGAAAGGACTGACCGGGATGTTTTTCTGCAGTCTGCTCCAAATATCTGTTTGCACACAGTTTTTGCCGTTAGACCACAGCTCTCTTCGTGCCAACAGAGAATCAGCAAAGAACAAACATCCAGATGAAGGAACTGCTTGTTCTGTGAAGTATTTGGTGATAGAGGATACTTAGAATAAGCAGAGCCAGTGTTGGGCAAAAACACAAGAAGTGAAACACTAGCAAGTAATAGCTCACATTGTGTGGCTCAAGCTGCTTTCACCCAGGCCATAAGAAGAAAACATAATATTGTTCCTGAGCTACTTCCAAGTAATACCAGCTCAGGAGTTACCTGTGATAACGTGTCAGGTAATATCGTGTTTTTTCTGTTTGAGAATATTCTCAAGAACGGTCAGAGCATGTTGCTAGTTAATTTATTTTTCTTAGACAAGCTTGTGGTTGCAGAGCTTAAGAGACTGGGAAGGCAGAGTTTGTGCTCGGAGTGTAATTACCTTCAGAATTATCTTATGAGGTCAATGCCGTATTGATCTGTTGGTTCTCCCGGGCCACTCGTAGATGGATTACTAGAGGAATGTTGTGTTTGATTATTTGCAAAGAACAATTTTTTAGAGAATGTGTTTTGAATAATCTTACATTCTTGTACGTCTCAATCAACCAAGACTTGGAGTGGCAGCCACGGAACATATTATTATTTTGTTGAATATCTCTATCTGAGAAAGTACAGAAGTGAGTTTGGTTAGAAATAATCTTCTGTTTTGAGAAACAAGACCAAGCTAACATTAGTATGCTCACATCCTCCTAATGACAGTCTATAATAATGTTTAGCAATTCTAATGTTCAACAACTGAGTTTACCATATCATTCTAATATTTGCATATGAGCACTGAACAGTGGCTAACAGAGGATTGCAACAGAGACAGATGGGAATGTCATTAGGATGATCATTTTTGGTCTTAAAGAACATGTTGACCTGATGATGGCACTTGAAGTAAAGATAAGGGATAACCATAGTTATCACAATTCAGTGTCTGAATTACATTTCTCTGTTCTCAATCTAAGTGTACATTGTCTGGAAACCTTGAATGTCTGTACCAAATGATGTTCTTATCCAATAGATGCTGAGATATATGCCAATGTACAATAAGTGAAAACGTTTACCTGCTGATGACGGTATCAGGAAACGTCAGAAGATCAACAAAGTTACTGGAATTCATCCTCTGGAGACCATGGATGTCTGTACTGAATTTCACTTGAACCCATCTATAAGTAAATTATGTTTTAGTTTTTATTTAAGTGGTGGACCAACCAACCAACAGCTGATCTTATGGTTATGCATGCCTGTCACAGTCTGTGTGGCAAAACTCCCACTCGCTATCAACTGAGCACAAAGCCTGTCAGACAGAGAAGCAGGACCTCGCTGCAGGCCCAGACTTCAACTCCCCATCTGAGGACTATTCCACGCTGCTCAACAACCAGCCGCCCGATTGTCGAGCATTATCTGGTTGTCCCGCGCCTGTCATATAGCATTAGTGCACGAGCCTCGACCCGGGATCTACGCTGACACCTACCTGGTTGGGGGTGACCCTGCTTTTGTCGAACAGCCACGTCGGGTCAAGTGGATGTATGCAGCCGCAGGGAATGCAGTATTATGTTGAACGTGCAGGAGCAGATGGACACTCGCCCATTAGTGGCTTGCAGTATGATAACACCACAGATACTGGTTACCCCGGAGCTCAACTGGCTGCCCTGGCTGGCCATTTAGGGCCGAGAGCACATTTATATTCACATCACAAACCTCTAATTGACCATCTTGTTTCACTGCCAATATACTGTATGATTATACGCACAAGGCATGTCCTGAACAATGCAGTGCATACAACAAAGGAGACTAAATGTCCATTTCACAAATATTCCATATGCCAGACCTGAGTTTATTTAATGGATTTCCATCCGACATTTGCAAAATCACCCAAAATGTTTTCAAGCTCAACACATTCGAAACATGTGCCCCATCTCTACTCTACGGGTGGCCTGTTTGTTGAAGACACACTAGAAACTTCCCAGTTCAGCTTGAGCCAGTGGCTTTGGGGGCTTGTCATCTTTCGTTGTCTCCAGGGTAGCTGACAAAGCGCCACATGGTGTGTTGACAGAAGAGTCATTCATTAAAATAACATAAACGCCATTAGCTGGGAAGCAGGAATGAAATGCCATGTTGAGTTGTTGCTCCTTGTTTGAATATGTCAACATGTAACACCCTCTCAAGTAATTTTGCACATTAGCTAATGGAACCACATAACCACAGACTTTTTATTTTGTCAACTTTTGAACATTTTTAGTTTTGCTCAACATTTCAGAAGAGGGATATCTGTTTTAAATCAAATCAAATCAAGTTTTATTTATATAGCACATTTTTAAAACGATTTTTGGTCGAGCCAAAGTGCTGTACATACAGTAAGAAATATTTACAATAAGGACACTTTACAACAAATACAACAGCACAGTTTGTAAAGAATATCAGTATGAGAAAACGACACCCTCTGTCCTTAGACCCTCACATTGTACAAGGAAAAAAATCTCATTAGACGTGACTCTTAACCACTCTTGTTAACTCTTTCTTCATTCTAGAGTTAAATCCTTTTACTAGGTGAAGCATTTATAAGAAAATACATCATCACTGAGCACATCATGCATAAATCACCCTGCTTCTTTTACCTGCGGCATGCTGGGTGTTAAAGAAAGAGCCGTGTGTTATCTCAATGCGTTGGTATGCAGACAAGGTATAGTGGATGCTGGCAGGATCAGACAAGCTGAGGTAAAGGAAAGGTGTCAGAGGAAGCTAGGTGATAAATCAAAATAACATTTACCAGGCATACTCAGGGAGATTTGAGATGGATGTGGATGCTATAAATGTGGGATATTTAAATAATCCATACAATGTTCTGGATGGTGCAAGGCTGGCGGACATGTTCAAACAACCTGAAGAAGTAGATGCAGGACAGGGAAAGTGATAAATGATTGTTGTGATATTTGTTTCCCCCTCACTCTTCACTTAGAGGTCATTTAGTTTTATTTTGTGAAACAGAGGAAGCAGCATTTTTGTTATCTGACTTTGGCAATCGCCTGGTGTGAATTGAAAATCATCCAAATGAATGCTTTATTGAAAAAAGGAAGAAAATAATAAACAAACGATTGAACCCTTACACATACAAGCACAACAGTGGTGTCTTTACTGATCTACAGTTTTCCCTAACCCTATCTTGCTGGAACCACCGCTATTATCAAGATCAGCTTGTTTGAGCAACATCTAGGTCCCTGTTAAAAGACATCGATAGCCTATAAGAAACAAACCATGAACGGCATTCTCTAGTGTCAAAGCCCAATGATTTGTAGACCCATCCATCCACCTCAACTGCCTCCCTCTGTAGAATTTGTGGCTTAAAAACAACATCTCACAACATTCTCCTTTACTTGAAGTCCCATGGCTAGTCCTTGGGCATTTCCTGGGATGACATTCTGTCCATGGTGTGCCATAAATTGTACACAAGCATTTACACTCAAACAACACACCAACACCTGACCAATTCCAGAGCATCTGAACCAGCACCATCGGGTCACAGGTACTTTCCAAAGGTCTTTGGAGTCAACAACACTCATCCATTATTGTTTGAACATAACTAACAAGCTAGAGGGATATGAACTGTTCCTTCCTGCCTACAAGCACATGCTATTTTGTATCTATTCCATTTACATAAATACAGTTAAAAGCGAGCATCTTGTATACCTGTAGAAAATAGTGCTCATTTGCTTTTGTTAACCTATAAATGTAAAATGTGGCACCAGGCTTCTTAACTGCAGGCATGTACCATCTGTTTCACATGTGCATTAGGCTGTTAGTGTATATATATATATATATTGGCCCCTTGACCGCAAAATCTTGCTTCCTCATTACTTCTTCCATCCTCCTCTTCACTAAACACAACTTTTTAGAACGTCTCTCTCCTCTTTTTCCACTCCTGCCCTCTACCTCAGCTGGGGGCTGAGATCTTAATCAGTGTTTTTGCGTATTTGGGCACACAATCAGGGTCTTTTGTCCTCCATCCAACTCATGATTCAGATTTGAGAGAGCCTCTGTGCCTTTTGTGTTTTCTGCCCCTTCAGCAGCAGCAGAGGGGATCTCAGTCTCTGTTGGCTGCACAGAGACGCTCTCTCAGAGTTCGACTCAGAGTTTCCATGGCTCTCTCCTGTCTGCTTTGATAAATGAAAGTTCTTAGGGTTGCTGTCAGGCTGCTCTGCCCTTGGGACTCCTCCCTCCTTTCTCACTTCTCCACCATGCCATTTGCTGTTGCGGGGTGAAAAATGACCTCAAGGAATATAGTGGATTCTCACTGCTGGACTGGAGAGTGGAACACTCGAAGAGGGAGGAGGTGGCTTTGGTCCCCAGTGGACCCTGAGTCAACACTTGCTGCTAATGGTCTCTCTAAATGTACCTCCTAATTACCCCCTCTTATTGCCCCCAGCTAGCAACACTCTGGCCATGACCTTGATACACAAGGAAGCAAGAGGCCATGCTTTAAAATATTTTCTTCAGTTCTGGTTAGAATCAGTCAGACAACTAGACTTGTCAACATCTTGGCTCAGGAACTATTTCCTTAAGTTATTTTTTGGGCCAGAGATTGCTTTTATTGGTAGATAAAAGTGTTGAAAGGAGGGATACAGAGGGGAGGACATTGCCTTTATAGTTCTACGTGCCAAAGTCAAACCAGCGTACTGGGCAGCATATGCCTCATATGGGCTACCAGCAATAACCACTGAGCTATCTGACGCCAAAGTATGCAAATTGAAACACTCCCAGTAGGACTGAGGATTAGGAGAAATCCATAAGTAAGAATGAACAGACTCCCCTGAGAAGGCATTGTGCATCTGGGTGTGTGTTGGTGCAGCTGACAGAGGGAGAGTATTTGTGTGCCAGGCCAGAGGTCAGCCCGGGAGTGGAGGGTTTTTCACTTATTCACACCAGCACTATCCCATTATTCAGCCATTTCCATAATCCTTCTAACCTGTGTAGTCCCCGCTGACCGCCGCCGCCCTGACCAGCTCGCTGCAAGCGACAGCACAGCTACAACAACAAACACAGCTATATCATCATTACAGCCGCTCAAAGCATCTGCACAACCCGACATTCACACAAACACTTCTGCAAACAATGGCCTGCCATAGGCCCAGACAGCGCCTTGGGATAGAGCATTTTATAAACAAAGTAAGGAGCCAACCAGTGTTTTTCATGATCTCCAAAATCCAGAGATTAGTGTTATTAAGAAAGAGAGTCAGGCAGACTTGTAAACTGATTTGATATGGCTTTATAGTAGCAGTGTAAATAGGATTTGTAATTTTTCTTGGTACATTAAATGTTTATTTTGTGAGGAAATGGGAAGCTATGCTTAAGTATTGAACATTTTAGGGCACTTAAAGGTGGGGTAGGTAATTTTGGAGAAACCAGCTCGAGTGCGCTAGAATTTGAAAATACACAACCGGAAAAAATCTGTCACTTCCTTACAGAGCCCCTCCTCCAACACACACGAACGCGCACATGACCAATGAGGGCACGAGATAAGTTTGTGCACAGATGGAAGGCTGACAGGCAGGTAGGCCATCCAGTTATTTTAGCCGGGCCGGCTAAAATGATTGGTCGTGCTTTTTACGGCTTCCACCGATAAAAAAAAAAGTATGGATTTTTTGTCAAAGCATTTAAGATATTCATTGCTATCGGGATGTTAAGAGCATTCCATGGAATATAACAAAAAGTGTTTCTCGAGCCGGTTTCTCAAACTTACCTACCCCACCTTTAATGCATCCAACTATATTACCAAAAAATTAAATAAAATCATTTTTGTTTCACTATACAGCAGCAACAATAAACATATCATACCTTTTTGAAACAGCTGCCACTACTAAAGTAATTATTTCCCCATTTTCAGAGATTTCTTAGGAAGTGTTTTTTTCTCTCCTCCTATGCTCTCCTCAACTCCTCAAAACATCCCAATTAATTTTCCTCAGTATCATGACCACCCTGCTCTCTCCTGACCCAGCTCGGAGCAGGCCCCCTGCCTGACCCCACAGAGATAATCCTGGGTGTATAAGGAGGCCAAGGAGGAGCTTTCACCCCAGACCCCTCGTGTCCTTTAACCTTTCACCTGCGGCCCTCCAGAGCTACTGATGGCAGCTGTCTGTAGCACTGAGTGTTAAGAGAAAAAGTATTGTTAGTATTCATATGAATGCTTTTAAGTCACACTGCCTTTTGGCTTGGTCTTCAGATAATTATTTCTCTCTGAAAGTTTCTTGACTGTTTTTTTTCTAAAAAAATTAAAACTAATAATTTACTATACTCAATCCTTTTGTCCAATGGGTGAAATATTTTTGATTAACGTGCCTTGATCTTCCCATATCTGTACATTATCCCCCTGTATCCTTCTAATGACTACATATACAGTATAATATTCACTTGTGACGGCTGGGTTTGCAGACCAGACAAAGTGAAGAAACTACATGACCTTTCCTGTCGGTTGAACCAGAGTTCCTTCTCTGCTCCCTTGTGCTTTAATTAACCTTTCCTGTCATCCGAAACAGCCAAAGTAGATTTGTTATAAGCTCTCGTTGCCACTCAGGAAGCAAACTCGCTACTTAAATTGATCTTTCTCTGCTCTTGATTTGTGCAGTGGGAGACAGGTGTGCCTGATTTGATCTAAGGATCAGAGAGCTCTATTCATATTCCTATGTGCACACACTAACACACACAGTGTATCAGTGGCAGACGAGCGTGAAGAGCATCTGAGTGACAGCATCCGGAAGCTCAGAGATAAGACATGATCTGATGCCAATTATTTGTCCTTGACAGGCACAGGTAAGCAGCAATCAGCTCCAGTGACATGTGTTCTGAGTCAATAGTCCTGGCCCCAGTGGGTGGTGAGAGGCTGATTATGAGGTGTTGAACAGAGGCAAACATAAAGCTGGGACAGGCTGGGCTGATAAGGCTTCCCACTGCTGTTCAGCCCCTCTGGTATCAGCAATGACCTCTGCGTCCTGAGCGCTTACACCTCAAAAGATACATAAGTGTCAGACACTCAGTATGCACTTGGGATTTGCACTATAGACAAGTGTACTTTCAAGCCTTGATTGTATGAGTTTACAATACAGATGAACCAAAAGTCCTTAAACTAAAACAACTGGGTTTGGATACAAATTATTGGATAAGGTCAGAAAAGATTTTTAGAACTGTTTAACTAGTACTGAAATGTTGCGAATTATACTCTTTTTCCGAGAGTTGGATGAAAAGATCAAGGGGGTAAGATGAGTTTGTGAGTAGCTAGAGTCCCGAAACTATTGGTTTAACTTGTTATAACGGAAGCAGAAGGAGAAATGTAGCCTGTCTCTGTTTGAAACAATATAAATGGAGAGTTGCGTCTTACGAGGGGTTTGCGGTCATTTTGTTTTCGTAAACCTTTTTTTGCCTGACTGACACAACATTATGGAAAGGATACGTTTTTCTTTACCTTTTAGCTTACTCCAGTATGTTATGTGATTTGTTGCTGGAGAATAACGGTGCAAACCGGAGTGAAAGTTGGAGAGTGGATTCCCAGTGATTAGTTTGTTGTGTTGGAGTACAGGAAGTACAGCTTTAGTGTTATTCAAAAATATTTTTTAAGGTTTTTGTTGAATATTTATAGCTGATTTAAAAAAAGCAATGGGATTTTATACTGACAGTGCGGAATTTCCCTTAGCAATTACATTGCAGCACGACTGGCGTCTGCAGAGTTCTCATTCGATAATAGACTTAATTTAAAAATGTTGTCCCCATTAAGCACTTAGACACAAAAACATGGGTAAATAGGGTTTAGTTTGAAAAATAACATTAACCTTTTAATGTAGAGACATGAAAGGGGTTTTGATCATGTAATGTAATGCAATGATGCAATTTTTCCATTACTGACACAAACAGGAAGTCGCTTGTAGAGGCAATGTTTGTCCCTCACTTGATAAAGAATATATGCTTAGGGACACATGCTTGGCTGCAGAAAAGCTTCAGCAAGGTGGGGACCACACCTCTACTTACGAGAATGGGAACATGAGTAGATTGGGGAATTCAGACAACATACCAGGAATGCCTGGGCAGGTATGTGTGTTGTTCTGCTGCCTGCTTCCTCAGAACCCCTTATCATACACACACACACACAAGCACACACACACTGGGAGAGAGAATGGGAGATCTGCGGGGCTGATAATGACATGAAAATAAGTGGCAGCAGTGTCTGAGCGCCGGGTCTTTCGACATCTCCTTACCGATTTAAGGCAGAGGTCGCTCATATCCCTTTGAGGCTGACCCAGAAAAACCACGCCAAAGTACAACTCTTGGCCAAAAGGCTTGCATACCTTGGCTGTAGAACAAAGCGGAGAGTGACCACAGTGCAGAGGGGTCACATCAACAGGTGGACAGACTGCAGGCTCAATTTACCAGCAGATGTTATTCATATTATTGGGCAGTGGTAGGAACAGATTGGGTTTTATTTATAAAAAAAAAGAAGGATCTTCAACAAACCAAAATTCCACACACACCATAAAAAAAGACAATTTCGATCTGTCTGCCTGTAATCTGGTAGTGATTACAAAGATCTTGCTGGGAAACTGTGATAAACACCAGATCCTGTGGTCTTTAGAGACAGACACTTGTACCCTATCATCTCTGAATTTACTAGCTGGTTATAAATTCAACCGTTTAACACTATATCAAGGCTGTTTTTTTCTGTTACACTTTCCTTGGCTTCAGAGGCATGCCTAATTTAGGTTGAGCTTCAACACACAGGAATGCTTCTGAGAATGTGAATTTGTGCTGACAATAGAGCGTATGAGTGCTTTGAGGTGGACTGTTATCATGCCTCACTCCTCCTTATCTCACCACACCACAGGCATCCATAGGAAAATGTGTTTTAGCATGTCTCGTCTGTCTCGCAAAGATGTGGCATTTCATGTTCACCTATTAGATGGCAAGATGAATAGAGTTAATATATACTATAACTACAATGGAGTCATTGTTCATTTGCTGACAGGAAATGTAGTCTTGATGTTGGATTTAAATGGGTTTTTAGAATGAGTCCCTTGTGTTTCAGATGATAGGAAATGATTTAAAGTGACAGGCTTTTCTTTTTATCTCATGATTCCCCCCATATCATCCCATTCAATGTGATCTGTGATTAAGTGTTCACCCACACCCCACTAATGACATACTGTTTTCTGCGTTTTGTCTCACACCTATTTACTACCATTAGAGTTTGGACCTCACTTCCTGATGTATCTTATTTTCATGAAATGTGGATAATTCAGGTCATTTTTGACAAGATGACATTAGGTCTGCTCCAAAAGTGATATTTTTTAATTAGGCTGATATTGATTCTGTTATCCCGAACGGAGCTTGGCTAGAGTAGAGGGAGAGAGATAAAATGTTGTCAGATGCTTAAAGTCATTTACTGCTAACTGATAATGTGATTTGACAAATTATTATTTGTGACGTATTAGCTTATCTGTCTGTCTGCCTGTCTAGTCGGTCTTGTCTGTCTGTCTCTCCGCTCTCATTGAACTTTACTGTGACCTAACCGCTGTCGAACTTGTGACAGTCAGTCACCACCGGCAGGCTGTCATTTAGATGGCACAGTGTGAATATGAGTCTTGAGGTGATGAATATGGATGTCAGCTGGTGACGTTTGGTGTTCCTGAAGCTCAGTATTGTTGGACTGCTGGGCTGAGTGTGTGGCTGACAAGTAGACAAGGACGAAAAACGAGACAGAGAAAGAATGGACATCTAGTATTTTAGGATGTCCTCTGTGTTCTTGTGTGCGTGTGTGCACTGTTTTTGCACAAGCATAGATTTCAGGACATTCAGTGGGGGGCTGTGATTCATCATCATGTTGCTGTCACCGCCCGCACCATGTCCTACTTTAATGTGCTTCTGCATACACTCTGGTCTAGGGCTGAGTGAAGTGGTTACAATCAATATCAAATAAAGTTATAATTCTTAACATTTCAGTTTCAGTTGATTTGGCTCTGTACATTGTTACTTGTTGTTATAACAAAGCAATTCATTACTACAGCGGACACTTGCAATCTACTGTACATTGCATACCCTTTGACTTCTTAACAAAAAAAATGTGTGTTTCACCATTTGAATATTTTTAATGTAAACTAGCAGCAGTAGGAAATGTTATATTCTCTTGACACATAATGCTTCCAATGCAATAAAAGTGCATAACTGTCCAGGCCTACTAAAACTATCTGTCCATGCGAGTGGGAACCAGCATTACAGTATGTGTGTTAGGAGGCAAATTATGAGCATGACATGGGTGACAGCCATGTCTATTCCTATTTATTACCTTATCCGACCCACTGTGATGCTGCAGCGTGACGGCAGAATTTAATATTTCCTGAAGGAGCTCAGGGGCTCTCAGATGGAGGATTCATGTCAGCATTTCAAGATATCCTGTGCAGGTGGAGAACATCATGCTGCCTTTTACTACCAGTGAAGTAACAAGACATTTTGCTTCCTCTTGGTCAGGAAAAGCAATTTGAGTCTTTCTCAGCATCAGAGGGTCTCAAGGAGAACAGAAGGGGCGTTTGTCTGGTCCCATTGAAGTGGAACATGGACAGCCCCTCTATCTGGTCCTCTAGGTTTCTCTGAAAACAGAACAGCTTAAGTACAGGCTCAACTTTCTCAAGCATAGTTTTTGAAAGAGAGCAAGAGAAAGACAGACCTCCTATCAGATTCTCTAACAGCTCGGGAGGTAAGGGGAGGACCCGGAGGAAAAGCTGCTTTCCGTCCACCAGATCTCCACTTATCTCCCCACACACCCAGAGTGTAACTTAAACTCACCCACACACACCCGCCATGTGCCCGAGTGGTATGTGAGCCATTTGAAGTTAGTTAATGTCAGAATATATTTTACGGGGATTTGGAGGAAAGGATGTGGCAATGTTATGCATGATGTGAGGCCAAGCCCAGGATGGGTTGGCATCTTCTCTGCTGCAGTTGAAATGCAGAATTCACAAGAGATCCTGTATAGGCCATCAGCTCCAACACAGCTCCACAGAATTAAACAATTGTAATGGAAAAAATCTGAATGCCATATCCTGAAAATGATGTACTATTGGAGTTATTTAAGTAGAGCTGCAAAGGCTGATCGATTTGCAGAAGCCAAAACAAAGAAATAATCCTAAACTATTGTGATCATGCAAAAATGAAAAAAAACGTTCTTCTTAGCCTCTTAGATATGGGGATAAACTGCTTTTAAAGACATTCAATTTGACTATTTTCATTATTGTATAGATTAAATGATGAATTGAGTAAAGTATTTACAGATAAAACGATAAAAAAAATGTTAATTTTAGCACTAAATAGAATCCAAGATGTGCAGCATAGACGCCACTTTAGCAAAGGCCACAATGGATGGTAATGTAGAGTTCTCTTGACACTTTAATGCTTCCATACATCAGGAGGTGATTTATGTTTTGTCTGATGCCTTTCAGACTCTTGTGAGATTTACTGTAGGCCTTCTTGCCTTTGTCAAAATGTTATAACTAGATTTAGCATGTCCATAACCCCATAATGGCAAGATGTAATTGTAGAACTGGAGGGGAACAAAGCACCAACAGCTTCTGTAAATGAGTTTAGAAGAGTCTGGGGGAAGATTTGGAAAACCATTAGCATACTATCATGACATCATCATCATACAGTGTGTGTGTTTGTGGTTTAGATGTTTAAAGTAAATGGAGAGAAAATCACCTAAGTACAAAACTAATTATAATTTATTTTCACTTTTTTCTTTGTGCCAAAAGTGAGCAGCCTACACTCTTCTCTTGTGACCATGCCTGTGGTTTGTGTTTCCCAATTTGTATTTTATGTTTTTCTACTCCAGTGTTATAGGCACAGCTTGAAAGGAAAACTATTTATTTAAATACTCCGTTTGTCTCTTTGCAGAATTAAAGTCTACCGGCACCGCTCACACCTTCTCCTTTTTGCTGAACTCTACCGACTATCGGATCCTTCGCATGGATGAGGACCACGACCGCATGTATGTGGGCAGCAAAGATTATATCCTCTCCCTGGATCTGCATGACATCAACAAGGAGCCGCTCATAGTAAGAAATGTCCCACACAAACATTAGTCCTGGCTGAGCTCCGTACAGGTTTACATCTGACCAGCTTGTTGATCTCTCCCCTCAGATCCACTGGCCCGTTGTCCCCCAGAGGAAGACTGAATGTGTCCTGTCAGGGAAAGACACCAATGTAAGTATTCAAGTAGCATGATATCAAATGAGTGCTGATTTGGATGTATTGAAAAGATTCATAATATGTTTTACAAATTATATTTTGGTATTTAGAATATTAGTCTAAGATGTCCCATTGAGCTCCTGGAGAGTCGGCTCAATGTGGGGTTTTTTTTGTATATCTTTACGATTTATTTTTTTACATATTTAATGAATAACAAAGCTATCAACAGATGAGGCTTTAATTAAAAGTCCCATGCTGGTGACCTTGACTTTTTGGTAGATCTTCCATCAAGCCTTATAGGCAATTCATCAAGACCTGTAAGGGTGACAGACCCCCTAATGTGGCAGCTAATAAAAGCACAGCTGAAAACTAGCGTCCCTTTTGACCTGCTGCACATTTTAACATCATTTCATCTGGTGATATCCTTTTGGAGAAATCAAGAGTGAGATTTTAGTGTGTCTTTTAGGATTTGAATGAAGCAGTAGGGTCAGTGGGGGACATTTTAAAGCTTCTTTCAGTGTGCGACTTGCTGTGAAGCTCTTATTTACTGTCAAATCCCTGATTGCTGATTGCATACAGCTGCCGCCAATTAAGCTCTAGCAGGAACTTGGAACATGCGACATTCAGTTATCTCCGTCGGGAGCTGAAAACATATTCCAAACACCGGCTCACATATCTCATACATTTAGATATTTCTAATTAATTTTATCATAATCTTATTATCCTATTTGGACACTAATTATTGTTAGCCTGTGTTGTCCAGACAGGCGGACAAAATGAATCAGCCCCTTGAAGCTACAAGCCTGTATGAAGTGTTAATACGATTCAGATGTTCAGTCCCGACAAGGAAGCTCATCATTGAAATTCATATAAAACCAGATCCTTCTCTTTTGATTTTGTTCACACATTCACACACCCTGAAACACACACATACACATTAGTCTCACACATGTTATGGTTGAGCTGGCAGGAGCGGTGATCACCAACAGGGTGATGAGGCTCTGGCTAATAACCCTGCCCCCCCGTGCTGGTAAGGGGCGCAGGCTGCTGTTTATCCAACTGGAATGTTCATTTATGCGTGTTTGGTGACCCGCGCCTCTCACCGCCTCTGGCTACATTGTATTGGCCCTGTATGTGCATGTATGAGCCTCTGTATGTGTGTCAGAGGTGGGTTTGATTTCATCACTAAAGTAAGAAATAAAATTGGCTACCGGGAGATATCCTTGCCCCTCTTTAGGGAGTGACAGATGATGACAATTCAAAAGCAATTCAGAGGGGATGTCCGCTCAGCCAGGAGGTCAAAGGCAATCATCCCCACTGTGCTCATGTGGGGGAGCACAACTCTGCGCTGAATAATACAGGAAGGCCCACATGATGCGTAACCACACACAAAAACACATCCTCTCAAACCTCTGACTTGTGCATCTGTCGTGTTGCTAAGATCTGCCAAAATGCCTCATCCCCCATTCTGCATACAATCCTTTTTCCTTTTTTTTTACGTTTGGTACATCCTTTATTTTTCGCCAGCTGTCACTAGCAGCCAACGTGACGGACAAATCTGAGCAGATCTCATCGGCCTGTATATTTCTGTAGTTGGTAGTTTTGATTTGGGTGGATTGAGAACGGGAAGGCAGACAGCTGGTCGGACAAAAAGAGATTAAAAAAAGACCCATAGAGCTGTTTTCACCAGCAGCACCTCTATAGATGCACACCAAAAAGAAAAAGTGTTGTTGGAAATAAACCACATCAGTGCACAAATTCACAACAACAGGCATGCCTATTCTACAAAAAAAGAAAAGAAACATAATTGGATTTTAGAATCTCTGTTACTAAATAAAACACCGTTTTCACTCAACAGTCTTGTTTGGTCTAACCAAAATCTTTTTCGGTTTTCAAGTCTGACAGAATACTAAATTGCTTCTACCCTCAATCCCCATGGCAAACACACTTTCCAGCTGAGATGCACTGCTTTCCTTGGTTTTTGCCATACTGTTATGTGGTGTTTGGAAACATTTTTCCTCTGACAGTGTCGTCTGATGTGGAGCCTGGTCCAGGCACACACACAGAGCCAAACACAAGCCAGCCAACAGCGGAAATGATAGATGGGATGTATTTAAGCCAGCTAGAAGGCTTATTAACCATTGGTGGGACGTTATGTATTATGCAACCCTTTTTCTACCATCACATTTTACACACACATTTTTTTAAACCCTAATTATTTAACCCCGTTTGTTGTCGCTCTCCCACAGGGTGAATGTGGAAACTTCATCCGTCTGATCGAGCCGTGGAACCGGACCCACCTGTATGTGTGTGGAACAGGCGCGTACAACCCCATCTGCACCTACGTGGACCGAGGACGCAGGTCACAGGTAACCAAAGACGAAGCCAGGCAACCGTGGAGACATTTTGACCTTCACTCTCTGCTTCTGTTAAGACCCTATCTATCAATCAATCTCTGGTCAGAGAATCTCCTCCTGCTCTCGCTCCTCAGTTTCACGGGGCTCTGCTTCTCTTCCATCATTTTCTGCCCTCTTACTTTTCATCGATTTGTGCTGTTTCACAGTCTGGAAGACTCAAAGAAAGAAGCTCATGGCCTGTCCTATCTAGATCTCTATTATTATTGCAAAATTGCTGTAGGTAAGGTACCTAACTGCTACCACTTAAAGGTCGTTGAGACACCAATCTTCTCTTACCGCTGGGAATAGCAGGTTGACACTATATCTATAGCAAATACCCTTCCTCACAGTCCCCCTGCTCCTCCTTACCTGTTTTTACAAAGCAGAGCCTGTGGCCTGTCTTTCTATCTGGCTGAGAGCCTCTGAAAGGCCATCATTACTGATGGAGCGTCTCATCCATCATCAGCCTTGTAGCCCACCCCTCCCTCCGCCCCTCCCTCGCTCCAGCGCGATGGGCCACAGAGCTGCAGCAGCTGCGATCCACACACTTACATTCACCTCTCTGCCTGTTTAGTCTCACTGTTCAAATGAAGGGTTCACATGTCAATGTAAAGGTCAGTCCAGCCTCTTGTCATTCAGCTTCTCCCCTAAGGCCCAAAAGCTATGTTACTTCACACTATAAAGATTTTTCTGCGGCAAGGGTAGGTGTAAACAGAAACCAATTGTTCCGAATTCCTCGGAGGGCTTCACACATGGCCAGTCTTCAGTTAGCTCTCACTTTTTCCTTTAACGACGTCACTCTTCCTGCTTTGTGGATGCTGTTTCAAAGCTCCTTTGCAGAGTTTGCTTCAACCTGTCGAGGTCAACATGGAAACTGTACTTATATTGTGACAAATCCAAACTATCCTATCAGGGTTTAATTTAATGATTAAGTCAAACATTGCACAGTAGCAATCTCCTTTGATTAAATGACATATTTTCCTGAATTTATTTTACATTTCTCAGTCCCTCACTGTACAGCTAGATGAAATGTGTTTTTGTTTTTTTAATTGTTGCTTGTCTTATTGTGTTGCATTTCCTTTTCAGTCTTCATTCTTGGCACTGCATGGTTTATGCATGGAGTTTGCAGCTGTGTTTGCTCGACACTGACTCTAATCCAACATGGTTACTAAATAATGAATGTCACCCACCAAGTCTACTTTGAGCTCCAGTTTTACATTTTGCTTCCCATTATTTTTGGTTGAATTGTTCGTCTTCGTTGAGTCTACATGTTTTGAAGATTTTTTTTTTTGCACTTTCCTATTTTCCTCTTTTGTTTATGTCGCCAAAGTAAAATTATCTTAATTCTGCGCTGTCAAACGTGGTAATAATTGAGATGGCCCACTGTGCCATGTCTTTGTTTTAGGGATCCCACTTCCTACAGGCAGCCAACTCTGGAGGGAGAACAAATCGGGCAGCAGACTACAGCGATACATCAGAGCCTTTGGAGGCGAAGGTGGGCTGGGGGGAGTTTTGTAGCTACTCTTAAGTTTGGTGCCCACCTAGAGTACTTTTTCAGTCTCAGTTAGAGCTATATGGATAGCAATGGTATCCAAAAAGAAACACTTTTTACAGATCTTGGAGGAACAAAAACAGATTGATGAAACAAATGCTTTTCTAAATATGCTATTCTAAAGCCAGCAGAGCCTTTAAGGGCAACATGACTTGTTTATGCATTAGTATTTTAGGAAAATAAGGATTGAAGCACAGTTGTAGGCTACATTGCAGTACTGTAGGTAATTGAGTCAAGAGGTCGACTGAATCAGTTATTATCACCATGAAGGTTCATTTATTGGTTTTCCAAAGGTTTTTTTTATCCACACAAACAATTTATGAGTTCTGCTGTTGCTGAAGAACATATTTTGTAAAGGGTAAAACACAACTTTGGAATTGTGTTGCTTTCCCTTTCAAATGTATACCTGTCAGACATCCTCAGCAAGCTTTGAACCCCCCCGACAAAACTCCATGTAGACACACTCCCAGTGTTGACACAGATGTTCAAGTTGTCCTCTTGCACTGTGGAATAATGAATTCTTGTCTGAGCCACTAACATCAGAAGCATGGTGGATGAGTTTTGGATTGCTCTCAGCATTTTCCTCCACCTCTCCATCTCACAGATAACTGGCTTTGTATGCTTTTTGTTCCCCTCAGCAGATCCAATAGTGCTGTGAGAGAGTCTGTTTTTCAGTGCCTGTAGGGTCACAGCTCTCACCTCGTCATTGTTGATGTGTCTCTTAACTGATCACATTAATGTTTTAATGCCATTTAAAACTGCCTCTGACATCTAAGTACTAGTCTTCAAAGTGCCTTGTTCATGCTGCATTCAAAGAACAACCTTCCCACACAACAAAAAAATGATTCTTTGAACAAGATAAATCTGTTAGCAATTGAGTAAAGATAACATGTAAATTATTAATTGTGTTTTTTCCACTTTTTTTACCTTTTTATAGGAATACATTTTCCGACTTGAACCTGGTAAAGTGGATTCTGGAAAAGGAAAATGTCCTTATGACCCCAAACTGAACAGCGTCTCTGCTTTGATCAGTAAGTCCCTGCTTGTTTATTTTCCCCTTCCCCCGCGAGTACATGCAGCTTTAAATAGCTGCGGAAAACAAAGAAGTTCTGCAATATGACTTTGGTTTATGTCTGTGCATGCCTTAAAGAGATTGTTTATAACAACAGGAATTCTGTAAAACTTTACATTATTTGATTTATATGTTATTTTGTGAGTATTAACTCAGTTGGTTTGGTACGGTAGCTTCCCCTTTGGTATTAAGCCTTTATGATTTTGAGTGAAGATTTGAAATGATCTTATTGTGCATTATAAATAAGTAAATTGTTTTGTATATGAAATGAAAATTAATGATGTTATAAAAACACTTTGATGGACCAATAGTCCAAAACTCACACCGACTTAACAAAATACTAAACAGAGGAAATAGCAAATCCTTACAATTAGGAAGTGGCAACTCAATAATTTGAGGCATTTTGGGCTAATCATTTCAGCTTTGATACAGCTATATTTTCATCAATATATTCATTCATTGGTTTGAGTGTGCATAAGACGTGTCAATTAAAATGAAGAAATAACATGCAATCATTAAAACCATTGACTCAAGCCTTCATTATTTTCAAATGAATCTCTCCCAGGTGGGTGGTCATTTGTCACTAGCAGCTAACAGGTGGTCAGAAATGCCTGTTGATCAGTGACCTACTGTACTGCCCTGCACATCTGCAAGTGTGTGTATGTGTGTGATTGAGAGGGAGACAGAAAGACCCTCTCTTTTACTTCACTTTGTCAGCTCATTTCTACCTGACCTCAGAAAAACTGCAACACCAGTAAAATTAGCTACAGGATGTCTTACACCGCTGGCAGGGCCGAGAAATACCACACTGAGGAGAACGAGGGAAGCTGTATTTCCCGTGGTTCAGGCGTTAGGCTGACTACTTTTCTTACCACAGTAAACTACCAGTAGAGACTCTTTCCCCTTTTCTCATGCACAGAAAATGACCTTGTTCCGACGCATCAGATGTCAGACATGTTGAAATGTGTGAATCCAGCTGTCCATTGTAATTACACTGATTGGGCTAATGAGTCTGATATAAGTATGATTGCCATATAATTGTGAGGTCAACATTTTTAACCCAGACGTGACATTTCTCACACTTCTGGACAGGGTTTGATTAAATTCATTTTAAACCCATTATGTATTTTGGCACTGCTGTGTTTTTTAAAGAAGAAATATGTATAGTAAAAACATCTCATTGTGAGAAGCCACAGTTGCTACAGTATACAGTACATACATTATTTGGATTTTGGTGAAACCTGAAAGGATGTCATTTTTTAGTTTTAATCAGACTTGGTGATAATGTGTTCTATACTTTCACCTGTCATGACTTCAGCTCCTTTTCTTCCTCCTCTGTGATTGACAGATGGAGAGCTGTATGCAGGTGTCTACATTGATTTCATGGGAACAGACTCTTCTATCTTCCGTACGATGGGGAAACAGACAATCATGAGGACGGATCAGTACAACTCCAGATGGTTAAACGGTAATGTCTCAAATCACGGCTTGTTGTACAGCCAGCATAATTTATTTCAGTCATCTTTTTCCAGACTGTTTATAATTTATTCCTCAGCTCCTGAAAAAATGTAGCCGTAATGTTTCAGGCGACCTCCCATATGTACCGCCGTGTATGTCGTCTGTTCCTAGAGCTATGTTGTCTAGGAATAAGATTGTTGATCTTGTCGTCTTGCGCCACATGACCACATGATCATCTGACTCAGAGCATAAAATGCACTACGCTAATCGTTGACCGCATGCCGCAGGTTCAGTAGTCGGGGGGGGAATTACCGAATGTCAATAATGAGTCAGAGTGGCCTCGGCTCTCTAATGAACCGTGATTGTCATAGCTCTATAAATGCTGGTCGGGAGTTTCGTTGATGTTTCCAAATCAATCACGGCCTCCCCCTGGTTTCGTTGGCTCCCAGATTTTCCTCTGACCCTGTTGCCCTGACAACAGTCCCCTGGTAGTGGCACACTGAATCGGGACACCTGAGTCCCGCTAATCAGCCATGTGGAATCCCTCGGATATTTCCCCTCCCCGATTCCATGGTTCCTGGTTATCCCCCTCCTCCTGGTTTTGGTTTGTCCTCATTTGGGCCCCTGGTCAGTCACAATGGGGAGGGGCACCCATCAGTGACCCAGTAAGTCAGCCAGTGGGAACGCACTGTGATGCCATATTAAGCATTGTCACTAGGAAGAAATAAAGGGGGATGGGTTGAGGACAGTCAAAGTACTATTCTGGGCTCCGGGCTACTATTATTTAGGTTACAGCAGTATTCATTCTCAATAGACTCTGCCTCATCCGATTTCTCTGTGAGCACAATTTGGTTGTGCATACTGTGACATGTTCACTGTCATCAAGTTTGTGAGGGTTTTGTTCCCCGAGCAACAAAAATGTTCTCCGAAACAGTACTTAAGACCTCTATTGTGCCCATGTTAATATTAGTATAACTAGGTAATTTATCAAGGTATTTGTCTCAAGGTTTACTACTTTCAGGGATAATAAAGGTTCATGTTTCTTAATTTCTGTCTTTAATCAATTGTTATTGAAACTGTTGCAAGTTCACAGACCTAATTCTGTACATGAAAAAATAATGCAGCAGGTATCTTTCAAATGTTAAATCCCTTTTTATTTGTATGTTACTGCAGCTCAAAAAATAAATTATGTCCAAGGGAAACCAAGAAGGAATATAAATTATAAACATACAACTTTGGCTTTGGAGGAGATACATTTGATATGTAAGACTCAGAGAATGATGAAGCTTCATATTAGCTTTTCTGCATTAAACAAGGTATGTTTTCCACTATAGTTTACAACAGGTACGGGCAGAGGGAATGATAGGAGCTATGAGAAAAAAGGTTTAGTGCATAATCCAGTTGATATGTAACGTCGATGTACTTTTTATATTGTATTCATGGCAAAGCCTCAGCTGGGGATCCTAATATTATAGCTGGTCTGTTTTTTTCATCTTTCTTTTCTACAGATCCCACATTCATTCACACACACCTCATCCCAGACAGCGCTGAGAAGAATGATGACAAGCTCTACTTCTTCTTCCGAGAGAAAGCCTCTGAGATGGGCCAGAGTCCCATGACCCAGTCCAGGATAGGGCGTATCTGTCTGGTGAGTTATCACAGCAGTCAGCAAAACTCGTGTTGATCAGCTCAACTGAAAGGTTTATATTTCTCCAGAGTGGTTAGGTATAGTCTGTTGCCTACATCAGTCTCTTAGAGGCCCATAAAGAAGGTTCCCCATGAGCAGCAGTAATTGCAGATCCAAAAGAAAAAAGCACCAATTACAGAAAAACACAATCTTTGTTTGCTTATACTGCTAAGTTTGGAAAGTGTGGTTATTTGTATTCCTCTGCACGAAATGTTTGAGCAGCAGAGTTTACTTTTGTCCACATCTGTTTACATGCAAATGCTTCAATACAAAGCCAGAGCCGTGTGTCTTCAGTGATGAAGTGCTGTGACTCAAATAGTTGATTTTCCCTGGAGATGGACGAATAATTCCAAAAGGGAATTGGCAGTAATTTACCTGATTATGGCATTATATGACAAATCAAGGCAATTAAATTCATCCTCTGAGGACCACAGTGCATCACACTTGTTAAGGAATATCAATAAAAAACAAAAATGACATCCTCATTAAAGTCAAAAGGGGTGTTTTTTCTTATTTCATTCATTCCTACTTTGGCCACTCTGTTTACAAAGTTTCATGGCAATGGTTGGTAAAATATTTAAGATCGAACAAAGTTGACTGACTGGTAGACATTTCCACCCCAATAACAATGTGAAAAAGTAAATTGGAAAGCAGGATTCTTTCCCCATTGATGTTACAGTAGATTTAAAAAAAGACATCAAATGCTTGTCTTCCAGCTCTACAAATCATCTCGTCTCTGTAAATTGTGTTCACAGCTCACAAATCATTCCCCAGGCTTTGAATCTCTACCTCAGCAGTAGAAGTTGGCTGACCTGCTGTGCAGATGGGCCAAGCTGAAACTCAGAGCTGATCATTTATTCACACAGGTCCAATAACAACAGGCAGTTAGTTTGGACGGCTGTTTCAAACAGCTGTTAGTCAGACGTTGGTCAGACTCTTTCCATAGAGGTGTCTGGATGACTTCTGTCTTTTCCCCGCAGAACGATGACGGTGGACACTGCTGTCTGGTCAACAAGTGGAGCACGTTCCTGAAAGCCCGCCTCATCTGCTCTGTGCCTGGAGCTGACGGCATCGAGACCCACTTTGATGAACTAAGTGAGTTTAAATATTTCCTTGATTTAGATTCTCCCTCTATCGCTATCACAGCACTTGCTCTTTTTATCTGTAGACCGTTTTAAACCCTGTCCCCTCATTAGGTGTGTCCTTTGTCCACCACCTGTTGGTCACAGCATCAATGTTTGTGATCTAATAGTTAACTACAAATCCAAAATATCATATCATATATCATATTCCACACATCAGGGAACATTGAATGCATCTGCTTAGAGTTGGTGTGGTAATGAATACGTGGCAGATGGAAAGTGAGAATTCTTACGTGACCGTGTAACTACAAGTCAAAACAAGGGTCTCCAGATGGACATGTGGTTGAGAGATTCAGTATCCACAACTTTCTCATTTGTAGAGGTCTCCTACATTTTGCCCTCCATTTGTTTTGCATACTTTCACAATGATGTTACAGTTTTAAGGCATTCGGAATTAGCGTCTCCTCAGATTTTGCTGCAGTGTGTGAGACACCAGCTCACTGTACTGGAAGACTCACACCCAGCAAACCAGCGTTTACAGCACCATGTGTCTGCTTATATACAGAAGTGCTGGGAAAAATCCACGGGAAGCTGCAGCTTTAGATTAAAGTATCACTGACTCCTACATGTTAAGCTTGACATGCCTATTCCTTTGAACATCAACATAGCTCATGTAGGTAACATCCTCAAAGGTAACACAGTGATCGTTCTGCTTTTGAGCACCTCTAACATCGTTTGCAGATAATGTGTACTTAAAGAAATAAAAAAACAAGAGATTGAAATGCAAGTATACACACGCATGCAGAGTAATCAAAGTAATGAGCAGCTGGGACCAGGCCGACTCCCCGTGGATCATCCCGGCCTGTCGGTCATTCACATGACTGACAGGATTAACGAGGGATTTGTAGTATCCTTCAAATCATAATGACTGCTGGTATGAGCAGCAACATCTTTCACTACTCTCAAATGGTTTTTGCTATTGGAAAATGTGCTCTTGCTGGGAATAAAACACATACAATTCAATGATGAATTCAACTGCTAGCTCATATTTACAATTTAACTTTATCTAAGTACAGCAAACAAAATGGATTCAACTCAAATGGATAATGCTAAATCAAGTTTCAAATGAAACATGTTTGTACAAAATCTAATGTTTAATGCATGTTGTGGAATTGTGTGGCACTGTAGCAAGCCAAAAGAATACGTAGGTACTAATTTAGTCAGCCACCTTAATTTAACAGATGACATGACTATATTATTTTAAAAAGATATACAGAGGTTACCCCTACTCAGAAAGCTTAATGATTTTTTTCTAGCCTTTTAACATGGTGATGTGATGCCGACACTTTCTTGTCAAATGTAAAGGGAAACTGTCAAGAGTGGTTGACACAGCCAGTAAAATGATAGGTAAACAACAGATTCAACTAAGTAAGGCATGTACCAAAAAGAAAGCTTTAGAAAAAATGTAAACATGTCCTCCCATCTATTCTACTCACTATTCGGATTGCATCCCACAGGAAAGAGCTTTAGGCTTTGGTCCAAGTGTAGTTAAATTATTTAATACATTGTCAATTGCAGATCAATTATTCTCTTCTCCTTAATCCTAGTCCTTTGCAAAAGCTGCTTGATTTTATAGATAGTATATAATAGTCCAGTTGATTATTATAAGATTATGATTGAAACTCACGCTGTTCAACAGTTTTCCACATTATAGACAAAAAGTTCAAATGCATCTTAATCAACGTTTATAGATTTTAATATTGTGAATTATCCTAAGATTACATAATAATTTGCAGTGTTTGACCTACAGTACAAGGTGTTAGAAGTTGCACTTGAACACACCATGTGGTCAGCGGCATTATCTCTCTGTCATCATTTATTTTATTCAGAATTTGCCCTCGTATTGTGACAGCATTGAATAATTCAGCCAGTAAGTGTGCATCATGCACAGCTGTGAGCTAAATGTAAAGTAGCATCTCTTATTCCTGATGAGGCTTTTCTAGTTGCAAATGTATGTTATGCATTAAGAGCACTCTGCCAGTGACAGAAGAGCCCTCTTCTGACAGCTGTACTTTGAGTCGTCTCTCTACAGGACAGAAGGTCAGTTGTAGTCTCAGTTTATACGAGAACTCGTGGTGAGGTCATTGTGAGTGCTGAGGTGCAGTAAAACATCCCAAAAGCCTGTGGTCAGTCCGTCTTCCCACAACCACAGACCGTCTGGTAGGAATGTATTCTGTCTCCAGTCCTGCTGGTCCTGATGGAGTCCAGCAGAGGCATCAGAGTGGTTGTACAGAGACTCGAGGGACAGAGTAGAGTAGATTTAGACGGTGAGGCATGGGCTAACAGAAGAGAAAGCATTCAGCAGGGCACCGAGGGAGAGGAGGAATATAAAGACTGAGGGGAAGACTCACAGACACAGGGGAGATGAAAACGTCTGCCAGACTAAAATGAAAATGAATGTGTGGGCGATAACGTTTTATTGCCTTTTCTGAGATGTAATTATGAAACATTGTTTTTTCATTGAGTTATTTGTTATGCTACTGTAGTCCCCAAATCCCCAAACCTCTTTACTGTATATAACATTTCAGTTTATTTTTCCATTTTCTCTGTACTTATTCTAAGTGGACATTTCAACATCATTTTCAACAGCATAAATAACATACTCTCTCAGGTCATCTGACAGTCCCTTTTCCATCCTGTGACTATTCACTGAGTGCATCACTCACACTCTTGTTTCTATTTTAATAAAAAACACATTTATCCCCTCTCGTTGTGTTTGTTTCCTCTCGTTGTGTTTGTTTCTATGCTCACAGCAAACAGAGATGTTTTTCTTCTAATGTGACACAGAGAGTGCCTCAAAGACTTTCTGATTTGACGCATCAGAAACAAAAGTTGCAGTGACGCAACTTGTTCTACTTCTCTGCTGATTTATTTATCTTTTCTTTCACTGCGCTCGTTCTGCAGCCAGTATCTGTCAGGCTGGCGTCAGATGGGTTATGAATTTCAACTTTGTCTGCCAAAAGTTAATTTTTGCTTTAGTGTGCAGCCATTACCTGCCGTGTTAAGACCTTGGCATGTAAGGACGTTTCTTTCTGAAACAATTTCAAACTTGCGATCAAAGGAGCGTTTTTTTGATTATGTCAGCTTAGCAGTCAGAAATCATGTTTCAAACAAGCCGTGTCAGTTTAAGCTCGCTCCTGTTTATTTTGTGCAGATGACGCCAAGGGCCTAAAGATCAAATCACGTGTTGTTACTTTTGACCCTCGTTTTTTTCACATATGTAGTTGTGGCGTTCTGTTTCATGCTGATGATTTAAAAGGAAATAGTTTTCCATAACTAATCTACAATAGAAGTCTCTCTAATAATATAATTTACTGAAATTCAAGAAAAAAATATGGAACATGAGCATGGAACTGAAACAAATGCAAATAGGAAAAGTTAGTTGCTGAAATAATCACTATATAAACTGTATTGCTATATTTTGGCTGCAGAAAGGATGATGTTGATCAAAAACGCATATTTAATCATATCCTGGGGAAAAGTCAGTTTTTTCAAATATGATGAAGTCCTAATTTAGGGAATATTTAGGAGAACAATTTGAGTTGACAGCTCTCCAATTTGAATGTGGTTGGATGGAATAATGACTTGCTTCTAAGGGATAACAATAAAAGATCTCAAGTTATAGAAAGAGCAGATAGGATTTCATGTGTCTTTATTATAATTGGTGTTTTTCTAAAGACGTTTGACTTTAGGTTATTGTTGTACTTGTCTTTTCAAGGCCTTTTTAAACTATTTTCATTGGTTTTCCATTAATGCTCAGTATTGAAGCGACAGTGGGCAAAATGTTATTCTACCCAGACTGTCTCATTTATTCAAGTTTTCTTCCTTATTGTTATTCCTTGCACTTTTCCCTCATTAAGCCATCAAGGATATGCAGGGTTCACAACTGCCTCACCCCCACAGTCATTGGATGCATATGGCTCCTATTAAAGTCATGTTTCACCAGAGATCTCTATTTCACTTATATTCCCTGCTGAGATTTAGGAACCAAAGTTTCAGAATTGACAGGGTTTGGATTTGGGATCTCATTGAGGCTCTGGTAACCGCAATTCATGAGGAATCCTCCTTTAACTCCCCCTCGTAGGAAGCAAAAAGTCTCCAAATGCAACAATTACAATTATTTTTGGTTTGAACCAGGTGGAATCTGGGAACTAATACGTCTGTGGGCTGATTTGATACAAGACACAGACACTAATATTTACTTCCCAGAAAGTAACCTATATTATTTAATCCATTACCTCAATACAATTTTGAGATATGTGTTCATATTTCTTTTCTTTTTGTTTACTTTAAGTATATTAAACCTATACAACTAGGGTTTTTTCAAATGTGCATCTTTTACTTTAAGGAGGCATTCAATGCTTATTTAGAGGTCATGTTTTGGGTTTCTACTAGATCATTTATACATACTTTTAATGTTAAAGAAAACACACACTGTCGGTCTGAATATACCTGCCTTCATCCTCTATCTATCCGTTTTAGCACCGTCTCTATAATCCTCGCTGTCTTATTCAGCAGTTTCTGGGCTTGGTAAGCTCCTCTGCTTTTGTGGTTTATGACTGTGACTAATTGCTATCATTTTTGTCATTATCTTTTAGGGGATGTGTATATCCAGCCAACACAAGACAACAAGAATCCTGTCATCTATGGAGTCTTCTCAGTGTCAGGGTGAGTCACTGACAGCCTTCTCAAACTCTCTAACTTTCATGCAGTCTAGAGGAAAGGTGTATTTTTGTATCTTCTGCAGGTTTTGTTCCTTTTTAGACGGACTGAAGATGTCAGCTCTGTCTCTCTGATATTGAGATGCTGTGTTGCGTATGACCTGTCAGATTCAGCTACAAAGGCAAAACAGGCTGAGAATCTGGAGCCCAGAGGGAGTCTCGCTCCTCTGAGAGGCTGAGCCTATAGTTCTTCATAGGTCAGGTTTGATAGCACGTTGTCATTCAACAGCCAGCATTACAATTCAAGGGAGCCAACCAGACATGTACATTTATATTCTGACTGTGCTCAAGCAGGGAGAGGTGCGCACCGAGTCATAATAAACATGTCTTGATTAATGTATTTGAGAAACAAATACCGTTATTGTTTCCATCTTTCCCTCAGGCATCAGGCACGTTCAAACCCAGCTGATAAAAACACACGTGGCGCTAATGATAGAGGACCATGACAGGAGATACAAACATAGTACACCCACCACACAGCAGCATGAACCAGAGCTCTGGCGATTCTCAGCAGTACGTGGGTGTTTGTATGTCAGTGTGTCAGACAGCTTGACTCTAGTTGAGTCGGTTTGAGAGAGTGTTTGTGCGTAAGGATGTTTCATTGCGTTCCCGTTAGAGGCCGGATGAGTACGTGGGAAGGAAGTAGATTCTACCAGCCGCAGAGATCACCCGTAGTAATTATCTCAGGGAGAGATCTATCCTCTAGCTGCTGTTTCTGTGTGTTCAACCTTTTTTCTTCTGCCCTCCTACAGAGCTGTGTTTAAAGGCTCAGCGGTGTGCGTCTACTCCATGGCTGACATCCGGATGGTCTTCAACGGGCCTTTTGCCCACAAGGAGGGGCCCAACTACCAGTGGGTGGCGTACACTGGGAAGATCCCGTACCCACGACCTGGCACTGTGAGTTATAAACAATAAACAACACACGCCTTCTCCTATCACAAACAAAGTCGTCTATCATCCTTTTTTAAAAGAACATGTTTTTACTGCAGAAAGAATTTGGTAAATTGCAGATTTCACATTTGGATCTCTTTTTTTTTGTCGACAGTGTCCTGGAGGCACTTTCACCCCCAACATGAAATCCACAAAGGATTACCCAGATGAGGTTATCAACTTCATGAGAAACCACCCCACCATGAACAATGCCATATACCCGGTGCACAAGCGCCCCCTGGTGGTCAGAACCAATGTGGACTATGAGTTCACCACAATTGCAGTGGACCAGGTGGCGGCTGCTGACGGGAACTACGAGGTGCTCTTCCTGGGGACAGGTCAGTGCTCAGAGCCCTTTCATTACATTATGGGATGGTTGTCCGTTTAATTCTAGGTTTCAAGTTTATTGTTCAAGTCCTCTGGCCATGTCTCTGTCCACTCCACATGTAAGAACAGGGCAGCACCCTATAATACCAATAATCAATGGTAAATTAAAAGTTTGAAATTATGATTATAATACTATATTTAATGGTTAATAAATAGATTGATAAATCATTTAAACTGTCCCTTTAATATTGGTCTTTTGTTCTATTATTCATGTAATGGTTATTGATGTTTCACAAAAGATTTCTTAAAAGCTTCAATTAAAAAAAGAGGTAAATATTAACAAAAAACTATCAAATAAATTAGAAATATAGCATTATAAACGATTTGTAAATATGTGTAATATCTGTAGATAATTCATAATAATTACCTTTTAATTTACCATTCATTATTGATGGTTATTATTGAGTATTACCTGTCCACAGGTCTTAAGTTTAACTTGCTTTTCTTTTGTGTTTAACAGATCGGGGGACAGTCCAGAAAGTGATTGTCCTGCCCAGAGACGACTTGCAGACAGAGGAGCTGGTCTTAGAGGAAGTGGAAGTCTTTAAGGTCAGTCTCCTAACATCAGTCTATGAACTCTTTCTCTCTCTGTCTGTACATTGTTTTGTACATTGTGTTGGTTTTCCGAGGCTAAAGTATCTCACTGAATATTCCTTGTCTGCTCGTTTAAAGCTGTTGATAACTGTGTCCCTGCAGGTTCCCACGCCAATCACCACCATGAAGATTTCATCAAAAAGGGTAAGTTGCTTTAGAGTTAATTAGACCAAATAGTGGGGAGGTACCATATCGATTTTTTTCCGCTGTTACAGATAATTGATAAAAACCCGCTTCTGATGGTCGATACCAATAAGATACCTTGTAATTTATGCACATAGCATATACTTAGATGTAATGAGCTAAAATAAATGATTTAATAAGCCATAGCTCTGACCTTACCAAATTAAGTTGACTATTGTTACAGAAACAACATTCATAGGAAGGTACCTATAAGGACTATGTAATCAGTGATTATTTTAACAAAAAAGGACTCAAATGGTAAATGTACAGTTTGCCATTGCAATAATTTGTTGCGTATAATTAGCATAGGCAAGGCAAGTTTATTTATGTAGCACCTTTCAACACAAGGCAATTCAAGGTGCTTTACAAAAATGAAAGACATTCAGACAAAGACATTTTAAAAAAAAAGATAATAAAAGAAACATTAAAAGCAAAAATACATGAATAAAAAATACATGAATACAAAATGCATGAATAAAAATTACATCAATAAAAAGTTACAGTGCAGTTTAAGATATGCATAGTTCACACATTCCACTTTACTGATGAACACAACGGCTCAGTTTCAATTAAAAGCAGCGGCAAAAAGAAAAGTCTTCAGCCTGGATTTAAGAGTTGCAGCGGACCTGCAGGTTTCTGGGAGTTTGTTCCAGATGTTTGGAGCATAATAACTGAACGCTGCTTTACCATGTTTAGTTCTGACTCTGGGGACAGAAAGCTGACCAGTCCCTGAAGACCTGAGAGATCTGGATGGTTCATAATTTAGCAGTAGATCAGAAATGTGAGAGTTTACAATCAGTGCAAAATTGTAGAATTTATCTAAGGGAATGAATTTTCTCAGTAAAACAACTGCTTATACATTTTGAACACAAGTAACTAAAGACTGTCTCGAAACTTTGTTAATTTATTTGTTTAAATTACTAAATTATATCATACCTTCTTTTTAGTCTCTGTAGAAAATCATAAAGAAATTGCAGGCCAATGTATTCAAGTGGTATGTAATGTTTATATGATTCTTTTATTTTCTGATCTTTATCTCTGTTCTTTCTTTTTTTAATGAATAGCAACAACTGTATGTGGGGTCGGTCTTGGGGGTCTCTCACCTGGCTCTCCATCGCTGTGACGTGTACGGAGAGGTCTGCGCTGACTGCTGTCTGGCCAGAGACCCTTACTGCGCCTGGGACGGGAAGTCCTGCTCCAGATACTCATCCTCCCAGAAGAGGTTAGGTTTAAAATAGTTTACACATGCATGCGATAAATACAGTACTCATTTGTGTGTGTGCACTACCTTTGCTCTCCTACTTGGGCACTTAAGATTTTCAAAATGTTAACGTTTTGCTTTTTGTTTTTGAATGTTGATCTGACCCCTCTAGACGGAGCCGTAGGCAGGATGTAAAGTACGGCAATCCGATTCGCCAATGCAGAGGATATAACTCCAACAGTGAGTATCAGAGCAACTTTGTGTTAAGCCTATACAGTACACACACAAATTAGGAACCTAACTTGCAACAAAAAGGGAAATAGGAATGTGATTTAAATTATTATAGTGCCTGTGGTTGCCTATTCTCATTTATATATCACTTACCTCATTGATTCTGCTTAATCTATCAATCTGTATAATCCATACATATTTTTAGGAATAAGTCGTAAGATATATTCTACATATTGTTTTTTTTAGCCAATAAGAATACCCTGGAGTCTATGCAGTATGGGGTGGAGGGCAGCACGACGTTCCTGGAGTGCCAGGCCCGGTCTCCTCATGTCTCTCTCAAGTGGCATCTGCAGAAGGAAAACAGCGACAGGAGGAAAGAGGTGAGCAAGGCTCTCACTGTGAGGCAGTCAGGGGTGGAAAGTCATTAAGTACATTTAGTCGAGAACTATACTGAGTATAATTTTGAACTTCTTTCCCCGAGTATTTTCCAATTCCGGCTACTTAGTACTTTTTTACCATAATAAGTAAGAGGCATATATTGCTCTTTTTAATTCACTGCATTCAACATGTTGATTATATTACTCTGAAGACTAAGATCCAGTTTAATAATACAATATATAATCAACAAATAATGTATTAAGTATTGTTATAGTCTTAGTTAAACTTGATTGATCCATTGGTAACACATTGTTTAAAAAAATAAGCTTATCCTTTACTAGCTGCAACATTTGTGTGATGAACTCATTTATTTAACCTATAATTGTAATCCAATATTATATCACAGTATTTGTACACCATTTAAAGCAGTTATAGTTTTGTTTCAAGTAAGTGAATACAGTACTTAAACATCACATTTAACATCTTTAAAATGATTTTACAGATCCGCTCAGATGGTCACATCCTAAAAACGGAGGAAGGTCTCCTGATCCGCTCTCTGCAGTCCTCTGACAGCGGCATCTACCAGTGCACGTCCACAGAGAAGAACTTCAAACACACGCTCGTCAAACTGCAGCTTGTGGTCCTCTCCAGTCGCACGGTCAACAACGTGTTGGTGGATACGGGCAGCCCGGCCCTCCCCCCCCTGCAGTCCAGCGCCTGGACTCCGAGTGCCGGTCAGTATAAGGACCTGCTGACCATCCTGAGCCAGCCGGAGATGGGCCTGATCAACCAGTACTGCCAGGATTACTGGCAGCTCGGAGACGTCAGCCTCGGGGACAACAAAGCCAAAAACCTGAAGGAGCTGAAAGAGCAGAAGAAGCCTCGCAACCGTCGGCATCATGATGAGCTAACAACTCCATCTGAGACATGAGGAGCTAGATACACAACTCATCGTCCTACAGTCTACCTGCTCACTCCTGAAACACTTCATCCCTCCATTCAGGGGATTGACTCCAGTTAGAAAGCTGATTATAACGGACAAGACAGAAACTGCAACCAGAAGCAACAGCATCAAACTGTTTCTATGTAACTGTTGGAACAAAAATACATTATTTATTGTAGGTTGTAAAAAGTAATTCTTTGTACCTATCTAGTTTTTTTTGTGAATAGGTACATTTGTGCAAATATTGTTGTTATTATAATATTATTGTTAGTGTTATTGTTTATTACGATGTGTTATTATGTTGAGAATATCTTTATGTTTGGTGTTTTTGAGAAACAGCAACAATAACCCAGGACTTTGGGAGGATCCACACATGGACAAGGACCGATGAACCAGAAACTGTTACAGGTGACCATGTTGGATCACTTGACTGCTGGCAGTATTCAGTGTCTCAGCTGGAAGTCGAGGCGCTGGTTCAGTGAAATCAAACTTCCCTAAACTTCTTCACCAGAACCATCGACTGTATACCAGACAGTTTTCTTTACTGCAAAAACAAGCTGTGGACATACTGATAATGGCATTTCTTGGGACAGGCAATGATAAAAAGAAATGACGACAGTGAGAATGCAGCTGTGATAACATGTCGCACACATAAAGTAAGACGTCTCTCCGTTCCTGTCTGTGGTCCAGCCTGGCCTCAGGTTATGGAGTTACATCATCCACCCAAATTCTTCAGAAAATCAGTTGCTGCCAAGTGTTTGTTTTGTTTGTATGTGAATATCACATCTCAATGTTGTATCCTTAACAAACGTGATCTTTGTGATAAGCTGTTTTTTGGAGGAAAAGGGTCCTTTAACGACTAAAAATATAATATTGCCTTTTCTATTCTCATCTGAGAAAAGAAATTCCAGCAGGCAGCTATGTGACTTTGTGACAGTTTGTGATAAAAACATTTTTAGAGACAAAGCACCTTCTGTTGCCAAACAAACGGTACATATTTCACTTGTATCTGTGGCATATGCAGTATATTCATATAAGAAAGAGCATGTCATTTGTATGCTCAAAGGTTGTTTTTCTTTAGCTCCTAATGAATCTAAAGTTTGCATTCCTGCCAGTTTCATTCTAGATAAGGATTTCACAAAGTGAATATTAATCATGTAATCAGTCTATACTTTATATTTGATTACAACAACAACAATGCAGAATGCAGAGCTCTGAAATGAGCATTTTATTGCTTCTGTATTTTCATTTTAACTGGTTAACAACACAGCGCTCCTTTTTTATCAGTCATGCAGTGCCATCCTGCTTTCATATGTGCCACAGACCTAAGATAAAACTTCCATACAATGAAATTATAAAAAAGTGTCACAAGAACAACTCCAAGCTGTTCACCACATAACCTGAAGAGAAACGCGTAACAAAATCTTCAGAAGGTGGCTTTTCATTGTGCATGGCATGTACAGTGTAATGTATATGGTATTTGTCTAAAATGCTACGTTGCTGTGGATGTCAGTGAATGTCTTTCTCGTTGTGGGAATATGGAAACACTATCAGAAGATGCTGAAAGATAATGATTTTAAATTCTCTCTTTCTCTCTTTCTCTCTCTGTACGTCTCTTAGTCTCCTTTTTCGCTCGCTCTCTCTTCTCAGAAATGTGCATATTTCAAACATGTGCATTCATTTTATTTTCTCTGTTTGGCAGACTTTGCTCTGGCTCATTGAGGTAGAGTAATGTATGATATAATGCACAGTTGATGTTATTTTAATGACTTTTTAAAAAAAAGTGCTATCTTTTCTTCCTCATCAATGTTGCTGACTAATAAATTAAAGCTCTATATTTTATAATAACAGAGGTTCTGTTTGATATATAGTCTGCAGGCCCTTTTGTGTGATATGTAAAGACATTGATTGATCGTTGTTTTACTGATTTGCAGTGGTGAAAGTATACAGATCCTTTAAATAAGTAAAAAGTAGCAGTACCACAGTGTAAAATAATTCATTTCAAGTAAAGGTCCTCCCTTAGTTAGAAATGTCGCTTACTGTAAATAAAAGTATGCAAGTATTCTCAGCAAAATGTTCTTAATTAAAACATAAAAGTATACAATGCAGAAAATGTATTATTTGATGTTTATACTATTTCACGTATTATCAATATTATTATTATTATGTATTTGTTCATTTAAATTAATGGAGTAAAACTGGAGCAACACGTACAGTAGTAACCTTTGGAATGGAGCATAGTATGATGAAGTTACATGAAAAGTAAATATTCGAAAGAAGAACAAGTACTTGAAATGCTTGCAGTATTTGACTTAATGTAGTTGCGTTGCTTCACGGCTGAGCTGCAGCAGGGTTTTCATTCACAGAAGTGACTCAGGATCTTGAGCAATGTTGACTCCACAAAATAGTCAACAATAAAAGTTAAATATATAATGATTAACTTAATGCACTTCTTAAACAAAATGTATTTTTTAACAAATAGGAAAGTTGGAATACACTGAAAGCTCACATACTGCACATGCATGAATACATAATTGAAAGTGAGTAGATTAGTATCCTTAACCAGCTTCAGATTTAGGTCAATGAAATCTGTCAGATGAAACTGCAAAGCTCTGTAAGCTATGCAGGGCTAACCCAGCAGTCTGTAGTACCCTAAAATAAATGTCATGTCTTTCTTTTTGTTTCGACTGAGAGTTGAGAGGTCTTTTTCTTTTTTTTCAGGGGCCCAAACTTGCTGTGTGTTATAGTGTGTGTAGCATATGGCAGTTAGTTTTGTTGTAATTCCTCTATTCAACCGCTTTGAAAACGGTATACGCTGAGGACCACACTAAGTGACACATTCTTATTTTTGGTCGTGATGTGATTAATTAGTTTGGAAAGCTGAGTTTCCATAGCTAAGCACACTCAACACAACAAATTATTTTACTTCACATGCTTCTCTTTTAAAGGCGCCTAAGAACTGCATAGAGAGATAAGCACTTGAGCCGATGTTCATCTTCCGCTGACACAGCAATGTCACCCTAAAGGTTAGATCACTCCTACACTGATGTATGTCTGCTTCTCCTCACACCTTTGGATTGCCTAAAAGACTCCTGTCCTTGTGCTCCATTGGCCATTGGGGGTCAGGTGGGCAGAGGATGCCCGAAATCCTCTCCTAAGACGAGAACACTCAAACAGTCTCCAGTGTTCTCCAGTGCTGACGGCAGTTGACAAAACTGTTGAGATATTAGGCAATCATCTTGGACCAACTTCCATTTTTTCCTGACACTTGGCTTTGAGCAGAGGGGCCCAAGCAGGGAAAAAGCAGGATGGGGGCTGGAGCGAGCGCCGAGGATAAACACTCCAGGGAGCTGGAGAAGAAGCTGAAGGAGGATGCCGACATGGATGCGAGAACTGTCAAGCTGCTACTGCTAGGTAAAGATGATCGAGATGGATTCAATAACAGGAACCCTAATCATTAGGGTTCAACACATGTACGGGACCAATAAAGGCCCCATGGTGAGGCTATTTATACCTAGAGAAATAGTAAACATATCTATTTATGGGATTTAATTGTAGGTGGTGCATTACTTCATCCATTGTAAAATGTTTCGTTTGATCTCTCATACGGTCAAGTTATCAACACAGAAAGATCTTGTTGACTGAAGTGTGCTATGAATAGATCCTTTTAATCTGGATTACCTTTACATACTTACTAAAGTGCATGGTGATTGTGGTGAAAACAAGCAGCATGTTTGAGTAAAGTAAAGGCTTATTAACCTGTGTCATTGGATTGCTTAGACACTTTATTAATCATTCAATCCAATCCCCTGTTAATCCTGAAACAACAGGTCTCCAACACAAAGAGATTAACTCTGAAGGACACTGATACAATACCGCCCAACTAAGTACAATGACCCTCATACATCATATAATCGAACAAGACATTTTTATTTAAGGACCAATACATGTATCAATGTCAAGACTATAGTGCTAAAGTCTGGCATGTAGTGCCTCCTCTTACATGAATGCAACCCACAATCATGATTAAGAAGTCATATGTCTACCAAATCCTCAAACATTCGAATAAAGTTTCCAATAAATGCATTTTTTTTTTATTTCATCGGAATAACTAAGTGTTATGTATTTTCTACTTTCATCTAGGTGCTGGAGAATCAGGCAAAAGCACTATCGTCAAACAGATGAAGTAAAACATTTGACTTTTGCACTAAAGCAATGTCTCGTTTTTTTCTCTATGAGACTGTAAATCACTCTGTATTTTCTCTTCAGAATTATCCACAAAGACGGCTACTCACTTGAAGAATGCATGGAGTTCATTGTCATCATCTACAGCAACACCCTGCAGTCTATGATGGCCATTGTGAAGGCCATGGGCACATTCAATATTAGCTATGGCCACTCTGATCAGCAGGTAACAGCTAAGATAGATGTTTGCATACATTGGGTTTATGTTGGCAGCAGACTGCTTAACATACACTGTGTTTGTCCCTGTCCCCTTGCATCCGTCCTGCAGGATGATGCCAGGAAACTCATGCATCTTGCAGACACCATTGAGGAAGGCTCCATGCCCAAAGAGTTAGCGGACATTATTATTCGCCTATGGAACGACTCTGGCATACAAGTGTGCTTCGAACGAGCCTCAGAGTATCAGCTTAACGACTCCGCTGGATAGTAAGAAATCACAAAACTTAGATTGTTGTATTATTCAGATTAAATAAAAAAGCAAAAAATCTGACAACATAACTTTAACATTCGGCTTTATGTTGGTCATCAGCCGCCCTGCTCTCTAGATATCCTTATCGACCATTGAATAATTAATATTGCTCGACCACCACATTGGAGTTTGCTATCAATGTTGTTTTCCCTCAGCTACCTGAATGACTTGGAGCGCCTGGTCCAACCAGGCTACGTGCCCACTGAGCAGGATGTGCTGCGATCAAGAGTGAAGACCACTGGTATCATCGAGACCACGTTTTCCTTCAAAGATCTGCATTTCAGGTGAAGCAGTGCAGTATTTCCCATAAGGATGGCAACAATCATTCATTGGCAGTGGTAAAAGTGTGCTGGATTGCAATCATAAAGATAATGTGTTTCTGTTTCCATGCAGAATGTTTGATGTGGGGGGCCAGAGGTCAGAGAGGAAGAAATGGATCCACTGTTTTGAGGGTGTGACCTGTATCATCTTCATTGGTGCTTTAAGCGCCTTTGATATGGTCCTGGTGGAGGATGATGAAGTGGTATGATAACAGTAATATCCCACACATATTCTATAGGACACTATTTGTTTCTTTTTGGGGAAAATCAACAGCTGGCTAGTTTCAATGGGTCTTTCTTCTGTCTTTGTGTAAAACATTTTCAGAATCGAATGCACGAGAGTCTGCATTTGTTCAACAGTATCTGCAACCACCGCTATTTTATCGCAACCTCCATTGTACTCTTCCTCAACAAGAAAGACGTGTTCGTTGAGAAGATCAAGAAAGCTCATCTCAGCATGTGCTTCCCTGAATACGATGGTGAGATGGATCAAACACAGAATTTGCAGCATATTGAAACGTGACAAACTGATTAAAAGTGCTCGTTTATCTTTATGTATTTTTCACCAAGGCCCCAATACTTATGAGGATGCTGGTTTATACATCAAAATGCAGTTTTTGGACCTGAACCTGCGGAAAGACATAAAAGAAATCTACTCTCACATGACCTGTGCCACAGACACAGAGAACGTCAAGTTTGTGTTTGACGCCGTGACCGACATCATCATCAAAGAAAACCTGAAAGATTGTGGTCTCTTCTAAAAGCCAGGCTGAGAAACACAATGAAGGTGAGGTACGTTTGCACTGTATTGTGAAAGTGTTCCAGAGTCTCTTTTGGACCAGCTTATAAGCAGTGTCCCTTTCTTTCTTTTTTACAGGGTGATGCAGCCCTGTCACATTCCACAAATCCCCTATGCATTCAAACTGAAGACTGAAAATGAAAACTGTTCTCTATATCCATCAAACACACAAACAAATCAATTCACTGTGTTCAAAACTAAGTTGTAGCTTTGACCAACGACTGAGACGAGAAGACAGCTCTTCAGTCAGAAAATCATGTGCAGATTTCAGATGAGTTACATTTTTCTTTCTGTATTTTGACTTTTCTCCTGAATCTCTTGAGATTGTCTATTCAATATTTTGTTAAGAAATCAAAAGCGTATTGTTCTGCATAAAATGAAGGATGTAAACAAAAAAATGCTGTCAGTCCAATGCACCTGTGTTGCAATACCTGGTCAGAAAACAGACAGAAAGCCCCTCCAGATGCAGATCTTTCCAAAACTAGTGGCTTTTATGTACAGGAACTCTGCAGCACAATCTGAGACACAGTTCAAACAGGTTAACATTTTTATTTTTTAAGTTAAGAGTTAGATCATATGATATTGAAATAGTTGGAAAGGGCTAGTGTACATAATTAAACTGTTTTCTAATGGGAAATTCATGAAGTGTGTTGAAACCATGTGGATTTGTAACACTGCTGAATGGAAGCCTAGCTGTCATACACTTCAACCTTAAAATTACTGTCTAAAAGACCAATGTTTGTAAACCTATTAAAGCTTCTGTAGAAAACTGAGTTGTTTTCCATTTTTCACAAATAAAAACCAACACAGAAATGTCTTGTTCATAATCGGTCTTTTATTAGTTTCACAGAATGTTTCAGTTTCATTTTCAATAATTATTAAACCACTATTATTCTGAATGGAAGAGCTTCTACCTTTTAATAATATTATAGTTTGACATTTTGGATAAAACATTAGTTTGCTTTTGTTGAGAAAGTTTGCTGAGAACTTCAATAATATGTTTGGCAAATTTCACAATACAGCCGACAGCTGGTTACTGCTGTAGCTTAGCACAAAGACTGAAAATAGAGGGAAGAAGCTAGCCTGGCTCTGTCCACTTATCAAAAAAAGTATCATCTCTAATGCTCTCTAGTTACTACATACAATATCTAGATTGTTTGTAGGCTACCAGATTAATTCCTATCAATTTGTATGTCTTGAGCTAATCCAAACTAACACCATACGTCTGAACAGAGCATCAGCATGCCAGATTCCTTCAGGACCTGCTTATGTATCTGCTATTTCTGAGCCACAAACAGATGTGAATGTTGATGCTTCCTACTCATTTGTAGAACAACAATGGTATCAGTTAGTATCAATACTTTCCTCTAACACTCACAGAAAGTGAACTCTCAAAATGTTACAATCTTTTTTAAGCTATACTGAAACAAAGGGGTGATGTCAGCTAATTAAAAATAATTCACTCCTATAGCAAACACTTGAGAATATAAACAGCTGTCTCCCAAAGCCAGAAGAAAGATGCCGATGCTACGATGTTATCGAGCCATGCCGCCTGCAGCTCTGCTGAGCAGACACTCAGCATGCACTTGTGCATGTTTGGCACAACATGTCCAGGAGGGATACATGAGTAGAGCTGTTCAGGAATCAAACGTCACACACTTTTCTTTGTGTGGAACAATAATGAATATTCACAGTACAACTGTACTTCAGTTTGTTGTGTTCATTTGTTGATCTCAGAAAACCAAGTTGGAAGATTTGCAATATAAATTAAATACCAAAGACTATCCTAAGACATTAGGCAACAACAATTTAAGAACGTTTTATTTTTCTAAGAAAGCAATCCTTGATTTAAGTTTTTCCGTTAAACCCTGAGTTCTTACCACATGATAATTAATAGGCATTATGATGTGCAATTATGAAACAGAAAGACAAAAAAGCTAATTCCATCTACAATAATCTCTGCAGGAGAGTCTGTGAACTAAAGATGGCTGACATTTAAAAAAAAGACACCGTATGGCTTGTTTGTGTATTTAAAAAAGAAAGAAAACAAGAGCTAAATGTCATGATAATTAGTGTAAAACTGTACATACACATGGAATGACATCTATTGTGCAATATCAACAATGGCCTCAAAGAATACTTGACAATGGTATCCACCAAAACATTTGCTGCATTCAGGAAGACCATGAAAAAACTGAAGGCACTTTAAAAACTGCGAGATTCATCCTGAGCCTCTCTCTCTGTCATTAACTGTGAACGAGCAGCCCTTATTTAAAAGCACGCATCTAGTCTAGAGGATATTTGGCAAGGAGGCACTAATCATCATGTTGAGAGACGGGAGGTGAGTGGCTTAATATTTTACATATGTGTGGCTAGATGGCACTTTAACCCAAAACACATCATGACTCACAGCTCAGCTGTTATTTCAAATATGCATACAATCACACACACACATTTAAACACTCATACCTGAACCAATCCCTAAAAAGACAAAAAACACACCGGTAATTCTAAAATCCACTTTTGAGGTTTGTCACCAGGCAATAAGTGACTGAGCATGACTCCTCATCTTCCAGCAAAAAAGTTGTTCACAGTTGTCGACCACATGCTCCTTCACCAAAGAGCGGAAACACCCACACACACTTTAAAGAAATACAGCAAGTGATCAATCTGCTTTCTCAGGTTTCCCTTAGTGTCAGTTTCCTGTCTGGATCCAGAGCAGTGGAACAAATGGGACGAGGATTTGGACCAACAGTGGATCCTCTTTAACCTCACCTGCGCCTGAGGGGGGGTGAACTGAAGGCCTGTTTATGTAAAAGTCACTGAATGCATCTTCTCACTCAGAAAAGTCCCACCATGTGATCAATCTGCCTCATGTACACACTCTTTAACGGCAGAGTGTACCGTCGCTCCTCTGGGATCCTGTTGCACTGAGAGAGTGAAAAAGAAGAAGGTTGGTATATGATGGCCGTGATACAGAAAAGGGGGGATGTTTTTTCCCCCTCTATTTATAGAATCCATTTCAAGTTCAATTTCCGAGAATTAAGTTGAACTCTCAGTTTATGATCTAATGCTAGTATTTTGCTCGTTGCTAATATTTTTCTTTATTAGCTTTCTCATTTTATTTGTATCTGCACTTTGCTATTGTAACACTGTACACTTCTGCACTCTGGGACACATAAGGGAGACCTAATTCTGATTCTAATTACGACAAATACTATTTAAAGTATGACTTTACTCTCTTACTTTGATTTTATTCTCGACATTTTCACTTTATTCTCATGCAATTATGCCTGGCTCTAATACTCTTTTCTAAGAAAGAAATCTTAATACATTTTAAGTCAAGAATGACACTGAAAATAGTGAATAGTGGGTTGGGTGAAGATGATTCCTTACATTGCTGTTGTTGCTCGGTGGTGGTTTCCGGTTGTTTGGCTTTTGCTCGGCCAGCACTGCCTCTTCACAAGGAAACTCATCATCCCACTGTTTCTCCCTGAAGCGCTTATCTATAGGCACAATGTGACCCTCTGTGGTGAAGATGTACTTGTTATCGGATTTGTGAAGTGGGTTGTCCTCATCAAACAGCTGCAACGAAAGACAGAGAATGTTGTCTATAGGACCAAAAGAGGGCGACGGGTGTTCTTAGTAACGCATTTTTAAAACAAATAATTTCTCTAATGCTCTCTAGGTATTACATACAACATATAGATTGTTTGTAGGCTACCAGATCAATTTCTATCCATTTGTATGTGTTGAGCTAATCCAAACTAACACCATACGTCTGAACAGAGCATCAGCGTGCCAGATCCCTGCAGGACCTGCTTATTTATCTGCTATTTCTGAGCCACAAACAGCTGTGAATTGTGATGCTTCCAACTCATTCGTAGAACAACAATGGTATCAATTGGTATTTTTCTGTTTTCAACTGGTCAAGTATTTAGATGAAAATACCACTAGGTTTGAGGATGCCAACATTGGAAATTGTGACATAATTTACATCAATTGCAGCTGTAAGGGAAACTTCTGCAGCAATGGAGAGTCAGGACTCAGAGAGACACAAGGAGAGTTGGAGCTTTGATGTCAAACACTGATGTTTATTTACAAGTATCGGCCAGAGAATTCATATCACAAGTCACAGAGCAGCCAGAGATTCTGACTGCCCTGGTGGGATGCCATGTCAAACCTGCCAAGCCTCTCTCTAGATATACCTTTTAACTAGTTTAGAGAGAGTTAATCCACATATTGGGGGATGGTGCGTAAACACCTAGGAACACTGGAGATATCGCCAACATCTGTAAATACTGAATCACTTGTAGATGTGGTGCTCAGAAGCCAGCGTTCTCACAGTCCTAAATAAACATAGGTAATGTCAACAATAGCTGAGACTTCCCATTCCTTAAGACAGATACCAGATTCAGGGTTGGTCGTAAACGTCAACACACAGAAAAGGTTAAATATCTAGAAGTAAAGACAGAAATATTCTTTGACAGCAGCAATAATTTAAAATGTAAGAATATTACGAAATGTGGTTGCAGTTAAGAAATAGTACCACTCACTTGCACTCAAGTCTTTAAAGTCTTTATTTCAATAGCTTCTTATCAAAACAACATTCAGATGTAACTCACCAGGTAAAGGTATTTGCACGTCTCACTGAGGAAGAAGCTCTCCATGCGATCCTCTTTGGATTTGTCCACAACATGGTGGAGAGTGGCATACCCACATCTGCAAATCAGCTAAAAGTATCAAAGCATTGTGAAGCTCAAACAAATAAAATATATATGTATGTGTCTATATTGTTAATATTGTATAGAGTATATATTTTTGTTACACACTTGACTTTGGCATTTTTCTCAAGGCTCTGAAGAATATCCATTCCAACATGCAAATAAAAAGGATTTTTGGTCGCCTGTCGGGAAGAGAAGAAGAATAACTTTTGAATGAAGTATAACAAACCACCGCCACCAATGCTGCGTTACAACAGGCAAGTAAATGTTACCTGGTACAGCAGATATGTTGACTCCACCAGCTCCGGTCTCAGAGGATAGAAGAGCACATCGGGCGCCTGCAGCTGCCAGTTGTATCTCTCCGGCAGAGCCCCAAAGCGTTTCCAGATGGCATAGTAGAAGGCGTGCAGGCAGATTGCATTATCAACATCCCCATTCAGCACCTACAACACCCACAACAACACCTAACTTTAGTTGTTGCAACAACACATATTTTAGACTTATATATAAGACCTGGCAAAGCTGTATCTCACCTGCAGCCCAGGAAAGAAGGCCTGAAGGGAGTCGATCCAGGTGTTCATTATCTCACCACTGAACATGTTGACGTTGACATAAAGAGGCGGGTCGCCCTCTCCTTCATTACATGACTCTCTCCTGGAGAAACACAGAGCCAGAAAAGGGGTTCACAATTTGTCCTATTAAGCATGGAACTACATAAAAATGATGCCACTATATTATTCTGATCCAAAGTATCAAAATGTGCTAATTGAACTACTAAAATATGTATTAAAACATACTTGAATAACTTTGCTTTACATTTTGTTAAGAAAACATGATTTATTCAATCACAGATAGGACACACTTTTTTTTTTAATTAACATCTTTTTTTTTTTTAAAACAAGACAAAGGACAATCATAAATAAGATAATCATAAAGCATATATTTGTATAGCATCAAAGTGTAAGTCTGTTCTTTCTTACTGTACATGATAATTCCTGTATTTCTTTTAGTCGGGCTCTATTTTTCACTTCTCTATGATAACAACTCGTGTGAGGATGCTCAGAATTATACAGATAATGGAAATTCATCAGGATCGTATTTCTAAATCATAATGTACATCTAAGTTGTGTATGATTGCTTTTATCATCAATATCCTAATCATATGTTTTACTGTAGATTTGAATGGCCCACACTGCAACAGCTTCATTCTGCCACTGACCAGCTAAACTAGATTGGTTTAGGTTATGTTCATTGCTCAATGGCAACTCAGTGGTGGCTGATGTTGAAGTAAGACAAGATGTTGAAGCAAGACAAGCAACACTGGAAACTATGAGCAGTTTTATTTTCTCTTTGTTTTGCCACTTATGGATAGAGATTAATGTAAATAGCTGAGATAGTTACTGGTTTCAAAACAAACTTCTTGTGAAGCTCCCTAAAGCCACCAACACTCAAATGCACACGTGTCACATTCAGTGTGAGACTCACCCTCTCCTCATGTGGTTCTGAATGCTCTCATAAGAATCTTGGAACATCCTATGGTCCTCTTTTTCACCAAAAAGGATGTATGATTTGAGCAGATACTCATAGAAGGAGTCCATACCAGCTCCCAGACCACTCTGCTTGCCAACCCACTGACCTGTTTGGATATTTACTACATTCCCTGGAGAAGAACAATGATATATTATTATAGGCATCATGTTTAAATGTAGTAGACCCAACCATGCTGGATAGAAACTTTAGAAATAAAGGAGAAAACGTTTTTTCTTGCCAGTGCTTACCTAGCAGACCGGTCTCGTTGCTCCTCAGGCTCCACAGCGCTCTGACGGCTCGCCTGGCCACCCACTCAAATGTGGAGTCTCCAATCAAGCGACTTAAAATCCCAAACTCCACCAGCAGGGAGCCGGCTCCTGCAGTGCAGGTCTCATTGATGCTATCAGGAGGAACGCCAGTCTTCAGGTTCACCTGCATTTTAATGGAGACACAAATGAATCAAGATGATGAGTGACATTTCAAGTTTCAAGGCTTTTATTGTCATGTGTGCATAGCTACAGTTTAGTTATGACAATGAAAATCTTAGGTCACAGGCTCCTCCAACACAATAAAACAGATAATAGTGCAAGTAAATAAAATAGAATATAATAGAAACAGAATATAATAGAAACTGTGCAGAATAGTCTACAGTAATTGGAAAATTGATATATTATATATATATATATGAGTTGCAAACAGATGAATGTTATGTATGTTCTTTCAAAAGTTCAAGTGTTTAACATTCTTATGGCCTGTGGGATGAAACTGTCCCTGAGTCTGGTGGTTTTAGACCTCATGCTGCTCATTCATTCTTTCAGTGTGGTTTGTGGGGGGGGTCATGCTACTTCACTCACATGATACCTACTTTAGGTAGCTCGATCATGACTGTTCATGTAACCTTTCTGTGTATACTTTGGGGTTGCACAATTATTGGAAATGTTGAATATCAGTATGGACGTGCAATATCCAATCGCAGTAAGTACAGTATTTGGTAGATATATATGTAAAAATATCATTTATTATGTGTATTGTGGTTCTGCAGAGAATGAAAGATCCTTGCTCGGTTCATATCCTCTAAAATTATATTTGAACATATTCTTTATTGATGATGTGAATCATTTACCAATAATTGTCTTTCTTACATCACAAATCCTATCACAATTGGAATATTTATCAAAACAATAAAAACTATTTTGTTTTACAAATGGGGCAGCCTGTCACACCAGCAGGTAACATTTAAACAGTCATTTTAATTTTCCGGTCTCACTCACCCTGGGGTAAGGGATGCCTGTGAGGGTGTTCTCAAAGGCCGGCAGCAAGCGGACAGCCAGGTCATGAGCCAAGTGAAGAAGCTCATTATCGTAACCCTCATAGTCGACCTTTCCAAACGGATGTTTGGGGTCAGTCAGCAAGATGTGAGACGAGATAAGGCTTCCCAGGATCCTTCAAGGGAAAAGACAAATATAAAATCGGGATTCAACACAGAAAGAGATTATGAAAAAGAAGATTACAATTTATTTTCAATTTATTACAATGTATTTTCTTAGAATTATATTTGTATTGCTTTTACAATTAAAGGTGACGTATTGATGGGTCTGTTTCTAAATAAAGGTGACGTATTGATGGGTCTGTTTCTAAATAAAGGTGACGTATTGATGGGTCTGTTTCTAAATAAAGGTGACGTATTGATGGGTCTGTTTCTAAAGTTCAAACATTGAAGACATTTTAATTTTAGTGTAACCTTATTGAATACATAAAGAAAATCAATCTACGATACGATAATACTTTAATGATCAAGTCTGAAATTTGACTTGCATCACAGCAGATCCATTTGTAACATCAAAATGGACAAATATCAAGACACAATACATGAAAAAAATCTAATCAATCTGAAATGGTAATTTCAGTTTAGTGTAGTTCTGGGTTTTTAGTCTTACAATATTTGTGTATTTTAACCTTGCCTTTTTTAATAATAAAATAGCTTGAGAAGGTTTTATACTGAAATCTAAACACCTAAAAAGCAAATAATGCTCTTGTGTGTTGAATTAAGAATCAGACCTGACCTACAGCATGCTATGCATAATCTGTACGAGTCTTAAAATAGAAACATGTGTACCTGATGTTTGCCTCAAAAACTTGCACGGTTGAGTCCTTGTCAAAAGATACAGTATCTATAACCAGCTTGACAGCTTTCTGGAACTCGGTCACATTTCCGAGCACCTGTAGAGAAACACAACATTATGTAACCACAGTATACTGTATGAACAGAACTGTTTAAACACATACCTACTGAATGACTTTCAGACATTCAATTGTTATCATTGTGGATGGCAACTATTGTAAAAAAGCTCAAATTATTAATGTTAGCCATCAAGTTAGAACTCCATAAAAATAGTTAGTTTATTTAACTGTGAATGAACAGAGAAGATGGTTGTACTTTAGAAGTCCCCATGTACTGTCAGTTTTAGGGCTGACAGTGACACACAATTGTGGCAGAAAACGCATCACTTACACACAGGAAGAGCTAACCACTGTGCCACCAAATGTAGTCCAAAACACAGCTTTATGAAAAACAGGTGTTGTTATAACCACGGGGGAAAACATTTTGTACTATATCAATTCCTTTAAGCTGCTTTATTATCGCCTAATTAAAAAGGAGTATATTATCATTTGTCAGTACTAATTACTGGGTCAAATTGTTTTATCATCCTGCACTGATTCTATTTCTGTTTTCGAGTCTTATCGGTGAGAAAGCAATGAGAAAGAAACACTCTGCTGACTTTGCAGTGTACTACTGTAATACATTAAGACAGTAAACCTTACCAGCAGGGTGTCCAAGGTGTCAATCAGAGTAAGGGAGTAATTCCCTAAGACGTCATTTATGTTGATGTTAGAGCTGAAATTAAAGAAGTGAAACAGACAAAGTGTTGACATTGCAAAAGAGAACCAAATAATTAAACATGCGTCCTCATAGAGAAGAGTTCGGTTAAAACCTGCATGTTGTTCTCTAATTTGTAGAAACCTGCATTTTACATGTCAAATTAGCATCTGTTAAAACATGAGCTAATTTAACATATATTGTCTTTTTTTCTATTACACATGCTTTAATCCTAACTGGATTAGTATCACATTGTATAGAAACAGGACAACAGTTGAATCCGAAAGGCTCAGATAAAGAGGGGAATTAAACTTTTGGAACACATTGGAATTCTAGTCTTTCTGTTTCAATTTAACAATGTGCATCTTTTAACTCCACTGAGCGAAGAAAAAAAACTGGGTAATGGGCTTTAGAAATACTTTCAATGCTTTCTGAATTTATTTATCCGTTTTGTCTTAGGTTGAGTTTGATGTTTGAAAGTCCCAAGTAGTTAATAAACAATGATCTTTATTTGATCTTTCAAGTCATTTTTGACGAGAATATTTACTGGTTACTTGACACATTTTATATTTGCTGGTTTTCTATGACTTTTGAGGAAATAACCAGATAACGGTTAGTTTTACTTCTGGTTTTACTCAACTTTGATAGAGCAAACTATAGTCTGATATTCAGACTATAATACAAAATAACAGTTTATTGTAGCCCTTGTGTTTGGTCGTTTTTTCCTTCTCCACATTCATTAGATTTCATATTTCCATTAAGCCTTACAACTTAAATATATAAAGTGATAAAGATGATCAACAGAAACCCCCTAGACCCCATTAAGATCCCTTTAGTGATTGCTGGATCCCAGTTTGGGACATACTGGACTGTCCCATATAAAAGTGTCTGAAATATAACCTGTTCATGACTGGGCAGCAGTGGACAGCAGGATTTTACAACATGCTAATATGATAACAAAGTGCATGCAAATAAAACACTCTGTGGTGGACAGTTAGGATGTAAATGAGTGTCCTGCAGGCTGTACTGTACAGGTGCCAGTCAGTTCAGGGTGTAACCAAATACCAAATACTTAAAATTAAAGAACAAAATGAACCAGCCGGTGCAAACAGAGGACATCTTTAAATGACTCACGGGTTTAGCACGTCTGGTCCCCTTCCTTCACAGTCAATGGGATTCAGCTCGTCCTCGGGAAAAGCGTATTTCATGTAGTTGTCATACCCGAAATAAAACATTTCTTTGGCCATGTCCTTCATTTTTGCTTTCAGAGTGTCCGGGAAGGAGCTGTATCTGCGGGAGTACTCGTCCCTGTTGCTGTCGAAGAAGCTCAGGTAGGATCTCTCGGGAGACCCCTCTCCAACCTTTGCACAGGTGGTCGCCACCTCTTCATGTCTGTGGACATGTACTCGTTGAGACCACGAGTTACGCCTCGGGTCGGTCCCTTTTTCATCCCCGAATAACAAGTCTAATTTGTGTAGACTGAAGCTGAGTGGGAAGTTGAATCCCCAGCTAACGTTAGGACCGAGTCCAAAGGCTAGCCAAATAACACAGCTGAAGGAAAGTCTCAATACGACCAAACCAACAACTATTGACCTCCATTGCATATTTGCCCCGGGTCGATCTTAAAACGCATAATTTAAGTCCACACAAGTCAGAGGTAAGACGAATATGACATATTCTGTTTGTCAGGCTATAGCTACAAGCACCGATGGGTTGTGGTGATTCCGCCCATGTCTGTACACTAAACTTCCTGTCAACAGACCGGCGCCTCCCAAATCCTGAGCTGTGATTGGGTGTTCTCTCGTGACGTCATGCAATGTTTTGAATTCGTCCTATGATTGGTCACAGGGCTGTCGATCTCCTGGCTGCATTCCGTGGCAGACCTGACGTGTCTTAATAAACTGCTGCACCAATAAGAAACAGCCACAAGTGAGACCCGTTCAGCGGCACAGAGGTTTGAAATCGAAACTTGGTTTGGGTAGGTATTAGGCATATATTGCTCCTTACGTGCATAGGTTCAAGTATATAGTGTATATAAATATGAATGTGTCACTGATAATAATCCTTTATTGTGTAGGGTTCAAATATTTAGACCAATTCAATGTTAATACACTTAACTGGGAACATTGTTCTTGAAACGATCGTGCCAGTAAGGCTCCAGAGTCAAGAGCCATCTTTACCCCACATTGTCAAAACAAGGATATGCACAATACTAAGATCCTGGGACGAGCTCATTCTTAATATTTTACCGTTTTTTCATGTTATGTATTGCACTAGTGGTAGCCTACTCCAGTAATAACAAGCTAACATTTGTTCGTCTAATATTAACGTCTAATATTTGACGAAAGTCGTATTTGTAACTGTAACGTTCGTTTCAATTGCAACTGGGGATGTAGCTCAGTGGTAGAGCGCATGCTTTGCATGTATGAGGCCCCGGGTTCAATCCCCGGCATCTCCACTCGTTTTGAAGTGGTTCAATCCGATGGGATTTGGAACCGGTGTTGTGCCTCCCCGTCATGAAATGCCCCCCTTGTCACGGGAACGCGCATTTCTAAATGACACGTTTACACCTCTAAATGACACGTTTACACCTTAAAACAATTTTTAAAACGAAAAGTAAACGTTCAGGGTTTTTATTAATGATAATTTTCAGACTGCGAGTTGTTTAGTGGTAGCTCATAGTCTTGATTCTTCTGGTTTAACTTTTCGCTCCGTATTTGAGGTGTCGAAATTCATTCATCACTTCCTTTTCAGTTTTTGTTTTTTTTTATCTTTTTTTATCATTATTGTTACATCCTGTCTGTATAAACGTGCTTTAAATGTATCGTTTAATTTGACATAGTTGTCATCTAATAATCAAAATATATGTTTACAAAAGTTACATAGTCTTTGTCAGCATATTATTATATATACGCTATGCGTACAAAATAAAAGTGTCACATTCATGAAACTTGCTCCATGTATTGGTACCAGTCCTAGAACCATACCCTGAAAAATGCTTGAGGGTGGGATTCATAGAAACCTCTTTTGGGGGGGGGCATTTTATGACAGGCCTGGCCCTCACAATATGCCCCCCCTTGCTATCGTACAAAATAAAAGTGTCACATTCATGAAACTTGCTCCATTTATTGGTACCAGTCCTTGAACCATACCCTGAAAAATGCTTGACGGTGGGATTCATACAAACATCTTTTGGGGTGGGGTGCAATTTATGACAGGCCAAACAATAGTTGCATTGGTTGAAATGACAGTGGACAGTTAATGATGGTTCCTTCGGGGCATTATGTGCATCCAGGGCACAATTACGGTTGATCCACTGGAGGCCTTTGTACACATTGGTGGTGGTACCACCGCAAATCTGAGAAAACAATAAATACTTGTTATGTAAGGTATGCATTATGGGATTTTTTTATGATAATAGAATATCTCTAATGTATTTCCCACTAACATTCTAACCATTCCTTCAATTATCGAAATCTTTCAAAAACATAAATGTTGTGTTATGAGAAACAAAGACATTTTCAACAAAAATGTATGGAAAAACAAGCAAAACATTAATCCTTTATCAGTTAATGCTGAAGATGCCAAATATAGTAGCAATTACCAACGCAAATGTTATGTTGATAAAGTCTGGAAACATATTTCTGCTAATTTTCTTTATTTGTAATGTGCAATAGGAAATTACCCAATGTTCTTCATCCTGCTCCTCCATCCCGCAGTAAAAGCAAAGCCTGCTTAGATCATCTGTTGAGACAAAAAGTAATCAATATCTTCAGATAAACCACATTGCAGATTTGGGGTCAAGGTGACCCATTCCAATTTTTGACTAAAAGGTCAATTATATAAGGACACATTTGTTGTGGTCTTTTATTATTTTGTGTGAAGAAAAGGCAAAACACACACAAACACATAGATTTTCTAAATGATTAAATCTGAGCACAGAGGAGCCATCTGCTCCTTCTTTCACTCTCTCCTTACCCTCTGTAGAATGGGAACCTGCACAATGTCATTACAAAACATCCAAAAACTTCTTTCGCACTGTACGCATCAATTTAAGCTTGGTTCTCATGGTTCTTTTGTTGTTCATCACATGTATTAGCTTTACAGCTTTGATTATAATAAGTTCAAGGTAAAAATGTACTGAGGATATCAGTTAAAAGTAATACACACCAATGAGCACATTGAAAGGAGGAAGATGGGGAAATCTCACATCTTAAAGAGCCTGTGACACGAGTTTCCCCCATCATCCAAACCCATCAATTTGAGTAAATATTGTCCCCTTGAAAACCGTTACTGAACTGATTTTGGATATTTGTACTTTGATAACCATTAATCTGCCCTTCAATGTTGACCATTTTCTGGATCTTCTCGGGGATTCTTCAAGTCCCGCCAAATTATGTGTGACGTCATTGCGGGCACAGCGCTCCAGCTGCACCGTTCAGGATCCCATCATCTGCATGTAAACGCACGATGGCGCACACAGCAGCAAGCTCAGACAGCGATGACAGTTTACTTTTGAACGTGTCTGAGAGCTCATATGAGGCTGAAGGATCGGTTTATGTTGTATCCGTTAGAAGTTTAGGAATTAGGTGCGTCAATATGGGCGATCATACGGTCATGTAGCCAGTGGTGGAATGGGACTAAAAATCATCCCGGTGTTGTGTCACATTATGCCTCCCCGTCATGAAATGCCCCCCTTGTCACGGGAACGCGCATTTCTAAATGACACGTTTACACCTCTAAATGACACGTTAACACCATAGGTTTACACCTTAAAACGATGTTTAAAACGAAAAGTAAACGTTCAGGGTTTTTATTAATGGTAATTTTCAGACTGTGAGTTGTTTAGTGGTAGCTCATAGTCTTGATTCTTCTGGTTTAACTTTTCGCTCCGTATTTGAGGTGTCGAAATTCGTTCGTCACTTCCTTTTCAGTTTGTTTTTTTTAATGTTTTTTTTATCATTATTGTTACGTCCTGTCTGTATAAACGTGCTTTAAAATGTAGGCCTATTGTTTAATTTTACATAGTTGTCATCTAATAATCTAAATATGTTTACAAATGTTACATAGTCTTTGTCAGCATATATGCGATGCGTACAAAATAAAAGTGTCACATTCATGAAACTTGCTCCATTTATTGGTACCAGTCCTAGAACCATACCCTGAAAAATGCTTGAGGGTGGGATTCATAGAAACCTCTTTTTTTTGGTGGGGGGGGGGGCATTATATGACAGGCCTGGCCATCACAATATGCCCCCCCTTGCTATCTTACAAAATAAAAGTGTCACATTCATGAAACTTGCTCCATTTATTGGTACCAGTCCTAGAACCATACCCTGAAAAATACTTGAGGGTGGGATTCATAGAAACCTCTTTTGGTGGGGGGGGGCATTTTATGACAGGCCTGGCCATCACAATATGCCCCCCCTTGCTATCTTACAAAATAAAAGTGTGACATTCATGAAACTTGCTCCATTTATTGGTACCCGTCCTAGAACCATACCCTGAAAAATGCTTGAGGGTGGGATTCATAGAAACCTCTTTTTTTTGGGGGGGGGGGCATTTTATGACAGGCCTGTCCATCACAATATGCCCCCCCTTGCTATCTTACAAAATAAAAGTGTGACATTCATGAAACTTGCTCCATTTATTGGTACTAGTCCTAGAACCATACCCTGAAAAATGCTTGAGAGTGGGATTCATAGAAACATATTTTGTGGTGGGGTGCATTTTTTAATGATGGTTCCTTCGGGGCATTATGTGCATCCAGGGCACAAGTACGGTTTATCCACTGGAGGCCTTTGTACACATTGGTGGTGGTACCACCGCTGACAAATGTCACAGCAAATCTGAGAAAACAATAAATACTTGTTATGTAAGGTATGCATTATGGGATTTTTTTATGATAATAGAATATCTCTAATGTATTTCCCACTAACATTCTAACCATTCCTTCAATTATCGAAATCTTTCAAAAACATAAATGTTGTGTTATGACAAAGAAATACATTTTCAACAAAAATGTATGGAAAAACAAGCAAAACATTATTATTTATCAGTTAATGCTGAAGATGCCAAATATAGTAGCAATTACCAACGCAAATGTTATGTTGATAAAGTCTGGAAACTTATTTCTGCTAATTTTCTTTATTTGTAATGTGCAATAGGAAATTACCCAATGTTCTTCATCCTGCTCCTCCATCCCGCAGTAAAAGCAAAGCCTGCTTAGATCATCTGTTGAGACAAAAAGTAATCAATATCTTCAGATAAACCACATAGCAGATTTGGGGTCAAGGTGACCCATTCCAATTTTTGACTAAAAGGTCAATTATATAAGGACACATTTGTTGTGGTCTTTTATTATTTTGTGTGAAGAAAAGGCAAAACACACACAAACACATAGATTTTCTAAATTATTAAATCTGAGCACAGAGGAGCCATCTGCTCCTTCTTTCACTCTCTCCTTACCCTCTGTAGAATGGGAACCTGCACAATGTCATTACAAAACATCCAAAAACTTCTTTCGCACTGTACGCATCAATTTAAGCTTGGTTCTCATGGTTCTTTTGTTGTTCATCACATGTATTAGCTTTACAGCTTTGATTATAATAAGTTCAAGGTAAAAATTAACTGAGGATATCAGTTAAAAGTAATACACACCAATGAGCACATTGAAAGGAGGAAGATGGGGAAATCTCACATCTTAAATAAACCGCAGAATTGAAAGGGTGTGTTAGAATGTGACGTGTGTAGCCTATATGAAATTGCAGTTGAAGATGCCTGCCTGCGATGCTTCATATGTTATCTGTTTGGAGTTGAGATACACAATATACTGTATGTAGTGACTATTTACCCTAATCTATACTTAAGCCACTGTGTTGCTTTTAAAACCCTGATAATGTCCCTGGTCAAGATTAACCCAACAGTACCAATGGTCCAAGCAGTGATACAATACAACAATTTGCATGGCACATTATTAATATACTAGGTTATTGATGCATACTTATGAGATACAATTCATAAAAGTAACTACATGAAGTCATTGACAATGTTGAGAAAAGGTAACAAACCAGATTCTCTGAGGAGAGAAGTCGCAATGTCCAGCCTCAGCTCGTGCACTGCCTTCTGTGAGGTTTCAAACTCAATTGCCTCCCCCAGTAAAATGTTCTCTGCAAACTGAAGAGAACCTTGATTAGTATATGGACTGCATGGTCTATGATGTTACCCTCAAATGGAATACAGACAAATGACCCAACAGATTTAAAGAATGACATGTTGTATATGTGTAGTTTGACACAATTCAATACATCTTTGATCAAGATCTATAAAAGCAAGTCAAGATATTCAGTCTAATTGCTACTGAATTTGAGTTTGAGAGTAATGTTTGGCTAAATGCATTTCACACTCACTTTTAAGGCCAGGACACCACAGGATGTGCTGTCTTGTTGGCGATTATGGGGGAGGGTGCTGCATGTCCACCTTGACACCTTGCAGCCTTTCATCCTCATAAAGGCTCTACAGTATGTAGATAGTACATGTGTCAAGATGCAGCACATCATTGTCAAAAAACTCATACAACACCGGAACTAACACTGTATCAAATGTACCTTGTAGACTGTAGGCACACCCTCATGTTGCCTTTCCCTTCTCCAAGTGGATCCAAAAAGAGGGTTTTCTTCTCATGGGGGTACATTACCTTTTATTATTCACATGGAAACACAACATGCATTAGGCAGGAACCATGCATTAGGCAGGTACGATGTAGGGTATTGTTTAGATGTTATCAATAATAAGTGACAGCATGTATGTGTGGCCCGGTTATCTTGCAAATCACTAATTATATATGGTGTATACAGCATTGGAGCTTAAAATATGCTCCTATTCTCACCACCAACATCCAGTGATGGTTCTCGTTCACAATTCCCACGATGACTGTGTGTGCCATTGGATCAACCTGAGAGTAGTTGCAAAAGTATTACATTCCTGTTGAAAAATGCACATTTGCAACATTTACAAATGCAAAGTCATTCCAATCATACATACCCGGATTCTTCCAAATGTGTGTTTCCAGATGGCGGTCATAGCGTAGCTGTCAATAACAGCTGCTTGACCGTCATTGCGCTGGTTGAATCTTCTTACAATGAGTGTAAGGTAGGCATTGATCACCTTTGAGAAAAATGATCACAATGTATTAAAAAGAGGCATGTTTACTGTAATGCTATCAACTACATTGTTGTAACGCCACTGAATTTTCTTTTATGATTTAAGTCAATAAAACTGTAATACAATGTTTTGTGACTTTCATTAAAACAAATATTGCCCATTAGGGAATGGAATTATATAAAATATAAAAATATAAATTAGAATGTGACAAAGCAATACCTCACTCTCCAGCTCCTTGTTTGGACCAGTGTTTGTGATGTCCCAAAAATAAAGTTTGTATGGCCCTATTTTTGAAAGGAGGACATGTACATCCTTCCCAGCCCATGCCTCCTGCACATCTAAAACAAATACATTAATGCACCAACCATGATATAGTTAAAGAATTAGTTCATGTTTACATAATTACTATTCAAATGTAACACTCAATATCAAAACACCTACATGTGTCAGTTAGAGTGACAGTATTTATTGGAGCAGATGAGGCTGATGCTGATGGAGCAGCAGGTGAGGCTGATGGAGCAGCAGGTGGGACTGATGGAGCAGCGGGTGGGGCTGATGGAGCAGCGGGTGAGGCTGATGGAGCAGCGGGTGAGGCTGATGGAGCAGCGGGTGAGGCTGATGGAGCAGCGGTTGAGGCTGATGGAGCAGCGGGTGGGACTGATGGAGCAGCGGGTGAGACTGATGGAGCAGCGGGTGAGGCTGATGGAGCAGCGGGTGAGGCTGATGGAGCAGCGGGTGAGGCTGATGGAGCAGCGGTGAGGCTGATGGAGCAGCGGGTGAGGCTGATGGAGCAGCGGGTGAGGCTGATGGAGCAGCGGGTGGGACTGATGGAGCAGCGGGTGGGACTGATGGAGCAGCGGGTGAGGCTGATGGAGCAGCGGGTGAGGCTGATGGAGCAGCGGGTGAGGCTGATGGAGCAGCGGGTGAGGCTGACGGAGCAGCGGGTGAGGCTGACGGAGCAGCGGGTGGGGCTGACGGAGCAGCGGGTGAGGCTGACGGAGCAGCGGGTGAGGCTGACGGAGCAGCGGGTGGGACTGACGGAGCAGCGGGTGGGACTGACGGAGCAGCGGGTGGGACTGACGGAGCAGCGGGTGAGGCTGATGGAGCAGCGGGTGAGGCTGATGGAGCAGCAGGTGGGACTGATGGAGCAGCAGGTGAGGCTGATGGAGCAGCGGCTGAGGCTGATGGAGCAGCGGGTGAGGCTGACGGAGCAGCGGGTGAGGCTGACGGAGCAGCGGGTGGGGCTGATGGAGCAGCGGGTGGGACTGATGGAGCAGCGGGTGAGGCTGATGGAGCAGCGGGTGAGGCTGGCGCTGATGGAGCTTCCATGTAGGCTGGTAATGTGGAGGGTGCTGCTGTTGTTGTTGTTTTTTTTTAATTTGGTGAGGGATTCAGGGCAGCTGTACTTTGGATATTTTCAAGTGATCCACATTGATTTTTTTTAAACTTTACCATCCTCCGATAGCAGATCAGCACTTTTCCCCTCTAGTGCTGTAATTTGGAAAGGGCCAAGGAAGTTTGCCTCAAGCTTGCCACCTTTTCTTTGTTGGCTCCGCACATTCTGTCGCCACACCTGGTCACCTACTCTGAAATGACATTTAGGAATGCCCTTTGTCAAGCGCTCCCTGGTGCTTTTTTCCTGTTTGGAAATATTGCCATGGAGAATGTCCTTGATTTCCTCAAGGTTTTTAACGCCCTGGGAAAACTTTTCCTCAGCCACAACATCCTCAACACTGCTGTCTACCTGTGAATAAATGTTTTGATATTCCTTCAGTAAATGTTTTCAACATTAACTTGATATACCTTAAGTTATATTGAGACGTGTTTACCAACCATGAAGTGTTCTGGCACCTTGGTTGGATACCGAGCCTCTCGGCCAAACATCAAAAAGTATGGTGAGAACTTAGTTGTCATCTGCTTTTTTGTTCTCAAGCCAAACATGACTGCATCTAGGTACTCATCCCAGTCTTCTGGTTTGTCTGCCACCAGCTTCCTGAGAGCTCTAAAAAAACAAAACTGCATTTGTACTGATAATAGTACTGATAATAGGCATTATATATACTGTATATATATATATATATATATATATATATATATATATATGGTCCGACTGGCATTTGCCTCACCTTTGTATGGTGCCGTTCATCCTCTCTACCAGCCCATTGGTTTGAGGGTGATAGGGCGAACAGAGACTTCTCTGAATCTCCATCTTGGCACATACATTCTTGTTGATCTGTAAATATAAAGAACATTGTATAACGTTTTATATAGATGAAAAAAACAACTACAATATTTTTGCAAACATTTTTTAAACCATTTTCAAAATTACCGCATTGACAAACTCTCTTCCTTGGTCAGTCAGGATCCTTTTGGCACCTCAAACTGATGGAAAAACTTCACAATGCATTCTGTCCCCTCAGTTGCTGTTTTGGTTTTCAGAGGATATGCTTGCGGCCATTTGGTGAGGTAGTCTACCATAACGCAAATGTATACATTCCCACTATTGGTAGTTTTTAACCTGCCAATCAAGTCCATGCCAATGAGCTCAAATGGATGTTCAACCTTGAAAAAAAGGACAACAAATAATTATACATTTTATTCTGGATATAATGTTTGTGAGCATGTTGTGTAGGGAAAATAATTCTGCTTAAATCAATCAGAGCTTTCTTCCTTTATACATTATCTGCTGAGATGTATGTGATATATGTGAGGTAAATGTGTTTTGTGATACAACAACAGACATTGATTTTGAGAATGTGGTAAAAACTATTGCCTTTATTGGGGTATATTCCACCTCCTGTTTTATAGGATGAGCAGCTGCCTGGCTGTCACGGAGGTGATCTCTGGGCTCATAGATCTCGGCCTCCGTTACGGGTTGCTTAGTTTTTTGTTGTTGAAAAGTGTTCCCCTCTCCCATGTCTGTCGTTGATTGTGTGCACCTGGTGCCCTGTGTTGTCTCCTCCCCCCTCACCTGTGTCCTGTTGGTTTGATTAGTGTGGGTGTGTATTAGGCTCTGTTGCCCTGTCTGTTTGGAGGCTGGTAGTGTGGGTGAGATCCTTGTGGCTGCTGACTGTGTTCAGGGGAACAGCAATTGAGGCTGTGAATCATGTGCTTATGATTTGAATAAATGCCCACACCGGGTTGTATTTTTGGACGTTCTGCCTCTGTCTCCTTGCTTGGTCGGGCCGCTCAATTGTCAGCTTCACAATTGGTGTCAGAAGTGGGATTTGACCAAGTGAGGAGGTGAGAGTGATGGAGGAACTGCGGGAGATGATGAGGTTACTCCTGCAGCTTCAGGCAGCCGGTGAGCAGCAGTTCGCACAGGAAGAGGAACGGAGACTCCGGAGGCAGGACGGCAGATTGGCTGGAGGCTCGACGGGCGCTGGCTCTGCCGCTGAGGCATCAGAGATCCTGGCGGAGAACCGGAGATTGGTGCAAGAGCAGAAAGAGGAGCAGCTCCGGTTACAGAGGGAAGAAGAGAGGAAGGCAGAAGCATCGAGACCGGTTGGAAAGAGGGCGTCGCACACGCAGAAGAATAACAAGCCAAGGAAACCTGGAGGAAAGGAGTCGTTGCAGCCTTTGATCATTGCCAAAACTCCGGAGTTCGTCCGGGATGTGATGGGTTCCGGCGCCGGTGCGGGCAGCGGGGAGTTCCACGTTTGCCGGCGCCTCCGACGCAGGGAGTACCAAGGGCGGGACTTTCTGGACAGGATGTCGGGGAACGTGAATGAGGACATCGAGTGTCTCGATGAAGTGGAGCTGAGCAAACGGGCGGCCGGTGATGGAGCAGCGGGGCGCGGGATGAAGCGAAAAAGACTGAGGCGCAAGATGCGGATGGCAAATATAGCCGAGAAGGTCCGTCAGGAGAGAGAGCGCGTCAGAGAGCAGAACCAGCAGGAGCGCATGGGAAGGAAGAATCAGATCCCGAAGAGAAAGAAAGGGAAGCTTCCTTCTGACTACACGCCCCCCCCTGAGGAAACCAAGCTGCACAAGGGGAAGCAGAAACCTAGGCAAGCCAAGATTTCCAAGACACTGTGCTTCCAGGGGAGAGGGGTAAGGAAATGTCACGGAGGTGATCTCTGGGCTCATAGATCTCGGCCTCCGTTACGGGTTGCTTAGTTTTTTTGTTGTTGAAAAGTGTTCCCCTTTCCCCATGTCTGTCGTTGATTGTGTGCACCTGGTGCCCTGTGTTGTCTCCTCCCCCCTCACCTGTGTCCTGTTGGTTTGATTGGTGTGGGTGTGTATTTAGGCTCTGTTGCCCTGTCTGTTTGGAGCAACCTGATCTCACCAGAATGCGTGACTCCACCACGACTCCTTAACACCCGCATTGCGTGGTGGAGTCACGCATTCTGCTCCATTTACGTGTCGGCACCACGCAAAAAAACCCAATGTAAAGTGAATGAGGCTCTTTTGTTCTGGGTGCACACACGCATTTCTACAACGTCCCGCAGTGAGCTTTTATTCTATAAAACATTTAAAATCTACATTATAGCTTGTAGTAACTCACGGGAGGCTTCTTTTATTTTATTTGTATTCATAATCATTTTTATTTTCGTCAGAATGTAAAAAATTACATTAGTTACGAATTTTTGTTCTCAAAAAACAGTGCATTGTGTGTAATACAACTGTGATTTTTATTAAATTAGTTAGTTTTTAAGGAAGGCCAGAGCTTCAGCTGTGTCAAATAGATTGTTCCCTTTTAGTTAACGTTATTTAAAAGATAATGATCATGTCCCCTTTATTGCATTAACGAGCGTCCATTCCCATTGGATAACGGAGAATTTTACACGCGGAAGTAAGTATTCTCCTTACTGTCGATTGATTTTACAGTGATATCTGAACTACTTATCAACTCAAAAACACCAGATTATCCTTGTTAATTACACAACATTGATTGGTTTAAATTGTGTACAATGCTTTTGTATTTTTGCCCTTCGATTCGGAGAAACGAATATTTTTTTCGGAGTTTTTGGATGGCAGAAGACACTACACTACCCAGAATCCTCAGCTATCGTTTGGGACTACATCATGTGCTTAGCTTGACAAACCCCGTGATCAGTCCTCAAGCTCTGTGATTGGTTGACCTCCAACTGCATTCCATAAGAAAAAACACGTTTCGTAAAAGATAAAATCATACTTTATTCAGCAGTGCTTGCTTTACTCTTTGAAAGTCATCACATGAATGCATTGTAATAAATGGTTTGGCTGCATTAAATATTACACATCTATCGTAGTTCTTTATTTATCTACAGAGATCGGGCATCAGAATAGACCGGAAACTATTCTTTTACGGTTCTGTTTTAATTTCACAATAAAGTTAGTAGTAATAATCTGTTTTGATATTATTGTTTTTTATTAACTACTAGACCGCTGGGTCATGTTAAGACCATATTTTCTGTGTTGCTGTGGGTTTTTTCCATCGCTTTGTGTTACAAATATCAAAAAACAATAACAAAATATATCCGTCGTAAACTAAACCAGAAACGGCAGTATATTTTATTTTGTTACACTGTAAACTTGACAGCTTTTAACCCGCACCTCCTACTGGTTAAAAGCACGCTATGAACAACACGTTTGGAGTAATTGCAAATGCAGGTAGATTAGTTGCTTTTTAATGACGTTTAAAATGCCTTTTCTTAATGTCTTTCATTTTTGTAAAGCACTTTTGAATGTGTTATATTTGATGAAAACATTTAAATATTAGAGTACATACAAAATAGTGGGAAAGTAGAAGGTCAATGATATAAATATAGAATAGAAAATATCAAGAAGATACTGTAGTGATATCTACAATAAAACAGTTTAGTGCCTGATAGGAGGATGTGCAAAACAGACAAACTAATAAGGCTTTATTTAAACATTAAAGAATACTTTAGGCTAAGGTCTTCTTTTAAATAAGAAAAAGCTTTGGGGGTATCTATCTACAGATACATATTAAGCCTGACAAAGTACTTAACGTCTAATATATTGCATGGTTGTTTTGGAAATTGACAATCAACTTTCCTGCAATGTTAACTATGTTGAAGCACTTATTTTAAAACCGATATTATACATATTTATTATACTCTTATAAGATGTATGTAGATAGAATAATACATGTGCAGAATATGACAGTTTATGGAGGTACACACATATTGATAGATGTCTTGTAATGCACTGTTGAGGAACCTGCTGTGACCCAAGTTTTTGCATTCATTGCATAACTACACACCGTAGTTGTGTGTATGATATGTCAATAAACCTTTGAAAATCTTGAAATCTTGAAAGGGATGTGCAAAATATCAATTATATACAGTTTTTAATTAACGATTAGAGAATAACGAGTGATGAATATGCTTTATACGGATCTGCAGATAAATATTTAGTCTTCTCAAGCACCAACTATCAAATATCTCTCCTGATTGTTGGCACTTGACGATCACCTTCACTGAATTTTACTCAGGTGTAACTAAAGTCTGATTTAAGGGTTGTTTATATTTCACATCATTAATCCAAATCTGTAAAGTAACTAAAATAAATGTAGTGGAGTAAAAACACCACGTTAACCTTAAAGAAAGCCCTCAGGATTATAAAAGACCCCCATCACCCCAGCCACAAACTGTTCTGTCTGCTGCCGTCTGGCAGGCGGTACTGCAGCATCCGGACTAAAACCACCAGACTCAGGGACAGCTTCATCCCACAGGCCATAAGACTATTAAACACCTGATCTTTTAAACAACATCCATAACATTCATCTGGCTGCTACATAGAAATTATTTATCTAATATATCATATTCACAATGTTGTGACTGCTTTTTGTCTTTTGTTTTCTTAGTTATGTTCTCTTTTATATGTGTGTGTTATGTGTTATGTGTAACGTTGCTGCCTTCTTGGCCAGGTCAGCATTGAAAATGAGATTGTATCTCAATGCTTCTATCTGGTTAAATAACTTTAACTAATAATAACTAACAAGTGATTGGAATCAAAAAGATTCCAATAACTTGTATATAGACTCTTATTGCACTATTTCACTATTTTTTCTGTGTATCTGTTTTATTGTGTTGCACTGTTGGAGGAGCCTGCGACCTAAGAGGGGGGGGGGGGGGGGGGTGGGGTTATAGGACACGTTCGATTCCTGTTTTGAATAGTGTGCCGTCGATGGGTTTCATTCAATTTCAAGGTGCTTTTTGACGCTCCGTGTAAACTTCGCGCACTGCACTCCAACATCCAATCACAGAGCTTGAGGACTGATCACGGGGTTTGTCAAGCTAAGCACATGGTGTAGTCCCAAACGATAGCTGAGGATTCTGGGTAGTGTAGTGTCTTCTGCCATCCAAAAACTCCGAAAAAAATATTCGTTTATCCGAATCGAAGGGGACAAATACAAAAGCATTGTACACATTTTAAACCAATCAATGTTGTGTAATTAACAAGGATAATTTGGTGTTTTTGAGTTGATGAGTAGTTCAGATATCACTGTAAAATCAATCGACAGTAAGGAGAATACTTACTTCCGGGTGTAAAATTCTCCGTTATCCAATGGGAATGGACGCTCGTAATACAATAAAGGGGACATGATCATTATCTTTTAAATAACGTTAACTAAAGGGAACAATCTACTTGACACAGCTGAAGCTCTGGCCTTCCTTAAAAACTAACTAATTTAATAAAAACCACAGTTGTATTACACACAATGCACTAACAAAAATTCGTAACTATATAATTTTTACATTCTGACGAAAAATAAAAATTATTATGAATACAAATAAAATAAAAGAAGCCTCCCGTGAGTTACTACAAGCTATAGTAGATTTTAAAAACGTTTTATAGAATAAAAGCTCACTGCGGGACGTTATATAAATGCGTGTGTGCACCACGACAAAAGAGCCTCATTCACTTTACATTGGGGTTTTTGCGTGGTGACGACACGTAAATGTAGCAGAATGCGTGACTCTATCACGCAATGCGGTGTTAAGGAGTCGTGGTGGAGTCACGCATTCTGGTGAGATCAGGTTGGTTTGGAGGCTGGAGTGTGGGTGAGATCCTTGTGGCTGCTGACTGTGTTCAGGGGAACAGCAATTGAGGCTGTGAATCATGTGCTTATGATTTGAATAAATGCCCACACCGGGTTGTATTTTTGGACGTTCTGCCTCTGTCTCCTTGCTTGGTCGGGCTGCTCAATTGTCAGCTTCACACTGGCACACTGCACATTCTGACACATACACAGGTTAACTATCTGAATACCTTTTTTCTGTCAGTTCACACAGGACCAGACCAAATAGAACAGGTTCTTACATTTCTGTAATTTAAGAAAATAATACATAAACTTAAATGCAAGTAGGCAGGGTATTTAACTTTATCTGCGATAAGCTGAAGCTATAAAAAGTGAACAGCTTGCTTATCAGGAGTTGCAGTGCTTACCCATTTATGTATGTCCGAAGACATCCCAGGCCAAACTGAAGCAGTCACGTGGTATCGACAGGCAGCGAGGCTTCGTTTGTCATCGATGACGTCACTGGCCCAAAACGATACAAGCTTCACAAAAAACTTCGGGGATTACTCGACACACGCTCCGAAGCCTCGGCGCAATACGTAACATCACTATCGCTAACTAGTGCCTCAGCGGCTGTATTATTTTAAGTTAATTATCTGTTTTATTTCTATATGATTGTGGCCGCTACAGGGAGACTGCAAGGTTTCTTATATTACACTTTGCCTATAAAAATCTAATACATCTTCAAAATAAATGTTTATTTTATGTGTGATAATGTCAACCTGATCTCACCAGAATGCGTGACTCCACCACAACTCCTTAACACCGCATTGCGTGGTGGAGTCACTAATTTTGTTACATTCAAGTGTCTGCACCACGCAAACAACCCCAATTGGATAATGTACACAATTTTAGTATGGATAATGTCACTTTATTTCATTCAACATGTATTATTAATTACTGTGTGTATGTAAATGTGTTGGCCAATTGCAGGTACTAGCACTCACTCCATATTGGTTTTATTTCTGACTCGGATGATAAACCAGGCCTGTCATAAAATGCACCCCCCCCCAAAAGATGTTTCTATGAATCCCAACCTCAAGCATTTTTCAGGGTATGGTTCTAGGACTGGTACCAATGAATGGAGCAAGTTCATACATGTGACACTTTCATTTTGTAAGATAGCAAGGGGGGGCATATTGTGAGGGCCAGGGCCTGTCCCATTAAGCACGTGAATTTGCGTACACGTAACAGCACCGCACGTTCATAACAGCGTGGTACTGGATTTATATTAACGAGGCGGCAGTTAGCAGCTAGCGGCTAGCTAGTAAATTATGCTAAGTTACACATCAATCGTTATGTACTTTTATATTACGCTGACATCAGGATCTAGTGATATCCAAGCAACAGAGCTTCATTTAGCATGATACTTGTGTGGGTTGTACATGAAACCACTTGGTAATATATAAAAATGTATATGTTGAAGCCTGTTATGATCAATTGTGAGTTAAAACTTTATCTAAAAAGTAAAGCTGATGATGGATTACTGTAGTGGAGTTAAAATAACAATAGCCTATTTATTTTTGAAATGTGATGGAGTAAAAGGATAGTAACTGTGATTATTCATGTTAAGCAATATATTAGATGTTAAGTACTTTGTCAGGCTTAATATTTATCTGTAGATAGATACCCCCAAAGTTTTTTTCTTATTTAAAAGAAGACCTTAATCTGTTATTTAATGTTTAAATAAAGGTTAATTCGTTTTTCTGTTTTGCACCTCCTCCTATTAATATCTTTGTACATTCCTGCACTAAACTGTTTATTGTAGAGATCACTTATAGTATCTTCTTGATTTTTTTATATTCTATATTTCTATCACAGACCTTCTACTTTCCCCCTATGAAAGTATGTACTCTTAATATTTTTGTAATCAAATATAACACATAAAAACAATAATTCAATAATGTGCTTTAACCACTAGGCGGTGCACACAAGGTACACACAGCCATAATAACTTTGTATTATTAGTATAGGACACTTATGTATGTACAACATCTGAAGATGTGTAGTTTTATTCATGCTTTCACATAATTTTACAGCATATTGCTATACTATTTCAGACTCAGTATTTACATTCTTACATTCAAAATTCAATTCAATTCAAATCAGTAATATCTTTAAAAACTACAAGTCCTTTTATATCAGCTGTGCACCGTTATGGTGTAAATATAACCTATCTATGAATTAGATCAAATGTAAAAGTCAGCCGAATTAGTGTTGATACTGCAACGAGAGATATTGTGTGAAGAGAAATTGAAGATGTTGTTTAATTGTTGATATATTTATGATCCACGTCAAGTATTCAGTTTCGGCGGCATTTCTTCAGTTTTTCCAAAGGTCTTCTCATCAGGGCTCTATAAATAAAGAACTACGGCAGATCTGTAATATGTAATGCAGCCGAACCGTGTATTACAATGCCGTTATGTGATGACTTTCAAAGAGAAAAGCAAGAGCACTCGGAATTAAGTATTATTTTATTCTTTTAAAATGTTTTCCGGATTTCATATAATATAAACACCAAATCCCAGCATGGATTGCGGATAAAACATCCAATCAGCGAGCTTAAACCATAGCTGAGGATCTTGGGTAATCGCTCGAAATGCCTACGTCTGTTTCCGGTTATTTTTATTTTGAAATGCAGTTCCTGACGGACGCCAAAAAAGCCCGAGATTATGGAATTAAACCAATAAATAAAAGCAAGGATAATTGTGTGTTATTGCTTGGTGAGTAAATAACAGTGTATTATTTTGAAAAGAATAACAAATTAGAAGGAAAAAAAGATTTTAAAAATACAGATTTCAGTATCCTGAGGCTCTGAGCCCCATTTATTTTCCTCACAGACGGCAATACTAAAGGTCTAAAATAAAGACCTAAATGAATATTTGGGATGTTCTTGCCTTTAGATTCTCCCAATAAGTCCAAGTACAGAGGGTGACTTTGCTGTGAAAAAACACATTTCCACCAAAAAAACGTTAGCAACCATAAATGTGTACACATTCATGAAGTAATCTTCGTCATAACTAGCAAACTAAACATCATGTACATGTACTGCACAAATAATCAGAAATAAAAGCTCATATTACTCGCATAAAATGACATCAAAACGCATTTTAATGGCCAAATGAACCTTAAAATAGGCATTTCCACCGAGAATAACACGAAGGTCGGCCATTGTTGTTGATCACATGGTCTATGAAGGTCTATGGGACGCCCTGCCCGTAGAAGCCTGACGGTCAAGGAGTCCGCTGTCCGCAATGAAGGTCTATGGGACGCCCTGCCCATAGAAGCCTGACTTCCAAAGGGTACCCTGTACGTAATAGAGTGACGGGGAGGGGCCCTGACCGTCCGTCAATATGTGACGGGATGGGAGTGAGAACGTGTTGCACACACACACACACACACACACACACACACACACACACACACACACACACACACACACACACACACACACACACACACACACACACACACACACACACACACACACACACACACACACACACACACACACACTTTGTATTGTATTATTGTATTCAGGTTCCAGGTTGAATTGAGGCGAATATTTGTAATGTTCAGAGGTTGTTGTTTAATATTCATGAGAATATTTGTCATTGTTCAAATGATAATAACATTTGCATAAAGCATATTTGTCCACTCATATGTTGATAAGAGTATTCAAAACTTGAAAAATATTCCTCTAGGGTAAATTTAGAAACAGATAAAAAATGTGCAATTAATTTGCGATTAATCGCGATTAACTATGGACAATCATGCGATTAATCGCGATTAAATATTTAATCGACTGACAGCCCTAATATAAATGGATCAGGACAAAAAGTGAGCAAATATTTTTTAGGGGACACATGTTTATGTATAAAAGACATGAAAAAGTGGATTTTGCATAATATATTTCCTTTAACACGCCGCTGAGCTCACAGACGTCCTCACAGACATCTTCAACATATTCCTGAGCCAGGCTGCTGTTCCCTCGTGCTTCAAGGTAACCACCATCAAACCTGTGCCGAATAAGTCATCACCTTCCTGCTTCAATGACTCCCGCCCCGTAGCACTGACCTTCAACCATCATGAAGTGCTTTGAGAGGCTAGTCATGAAGCAAATCAAATCTGACCTCCCCCCCCTCGCTGGACCCAGTGTTGCATTTATATTTTGTTCAGTGTATATATACTGTAGGTATATACATATTTTTAAACATATTTTTATATACCTTATTTGTATTCAGGATTGTGGGAAACGGTATTTTGATCTCTCAGTCTGTAGCAATAACAATAACATTTATTTTATTATTTTTTAATTATTTATTTGACAGGACAGTGCACATTGATTAACATTTCTGTAAATGTGCCAGAGTTAGCCAACAGGCTATTTTTCATCTGCAGTCCCTGGACAGATGTTGAAAGTCATCCTAAAAAGAAAATGTCACTTCCAATGACAGGTAAACACAATCAGTTAAACAACATTCAACATAGACGCTTATATTATGATCAAAGCATATATAAAAACATAAAAACTAAACAAAAATACCTATTCACAAAGCAGACAGATAGCAACAGGTCAAGGCACATGTGTACAAACAGAGCGTTGTAAAGTGCAGATTGTGTCAGTGTTGACAGAGCTGATTTTCCACTAAGCATGTTTTTAAATCAGATTTGAATAAACTGCATGTGTTTTGTTCTCTAATCGTTACTGGGATTGAGTTCCACTGTTGTGCAGCTTTAAAAGAAAATGAAGATTGGCTGAATGAACTCTTCCTTAATGGAACAACGCAATCTCCTCTTGTTGCAGCTCTTGTTGACCTAGTTACAGGTGTGCGTATGGTGATAAAATGTCTGAGCGGAGGTGAGGTAAGTTGACTTTGACTTGGACTTGACTTTCAAAGCTAAAATATATGTTTGTTTAATATTAATGTCTAATATTTGAGTAAATGCGTGTTATAAAAATTTAACGTTCTTGTTGGTTAAAACAGGGGATGTAGCTCAGTGGTAGAGCGCATGCTTTGCATGTATGAGGCCCCGGGTTCAATCCCCGGCATCTCCACTCGTTTTGAAGTGGTTCAATCCAATGGGATTTGGTTTGGGAACCGGTACAAGTCCCAAATGCAGAACAAATCATTATCACCACAGACCAGTGATAACTATGAAAGCCTGTTTGCGCCACAGGAAATGTTTTAAAAATCCTGTAAGTCAATATATTGACTTACTATCTCAATATATTGAGTTATATTATTTTTTTTTTAATGAAACAATTATGTCAAATACAGAATAAGGCACATAGACATCAATGTTCATCATATAAGCGATACAACTTCATATTAAGGTACACACATTCACCATCAACTAGTTCTTAATTAACATGCATATTAGCAGTATATTGGCTCTTTATTAGTCATTATAAAACACTTATTAATGCCTTATTCTACATGACCATATTCTACAAGTAATCTGTGTGTGTTACACTTGCATGTATGAGATCATTAAGTGCCTTGTAACTTCTTTTTTTATAGTTTCACTCTGTTTGAATGTCAGTGGACTGCAAATGAGTCAATAAAGGAGCATGGCTGCTCATTCCCTGGCTCTCAAAATAGTTTGGCTGGCTGTTTAATCTATGTTCACACTGAGACAGTACAATAAATAGAGAGAACACTACACCTATTGTCTAAGTATACATACAAGCAGGTCACACAGAATGATCACAAATACATAAACTCTGTTAAAAATCAGTTTTATTAAAAAGTACAGGCTGCATATTATGTTCTCAGCCTTGGAGAAACTTGACATGTGTTGGTACATGTATGTGTCTGAACCTCTCTTTAGTGGTTCATTAATAAAACAGATATTTCAACGTGAGCCTACTTTGTTCATGTACTGTTGAGGTTAATTTCAGTAGTTGTGTGCTATAATGTATTTACAAAGTGTGAAGAGGAGGCAACTTTAGAATAGGGAACCTGTTCAGGTCAATTAGAGTCAAATTAGCTTACTGGTTATGAACAAGACTTCACTTTAAAATAAGGAACATATTCTTTGATAGAAATACCTAATTTTGAGTTATTTAGACATATTGAGGAGAGCATATTAAGACCAAAGCTAATGTACAAGAACTTCCTTACTTGCAATAAATAAGGAATAATTAGAGGGTTATTGAGGAAAAACTCTCAACTAATGGCCTATTACTTGTAGAATATAATCATGTAGAATAAGGCATTAATAAGTGTTTTATAATGACTAATATAGAGCCAATATACTGCTAATATGCATGTTAATTAACAACTAGTTGATGGTTAATTTGTGTACCTTAATATAAAGTTGTACCGGTTATATGATGAACATTGATGTCTATGTGCCTTATTCTGTATTTGACATAATTGTTTCAATAAAAATATATAACTCAATATAATGAGATAGCTAAGTCTATATATTGAGATAGCTAAGTCAATATATTGAGATAGTAAGTCAATATATTGAGATAGTAAGTCAATATATTGAGATAGCTAAGTCAATATATTGAGATAGTAAGTCAATATATTGAGATAGCTAAGTCAATATATTGAGATAGCTAAGTCATTATATTGATTTAAATGGATCAGGATAAAAAGTGAGCAAATATTTTTTCCTGAAACTTTCAGAATCTCTTTACACAGAGGGGACACATGTTTATGTATAAAATATATGAAAAAGTGGATTTTGCATAATAGCTCACATACGTCCTCACAGACATCTTCAACATCTTCCTGAGCCAGGCTGTTGTTCCCTCGTGCTTCAAGGTAACCACCATCATACCTGTGCCGAAGAAGTCATCACCTTCCCTGCTTCAATGACTGTAGTGCTGACTTCAACCATCATGAAGTGCTTTGAGAGGCTAGTCATGAAGCACATCTGACCTCCCCCCCTCGCTGGACCCATTTCAGTTTGCCACATTTACATTCTCAAAGATGTTGAAGTGACTGTTATTTTGTATATATTGATTGTTGTGCTTTTATTTATGTCTTAATGTGTGCATATGTACAAATGCGTCTGTTGAGTGTGTGTGTATATATACAGTATATACTAGGTATATACATATTTTCAAACATATTTTTATATACCTTTTGTCAAACAATAATTCTTCCTTTATATATATTCTTTATTTAACCAGGTAAAAGACTCATTGAGATTATAATCTCTTTTCCAAGAGCGACCTGGCCAAGAAGGGCAGCATGTACAAAGTTACAACAGATAAAACACAGACATGACAGGCAGACAAATACAGCTGTAAAACACAAATAAAATGGCACATTAGCCAGTCAATATGCGAAGTAAAACAAACTATTAAAATCATTCAAAACTGGCAAAAAGTTTATCCTAGTTAATTATACGACATTAATTGGTTTAAATTGTGTACAATGCTTTTGTGTTTTTCCCATAGGTTTTTCTCTTTCGATTCTGAGAGACACATTTCTTTTTTCAGAGGTTTTGATAGGCTAAAATCACGCCGCAATGCACGTCGGGATATGGTGTTTATGTGATATGAAATCGGAAAACATTTTAAAAAAATAAAATAATACTTTATTCCGAGTGTTCTTGCTTTTCTCTTTGAAAGTCATCACATAACGGCATTGTAATACACGGTTCGGCTGCATTAAATATTACATATCTGCCGTAGATATTTATTTATAGAGCCCTGATCAGAAGACCTTTTGACAAACTGGAAGAGATGCCGCCAAAACTGAATACGTGACGTGGACCTTAAATATATCAACAATTAAAAAACATCTTCCATTTCTTTTCACACAATACGTCTCCTTGCAGTATCAACACTAATTCGGCTGACTTTTATATTTGATCCAATTAGTAGATAGTCTGTATTTACACCATAAAGGTGCACAGCTGATAGAAAGGGACTTTTTTTGTAGTTTTTAAAGATATTACTGATTTTCTGAACTACCTTTCCAACTCCTCATGCAGTTGACTGTTACAGGTCTACAAGTTCATGGTACAATGCATAAGCTTCACATCGAGAGACTGAAACTGTATTTTCCTTTACCGTTCTGTTTTAATTTCACAATAAAGTGAATAGTCATATTATGTTTGATATTATTATGTTTTATTAACTAGACCGCTGGTCTAAACCGCACCTCCTAGTGGTTAAAGCACGTTATTGAATTTAGTTGTTGAATAAGTTATATTTGATGAAAACATTTACATATTAAGAGTAGCCTACATACAAAATAGGGGTCAATGATAGAAATATAGAATAGAAAATATCAAGAAGATACTGTAGTGATCTCTACAATAAAACAGTTTAGTGCAGGACGTCCAAAGATATGAACAGGAGGATGTGCAAAACAGACAAACTGATAAGGCTGAATTTTACTCAGGTGTAACTAAAGTCTGATTTAAGGGTTGTTTATATTTCACATCATTAATCAGAATCTGCAAAGTAACAAAAATATATGTAGTAGAGTAAAAATACCAGGTTAACAGGGGCGGCGGGTGCTGTAGGCTAGGGAAGGCTAAGCCTTCCCAAATATTTGTGTAACAAAATAAAAAATTGACATTAGCGCTGCTATGCAGCCACCTGTGCCCTGTACCACGAAGCCAGTTCAACAGACCCTGGATATGCTTGAGTTATCTTAACTAACCCTAACAAACGCGATCTCGCTAAACGGTCCTATAGCGCTGGTTATCAACTCGGTAAATCAAGCCAGGGTTTCTCTCTCCAGCTGAGAACGCGTTCACGTGAAAGGGGCGGGGTTAGCTACATTTGACCAATCACAAACAGGGACAAGTGTACTGACAGCGCAACATCATACTTCATTAATGAAAAGTAAAATAATATTAGACAAATATGAACTTTAAACATCCATGATGACTTAAACATATAATCCAGGATACAAGCCACATAGTTGCACCTGCAAGGAGAATACAGAACAGCTCGTTAAAAAATAAACTACCCAGTGTTTGAAAGCGTACAACAGTTTTATGATACTGCCCCATCTAAAACACGAGGGGATCTGACTTTATTACATTTGAGTTGAGTGTTTCGTCAACTTAATGTGTTGCTTAAAATAATACGTCTGCATACAGTATATGTGACAATGTAACTAAGGGTTGCACGGCCAGATACGGCTCGAGAAGCTGACTCAGATAAGGAAATATTGTGATATCGATGTGAGATCGATGATCTGATTGATGATGTGATGTCAGTGTGATATGAATGATAAGTGCGACACGTCGGCGTCTTCTCTGCATACGGCAGTTTAAACTGCATTTCCTTTTTCCTGTAATATGACTTGATAGATTTAAACTCCGCACACTGAGCTCTGATCGGTCAGCAGGCGGTGCTTTCACTAAGTTGATCTCTTTTCTATAGACGCCGGAGGCGGGCAGCGTAAGATGAAAACAAAAGTTATTTAGCCTTCCCAAACCTGAGCCTCATGCGCCGCCTATGCAGGTTAACCTCTGAATTGTAGTGGAGTAGAACAAAGTAGTACATGCTGCTGTAACAAAAACATTTCCCAACTTGGGATCAATAAAGTATCTTAACTTAAAGGGATAGTGGAAATGGAACCTCAAATAGTTTCGTTTTAACTTATATACAAGCATAATTACGTACCAAAACAATCACAACCTGATTAAAAAAATATAATAATTGCCTTACGCATGTTAGAAGCACTTTATTGCAGCTTCCCCGAAGTTTTTTAGAAACGAAATGTTCGACTCAGCCAAACCGGAAGTGACGAAAACTCAGGAAGACGATACGATAACAAACCATGGCGTCTATGCAGAATGAACGTGGAAGGGCAAATATACCAGACAAAGAAGAAGGATTGTACGAGGTATCCAGTGATGATAGCGAGTCAGAAACATCCTCTCGGCTTTCCTACGAAAATGTCGTTTTAGGAACTGAATCTGAATCCGGTTCAGTAAGTGACGATGGTGACAATATTGAGCCAGACGATGGACCATTACGTCCTTATTTGTTCGAGCCCGAGGTTCACGGCATGGGCAATGGCGAGGATGACCAGGACCAGGCGCCAGATGATGCACCCCTACGCACAAATAATCTTGACTGGTATGTCCCTAAGCATAGCTCACGCATCTTAAGATCACCTGTAGCCTTTACAAATATGAATCATTGTTAACCAGTTAAGGCCGAAGGTCCCCCCAGTGGACCCCCTCCCACAGTTTTTTTTCTCTCACATGTCTCAGGGCTTCTTAACATTTATGAAACTATTAATGTTTCATACCCTTTTAAAGGTAAGAAACTCCGCTAACTGACAATAAGAACAATTGTTAGCTAGAAAAAACACAAGAGTAATACCAAGCCTTTGAATTAGCATTGAGCGAAACAATGCTAATGCTAACGCTTTTTTACACACAACACACGGTAGAAATGCCCTTATTACTATCTTAACTGCACAAACAAGATATACGATTTAAAGCTGAGACTCCACAGATTCCACACATGTAATGTCATCACTGTAAGACTTCGAATTCCTGGAGATATCAGCCAGAAAAGAGAAAGTAAACAACATCCGGTTCCAAAAATATTACAATAATTACATCTTACCTTTTTTGATTTGTGATCAAAAGGTTGTGTTCAAACGGAATAAAAACGCATCTGAAGGTTAATCCAATGTCGTTGTGTCACGTAGAATGTTTTACTGATAATCAATCATCATATTTATGGCAATATACTCGGTATAAAGTATTGACACATCTATTCACCATAATAAAGGTCGGCTATTCACATGCAAATGCTATTGAATGTCCGCCATTGTTTGTGCCCGTCTTCCTTTGCTCTCGTCATCACCCGAAGATTCCCGACGATTCCCGAAGTATTTCGTTTCATTGAGAGGGCGCAGTAAAATTGAAAATAAAATGAAACTAGGCGCATGAAATTGTTTATTATGCTTATTTTTATACATACATAAGTTAAACCCAAAATTCGCGGATTTCCACTATCCCTTTAAGATGATCGATGGCTTCTGCCATATTTGCTAAATGTGCATCCGAACCTTGACAAGTGCATGTTTCAGGCTTATCAGTTAACAACAGGAGGGGTCACAGACATAAGACCAGCTGTTAAATAAAGCTCTTCTGACCTTAGCTGTCATGTGGGTATATTAATGCTGCCCATTATGGACACAAGCAATTTTCACCCATGTATTAATTATATGTTTTAAATTTGATAACACCAATGTGTTTCGTATCCCCTAAACCTCCAGGGATGTATACAGTTTAATACTGGCAACTTCTAATTGTGGGAAATACGAAAACGTCTTTTAAAACTACAATTCCCAGTAGAGACGTGCCATAGAACATGTTGCGAAACACACAATAGCCAGCATGGGTAATTCTGGGGGGGGGGGGGGGGGGCTTGGGCTGGACCCGTCCAAGTCCAGTTTTGGATAGTCTGGCGTGGTTCAATCCATTCCATTTCAAAGAGCTGTTTGACACTCGGCGTAACCTTGTCGCACTGCCACTCCAACATCCAATCACAGAGCTTGAGGGCTAATCACAGGGTTTGTAAAGCAAGGCGGATGTTGTAGTCCCAAACGATAGCTGGGGATTCTGGGTAGTGTAGTGTCTTCGGAAACTCTGTAGTGTCTAAACTCCGAAAAAACCATTTGTTTCTCCGAATCGAAGGTTAAAAACACAAAAGCATTGTACACAATTTAAACCAATAAATATTGTGTAATTAACAAGGATAAACTGATGTTTTTTAGTGGATGAGTAATGGAGATATCATTGTGTAATCATTTGACAGTGTGGGGAATACTTCCGGTTTTATTATGAAAACTTCGAGACCGGAGATACTGTTTTCACCCATGCTAACTTTACATGGAAGCTGCCCCATATACAGTACACGTTCTTCTGGCGAGACCTCAAATCATCTTCGTATATCTATCAAACTGTAGATCCTACACATCCACTGGACATAGATTATAAAAGTACAATATACACTTCTCGCTAGAAATCTAATAAAAAAGCATTTTAATTGCCAAACTATTCCACAATTTAGGATTTTCCAGAGAGGGTTATTTGTGAATAAACGACCCTCCGGAGCGTTTGCAATCGACAGGAGCATGTTGTTTCTTACACGACCACTAGAGGTGCTACACTTTAAAACGTGACTCTAGGTCGTATTTAGCTGTTGAACAATCGACCTATATGGTCGTTTTTTGTAGGAGGACAGGCTGACCAATGGTGTCGTGTTCTCTGTCCTTTAAGATGGACCTGAATTCCCCCATAGTGATTAAATCTGAGAGTTTCAGCTCCTTCTGTACATTGTTCCAAGCTGTGGGGGCAGCTGTTTACCCAGTTTTGTTCTCACTGTAGGGACCAGCATCTGAATAAAATCTTGGGAGCGCAGGCCATATAGACTTTCTCTTTGACACATATATGTGCAAATGTAGGAGGGAACCAACCCAAGCAGAGATTTATAAATAAAAAACCCAACCAATGGGAAGGTCTGCGATCAGACAAAGATGGCCAATTAGCAGCAGCATATAAAGTGCAATGGTGTACTCGATATCCACATCCAGTGATAAATCGTAAGGCACAATGATAAACAGTATCCAAGCTCTTTAGGCATTGGTCAGAGGCATTCATGTATAGCAGGTCACCATAATCTAATACAGGTAAAAAACGTTGCAGATATCAAATGTTTCCTTGTCTGAAAAGAGAAACAGGATTTATTCCTGTAAAAGAAACCTAATTTTATTTTAGCTTTGAAACAACATTTTCCGTGTGTAACTTGAAAGACAAGTTCTGTTCAATAAGAAATCCCAGATATTTGTAAGTAGTGACCCTCTCAATGTCAGTCCCTTGTGCAGTACAATCTTGGGTAGAATAGATGGTAACTTTTTGCCATTCGAAAAATATCATCACTTTGGATTTTTCAGCATTTAATACCAACTTTAGTTGAAATAAATGGGTTTGTATGACATCAAAGGCAGACTGGAGGAAATCTAGACTTTGCTCTAAGGAGCGGAGGAACAATAAATAACAGTGTCATCTGCATAAAAATGGTAAGAAGCATTTGATAAATTATTACATATATTATTTACATATATGGTAAAAAGAATGGGTCCTAATATGGAACCTTGTGGCACACCCCTTTGCTATCGGGAGGAAGGAAGAAAAGGACCCAGAAAATTGGGACGCATTGGGTTCTCGCTGATAAATAATTTAAAAACCAACCTACAGTATGCCTAGATAAGCCGATACTGTGAAGTCTTTCCGTCAGGATGATATGATCAACTGTGTCAAATGCCTTTGACAAATCAATAAATAGAGCTGCACAATACTTTTACAGTCCAATACCTCAATTATGTTGTTCACCACTTTAATAGCAGCAGTTGTTGTGCTGTGTTGTTTTCTAAAACCGGATTGGTGTTCTGACAAAATATCATTTGTGTCCAAGAATAATTTAAGTTGTTCACTGAGAAGCTTTTCGAGGACCTTCGCTACAACACATAATTTTGAAATTGGCCTATAATTATTGACAGATTAGGGATCCCCTCCTTTCAGTAAAGGAAGAACATATGCAGATTTCCATATGTTAGGAATCTCATTGTTGGAAGAGTTAAATTAAAAAGATAAGTAAGCGGCTCAGCTATAAAGTCTGCTGCTAATTTAAGAAAATGAGGAGGAAGTTTGTCCGGACCTGCCGATTTGTGTGGATCCAGATTCTGCAATGCTTTATTGGACCTCTATCACCTCGATACAAGTAAAATTGAATGGCTGAGCCATGGGATGGGATGAAGGTGGTGAGGAATCAACGTTCTGTCCAGGGCCGAATGTAGGGACTCAAACAAAGAACCAGATAAAATAAAATGTTCATTAAAGCAGTTGAGAATGGCCGATTGTCAGTGAGGGTTTGCGAGTCTGTAACAATGCAGGCGGGTAATTCATTTTTAGTTTCTGTTCCAAATGAGTTTTTTTATTAACCTTCCAAAATTTCTTTGGATCATTTAAGTTACTAGTAGTATTAGAAATGTAGGTACTCAGATTTAGCCTTTTTAACTAGGAAGGTGAAAATGATTTCGGAAGCTGTCTAAAAACAATCCAATCCACTTGGGATTTCGATTTTCTGGCCCTTGAACCAGGCAATATCCCTTTCTTTTAGAATGCTGGCCAGTTGAGGACTAAACCAGGGATTTTTTTAGCCCTTTCATCCTAAATTTGCGGAAAGGAGCATGTTTGTTTATAATTCTAGTAAAAGCCTCATGAAAATAATCCCATGCCAGTTCAACATCACTAATGAGAGAGATCTTGTTCCAATCAAAATCCCACAGGTCATGAAAAAATGCTTGCTCGCAAAAATGTGTGGTCTTGTTTTTGGAAGCTTAGCTTGCCTGATTGTAGCTATAGCGCAATGGTCACTCATATCATTTACAAAAATACCAATATCCAAAAACTTATGAGGCGCATTTGTTAAAAATAAGTCGATAAGAGACGATTTATCTTGGTGAACCCTCTGGAGTCTAAGGGTATTTTCTCGATTTTTAGATGTTTTCTTAAATCACCTTTTAAATGTATTTTCTTCTAACATGGCACCTCATGTTTAAATATCAAAATGTTCAGGACAATATCTGGTATTGCTATATATGCAAATTACTCACCTTAGAGCACTGTTTGATGAGATAAGTAGCTCAAAAGCTTAAAATTTGACATCAGATTTTCGGAAAATCTTCAAAACTTTTGTGAAAACACAAATTTACTCATGCGAATTGTTTTGGTGTTTTAGATTAGGCTACCAAAGTCTTAGGATCACAAAGCAGTGAAATATTTGAATACACTGTATATAAATGTGTTATTCATGTCTAAAATGAAAAAAATTAAATTCGAATTTGAGTAAAATAGGTGTTTATCATTCTACTTTCACCACAGCAGGGGCTGAGATACATTAGGACTGAATAATGACTTCATATTAACATACCAAGGTTCATGTGATGTGTACAAATAAAAATTGAGCATTCAACCTTTTTTTTCAACCAACAATTTATTATAAATATGTTTTTTCAACCAACTATTATATAAATATAAGAAACTGGAAAATCTAACTATTTACAATATTGAACATCAGAACTTTCAACCAACTATTCATTATAGATGTCAAGACAGTGTCAAGGTATTTGTCTGTCTTCCAAGACAGTGGGTCTGGCTGCTGTGAAGATGGGGGTGATGGTGCATGGGCTGCTGTGTAGGTGGGGTGTACAAGTGCTATACAGACCTCCACGAGACCTCCTTGCTGGCTGGGTTGAAGGTGATGGCCTGTGGTGGAGCCTTTGTGCTGAGGTGTATCTTGACCTGGTGGCAGCCGCAGATGGAGGTGGAGGCAGCTGTAGTGATGCTGGTCTGCTGGTCCTTGGTGATCGCTCTGGTGAAGGCCTTGAGCCACGGTAGATCTTGACCTGGGGGCCGGCACAGATGGATGTTCTGGCTGCTGGATAAACGCTGCCTGTGGGCCACTAGGCCCAGACAGCTGTGAAACCTCTCTCTAAAACAAATTAAAATGTAGGACAATAATTACAACTAATTTCAATTGAAAATAAAGTTCAAGTAAAATGTTGCTCAAGCACAAATAACAATGCACACATAAAAAAAAAGTTTGGGAGGTTGGAGAAGGAACACACACACACACACACACACACACACACACACACACACACACACACACACACACACACACACACACACAGGTATTTCCAGTTACTTTACATTCAGTATAAAATCACAGACACACATACACATAGGCTACATCTGATTACAAAGTCTCATCTGATTACAAAGTCTCATCTGTACAAGACGGTACAAATAATAACAGGCACACATATAAATAAATCTATGACAAAGTCTCATCTGTACAGAACAGTATGATAAAATAGCAAAAATGGCAAAAACATGTCACTGTAAATGTCTCCGTTGTGGGACGAATACATGATTAATTTAATCCTCAACACATGTAATCTCACTTTTACACACCAAAATAACGTTAACACAGAGTAAACATTTGCTAATGGAGTCTATTTTGTCCAATAAAAAGTTCATGACTATCGATAAAAAATATATATCAATAAACCTATTGTTCATTTTCGCGGTATTCCCCAAACATTGCCAGTACACTATTACTGTAATATTTACACTTACTCATGCCCAAATGGATCCTTGTTGTTGTCTTTGTATTCTTCTTCTTCAGAAGAGTCGAAGACTTCACGTTCTGAGCAGTGGCGTAGCTGTGGGTGGGCCCGGGTGTGCCTGGGCCCACCCACATGCACGTCTGGCCCACCCACAGCCAATCAGCGCTTCATAGCGCAGAGCCGGGAAGCCCAGAAGGAAGTGCCACAAACTGCAGTTCATCTAGTGGCCGACAGGGGATGGATGGATGCAAAAAGGAGCAATTCCCATAGACCCCCATGTTAAAATGCCCAACTTTACAGCAGAAATAAACATGTTTCTAGCCTGGATCCAATAAAAACGTATTCTGGATATAGTTAGATTCCACCTTCATGACAATGGAATAGGGAGTGCATTTTTTTACCGTGAGTGGATTAACTCTCTGTAAACTAGTTAAAAGGTCTATTCGAGAGAGAGGGTGGGCTGAATTGATGTGGCAACCCACCCGGGCAGTCAGAACTTCTGGCTGCTCCGTGACTTGTGATGTGAATTTCTCCGGGCCGATACTTGTAAATAAACATCAGTGTTTGACATCAAAGCTCCAACTCTCCTCGTGTCTCTCTGAGTCCTGACTCTCCATTGCTGCAGAAGTTTCCCTTACAAATTCGCGTTGTCGGCAGGATACCAACAAATCTTCAGAACTGGTAAGTGTAATTTCAAATCCACATTTGGACATTGCCTTACCAGAATCTGTGATTGACGGTATCCTAAAATTACCTGTGAAACTGAGCGGTTGTGTTTCGTTTTTTGGTTAATGAACATTTGGGGATTATAAACCCAGGGGATCAGTGTCTGGGGACTTTGGTCCTGGCTGATTTTCTCTGTGTATGCTGCTCGGGACTGAAGTACCATACAAGCATGCACAGCTCATGTTCGGAGAAACCTTAAAGAAAATACATCAGTAAAGTGGAGCTTCTGTATGAAAGCAATGTAAAGATTTGTATTGGACAAATCGCCGAATTCTGGGGGTTTCAGCGGCCAACACCAGCAGTTAAAAAGAAGCAGCCAGAGATATTATCCCCATCGCCTCTCTGAGCACGGCTCCAGCAGCAGCCGCGGGGGTGTGTGTAAATATCCCCCCGTGTTTGGGTGGCTAGGGCAGTGCAGCTGAGAGGGAGAAAGTCACAGCTTTTTGTCTATATCTTTAACTCACACCACCGCCGTCTCTATTAAAAACGAGATGATCTAAAAGCACTCGTTGTTTGTGACCGTCTTCTACATTGCTGGTAAGGCCGGGGCAGCGCAAGGTGCGTGCATCACCCGATGCGCCACAGTTCCCTACTTTGCTGGAGGAGCGTTCCCTACATTATTGCTGGAGGAGCTGGTGCCGGTCTGGGGTGCATACATAAAATTATAGGCTAATTGATCACGGGTGGGCATTGGCAAGCAAGTGTAGAACAAAACTGTGTTTCATCGTTGTGATGAACTCGATGGCGGGTGTATAGGCTGGTCGTGTAGGACTACAGTTAACTGTGCTGTTGTTGAGAGAAAGGGTAGCGGAAAAAAAGTCTATGTTCTCCTGGTCGGGGGTGCATAGCGCCACTAGAATAGAGTAGTGGTGTCGCAAGAGGATAAGCTAGTTATCACTTTTGGACGGTCTTCAGGCACGATCTAGGACTTGTATACAAGGGTGGACGCGTGAGTCAAGGCGCTCCATCTATAATTCCCTACCCCCTCTGAAACCTCTTAATTCGGACTAAATTGAGCTTTGCTGTCGCGCTGGTGTTTATTGCGAGTTCATGTTTGTTTGTCTAATTGTTTGTATGGGGGGTCTATATTGGTTTGTCTACCCGCCGTCTTGTGTATGTTTTGTAACAACTAATAATGAATCAGTCCATAGCCAGGTTAAAATGAACTAAACTTTAGTCTTCTCACCAAAAGTAAATGACTTGAGAAAAACAAATAATATAAAGATGTAAAGCAAAATTCTGGTAGTATAAATGTGCTGCAGAATGAAAATAAATAGCAAAAGAGTGTTTTTATGTCCTGCATCTGAGTGTGCAGAGGAAAATGTAAACAAGAAACACACTGTTCAGGGTGTGCGCTGCAGGTGTAAGAAGAAAATAAGATGATATTGCTTTAAACAATACATTTTAAAATTGTATTGCTGGTATGTTAAGATATCTTTGTGACCTTGTATAAACCCTATGCCCTGTCTGTGAAGTTAAAACTTATTTGCAGCAATGTTGAGCCAATCATGAAATGAGTGAAACTGGATTCGCCTGTCAATACACTGATATTTATTGAGAGCCTCAGCGGCCGGAGAGTTCACAGCATATCACAGTTCTCCTGTAAGATACCAGCAAACTCTGAACTCTAAAAGCGCCAAACACCCAACTATACAGACAAGAAGAGGAGGGCCCTAAAACACGCGGGTTTTCCTTTAATGCATGCCAGATGTCGAGACAAAGACTCGTTGCATTGGAAACCCACATGAGCCAAGCTTCTCCCCCACAAGACATCAGATGACCTCTTGACCTGTGTCTTCCTGAGAAGCTATGGATCACATTACAGGCAGGAATACACTTCAACCATATGAACAGATTCCCGAGGACAAAATCACTAAACTCTATATACTTTAACAAGACCAAAATATTCCTTTACAGATCCACCCTTTTATCAATTTATGATAATCAATTAACATTAGTCTAAAGAATATTTCAGTCAATACTTAAGTCAATAAGCGTCTTCAGAGTTGTGTGGGCTCACTCACATTAATTACATCAAAAGTAGAACAAGATTGAAAACACTTCAATCACCATGACAAGATACAATCAATCATAATAAAATCATCTCTCTTCAGTGTTTGGCATCATTTGTCAAAAAGCACAATAATAAACACGTGAAATACAACAATATTATAGCAAAATATATGTTTCAAAAATAAGATATTTTATCATTTATCCCTCAGTTAATCTCATTCATCAAACACAAATTCTAAATCAGCTTACATCTCAAAGATTTACTTTAAGGCAATTACTTATTAAAACACAATTAGAATTTAGGATTTATAATAAATCCAATTGAGGTATAAATCAGAATCATGAGAGATCCAGCTAAGGTTCCTAGTTAAGGTATAAATTCACAGTGATGAATCGATCAATCTGTAATCTGTAAAGTTACAGTGTCCTCAATCTTTAACATTACTTTACGTTTACTTCATTACGCTTTATTCAAGAGTAAGGCATGATATTTAATTCATTACATTACTTCAACTATCAATCATTATGTCATTTCAAAATCTGAAGGGAAAGCTAAACAATTCTCAAGATGTTTAACAATCTGAAAAGGAAGAATCAAACATTTTATTGTATAACAACTGTTAGAGATTTAAAGGGATAACTGGTCCGCTTTTCAAATCTCCGCGCGTTCCTATGAAGCTGGTTATAATACAGGAAGGAATCCATATCTACAAAGTAACCGTTAACAATAATCTACTTTAATGGCAATATGACAATGCAATACAATCATTACAATACAACATGATATATTACAGTTATATTGCAATGCTTAAGGAGTAATGCCGGCTTACTCCTGCCCTAGTCCGCATACTACAGAGCTACTTTCACCCCGAGGGCAGCATGTGAAGAAGAGGCCGAACGCCAGGGATCCACCGGATATATACCAGAGTAAGAAGGAGGGGTTTGGTGTTAGGTCAGCTGGTCATCTTTCAGGTCATCTCATTGGGAGACGCAACGCAGCAGGAAACGCAGCAGGAAACCACACAGGCTCACTTTACAAACCAAAGGTCTCAAGGCCTGCATACCTACACCTCCCCCACAGAGCCATAAAACCCTGTTTACCTCCAACCAGCCCAGAATGTTTATAGCCATTTGTAGTCCTTACATTTATGAAAGGATAAAACAGAGAAATCAATATAAAACACAAACACAGGTATTGTTTGAACAGTATTCACTTAACTGCTACTATTGATAAGCACCAGAGAAACCCAAGAGACCTCTCTTAACCTCACAAACACTGTAGCTCGTTCTAAGTTGAATGCAAATCAGGACATGCTCTCACCTTCCCCCATCTTCCTTTGTCCTCAAAAACACATGTCAACAGGCCCCAAATGCAGCTCACAGTTTTACCCAAATTATTCCCATTTTAAGCTTATCCATAGTTTGCTAACATGAATAAATACAAATATAACTCTACAAATCCCCCCTTTTTATCTCCTTCTCCAGAGATAAACTTAGACAAGGCATTTTGAAATATACCCACGGTCATTCTTTTCTACTGTGTCCGTAAATCCATCCGAAGCTGGTATTCAGAGTACTTGAAACCTTCATGGAGACCGAACACCACTTTCCATGGCAGTGAAGGAACCATGAGGGGGTAGCTGAGTGCTAGAATCATCAGCCCCCCCCCCCGGAGGAATAGCCCACAAGGACAGCTAATAGGGAGGGGGAGATGCAGCTTGCCCTTCACGGGTAGAACTGATCAGAGCGAAGTAGACTCCTCTGCTGCGCCGTCCTGGCTTGCCGTGTCTTTGTCCACCCAATCCGCTGACAGCAGCTTCTGGGCTGCCTGCTAGAGAGATGTCTTCCTCCTCCTCGTCCTCCGGCCCGCTGATGGCGGCTTCCGGGTCGATGCTGTAGAGATGTCTCCAGGGTCCTCCTTCTCCGGCCCGCTGATGATTGCCTCCCGGGTCGTCTGCTGTAAGGATGTCTCCAGGGTCCTGCTCCTCCAGTCTGCTGCTTCCGAGTAGTCCACGTCTGCCAGGGCCACGTCCGTCCTGATGTCGTCCCCTGGTCCTAGTAGGTGGTTCCCTTCCCCCGCCGCACACTGGCTCCCGTGGTACGAGCTGTCCCCCTTTTCTCCCAGGCAGACGGCATAAGAGGTCCGCTGGGGTCACTCGGTCGGGGTCGGAGAGCCTGGGGTTGAGCCACTTTGTCCTGATGACTTCTCGGGTCCCCCTTTTGGCGCCGGTGACCTGTGTGGAGAAATCTGATACAACTCCCTCAAGCCTACGCTCAGCTGTTTTTCCCCACTTGGAGCCTCTTGGTGGGGTGTCTTGAAACAACAGCCGTCTGTGAACAGGTTTTCTAAATTAATTGTAGATCTCCTATCTGCCAGTGCAGCTTCAGAATCTTAATACTTGGATTGTGCCAACTAAATAAGAACCCCAACATCTTTAGGTAAACTAAATAACATATTTCAATAGCTCTGAATTTCTGACAAGCATCTGTGTTTATTTTTAAATGAAATCCTATTTAAAATCCAAATATAATATGAACTGCTAATGTTTCTGGTAAAGAAACACACTAATGTTATGGATTCAAAAACAACCAAAATCACGATGCTAACAAAGTGAATGATTTCCTGGTGATACTGCTTCTACCTTTCAGTGCTTAGATATTATCACGCTGAAAAAATGAATACAGAATTCCAACAAACTGTCATCAAATGTCTTTCTATTATAAATTTAGATGAAATGTATATCCCCATAATGACCTAAACAATAAAGTATATGGCTTTTACTTCTTTACCAGGCTAGTTACATGATGTTGTCTAAATTAAATTCTGTCTCAATACACTACTATGTTTTAGCTTTAACTGTAATATGTTCTTTCTACATTTCAAACCTCAGTTACTCTAATGTCTGTTAAAATATTACAAAATTGTTTCATTATCACAGGTCAACTTCTTCGGTTTCACAGTAGCCCCTTGGCCACTGCTTCTTTGTTACCTGTTATAATTCAAATCAATATTTAGAAACATCTCAACATTCATCAAACAGTATCTTATCCCCAGATATGGAGCAGGTTAATTACATTCAATGCTCAATCCTTAAAAGAAAAATGTAAATTGTGAATTTTACAGCCATGTTGACATTTATACATTATACTCACTCCCCCTTTTTACACATGAAATCATGTGTAACAAAAGCCTGTAATGGGAGGGGAACAAAAACTGTCAGGTAATTGGTTAGGGACATAACGAACATTATTATCATTATTTCCATAGTGAACACTTCAGTGAAAAGAAGTGTTCCTCTCCGTCCTTCAGGCCTAAAAGAAACAGAATCTTCAGATTGTAGTTTTACATTTGCAAACCGCCAACTCATGTGAGAGTAAAATATCACATGTGCGGTTTCCCCTTTTTGTGGAATTTTTAGGAAACCTCTCGTTTCCCTTGGAGCTCCAAAATAATGTTAGTCCAAAAACATGCTTGGTTAGTTATTGTTTTAGAATCATGCAGTTACACTGATCACATGCCGGCATTCATTCACACTCACACTGTCTGGGTGTCATGTCAAGTTTGGTCAGGTTCACCCCAGAGTCAGTCATCCACGTGCCTTGTCAAGTTACACTGTCCGGTCAGGGTCAAAGGTCAGTTGGTCTCCGTCTTTTTTGGGCCATGTGTCGTGCTCTGCAGAGACCTTTGACATTTCAGCATAGGCCAGTATCCTTTGTCTACAAAAAAATGTCACGATTTCAACTATAATTTTCAAGATGATTCTCACTTGTCATTGGGACTTCCGCCTCCCACTTTTCCCTGAAACTTGGTACAAAACTCACTTCCTTCGAGTACCACTACTAATTAAAATGTCTAATGATCTATTCAGAAACTTTGTACAATAACTATTATCTTGAGTCAAAACATTACTAGGATCTGTGTCGCTCTGCATTCATAGCTCATTATAATTCTGGTCTACTTAAAAAACGATGTTAAACTCTTTAGCAGTGTGTGGAACCTTGGGTGTCCGAACATGCAACAATTACTCCCTCCTTTATTCAAGGATTTAAAACCGAAGTCTGGTAATAACTATGCCACAATGGTGAAATCAACACTTTAGATTGGAATTTAATATGTGGCTTGGCACTAGCCATTAATACAAACAAAGATTTGTCCTATAGAGTGGTTCCTAAAACTATCCTTTTAATGGTGATCAATATTGTAACCAATGAAGATCACTACTTTATTCACACGTGAATAAAAATGTCTTAAAGAATGAATTGTAACATGATGAAAATATTGAAGAATATGGTTCTTACTCTGTCAGTGTGTTTTTAGGATGATTATCATCTTACTTTAATATTGTTCCTCTTTCTGCTATTTTTAATTTACCAAATGATTAATAAATCTTCTGTCTTTACGTATTTATGAAGTTAATTCAAGTTATTTAAATGTGCGTTTCGTGAATAAGTGTGTTTATGTGTAACTCACTCATTCCCGTTCTCCTTTCCTCCTCCCCTGGTTTTCTCAAGCCGTGACCCCGGCCTCCTCACTTCTAATCGACCATGCCAACTCCTCTGATTCTGTCTTCTCTTCAGTCCATCAGCTGTTGAATCCATCCGCTGTAACTTTTGTAGGCCGCCATTGGCCCAGTCACATCTGCAG